>NW_004444047.1:3618364-3623122 GCF_000243295.1 Trichechus manatus latirostris | reverse complement strand
GCAAGTTGGGGTGCGAGTAGGATTGAGGTTGGGGTGGGTGTGGGGTCACCACAGGAGTGGGAGTCAGGGTTGGGGTTGGGGGAGAGGTATGGGTGAGTTCGGGTTGAGGTGGGTGTGAGGGTTGGGGTGTGAACTGGGGTTTGAAGTTGGAGTAGGGATTAGAGCAAGGGTGGGATTGGAGTAGGGGGTGGGGTGGGATTGGTGTGGGTGTGGGGGTTGGGGTGTGGGTTGGGGTTGGAGTAGCGGTTGTAGTAGGGTGGAGTGGGGTTGGGATTTGGGTTGGGGTTGGAGTAGGGGTTGTAGTAGGGTGGAGTGGGGTTGGGGTGTGGGATGGGGTTGTAGTAGAGGTTGTAGTAGGGTGGAGTGGGGTTGGGGTGCGGTGGGGTTGGAGTAGGGATAGGATGGGGTTGGGGTGGGTGGTCTCCCATCACAGGGAGCTGCAGGCTCTGTGCCCACCCCTCTCACTCCGCAGTTGTACCAGCCCTGAGATGGGGCCTGGGGACAGGGCTGGGGAGAGCCCGTGGTGGATGTCTGCTGGGAGCTGGGAGCCAGGAGGAGGTGGCCGAGGTGGGGGAGGGGAGGCCGGTAAGATCACCTATGCCTGGTCCCAGACGCTATGACAGAGGAAGCACAAGCGTCCGGGGGCACACGGGGCATCTGACCAGTGTTCCGGGGCCAGAGAAGTCCTCCGGGAGAAGTGATGGCCAAGTTCAGTCCCAAGCCCTGGGTAGGAGGGGGTGGGAAGGTCAGTGAGGGCAGAGGGAGCAGCCCTGCAGCTCAGCAGGTGCTGAGGGTACAGGGGCAGATAGAGAGCTTTTTATATACATATTCATGTTTTTAAGCTTCTGTTGTGGTAAAACATATGTAACAAAAGTTTCCATTGTAACCATTTAAGTGTACAAGTCGGTAACATTAGTTACATTTCCCATGTTGTGTAACCATGATCGCTATCCGTTCCCAAAAGCAGAAATCAGAACCCCTTAACAATCCCTCCCATCCCCTCCTCCAAACCCTGGACACCACTCCTCCGCTTGGGTCTCTGCCCTCGGCTGTTCGAGCTGTTTCATACTTGCGGGATTACATGTACAGCATTTGTCATTTGGCGGCTGACTGATCTCACTCAGCACAATGTCTTCAAGGCCCTAGCCTGCCAGAGCACGCTCAGGACTTCATTCCTCCTTACGGCTGTGCGGTGTCATCATCTGCACTGGTACCAGTTGCTGTCTAGTCCATTCTGACTCAAGGCGACCGTGTGTGTGTCAGAGCGGAACTGTGCTCCGTGGAGTTTTCAGTGGCTGCTTGTTGGGAAGCAGATCGACGGGACTTTCTTCCAAGGCACCTCTGGGTGGACTCAAACTGCCAACCTCTTGGTTAGTAGCCGAGGGCTTAACTATTTGCAACACCCGGGGACGTCGTTGTCTGGATGGACCACCTGGTGTGTATCCGTCGTCTGATGATGGGCACTGGGGATGTTTCCACCTTTTGGCTGTTGTGAATAGTACTGCAGTGGACACTGGTGTGCGACAGACAGGGTGACCCGCGAGGAGAAGGCTTGCCACCCTCGGTAGCCCCACCGCCTGTCCTGCCCAGTGCTGTCTCCTTCTAGCTGTGTGGCCACAAACACCTCAATGTCCCACATGGAGAATCAGCCACACGCATTAAGTTGTACCCAAACCATAGGAACCATGTCTCCATTTATGATCATCATTTTAGGGAATATTTAATGTTGTCAAAAACTGATCTTGATGTTCTGCAGCCCTAAATACAAAAAACAAAAAAAAATTACATAGAGCAGATAGGACCATTGGTGATTTTTAACTGGTAGAAAAATATTAGTTGCAGCCCAAATGTCTAATGTTAGGGGATAAACCCCAAACTCGCTGCCATCGAGTTGATTCTGACTCATAGTGACCTTATAGGACAGAGCAGAACTGCCCCATAGGGTTTCCAAGGAGCAGCTGGTGGATTTGAACTGCCAACCTTTTGGTTAGCAGCCTGAGCTCTTAACCACTGTGCCACCAGGGATCCAAACTTTAGGGGACGGTGCCAATGACTAGGTGCCACCCCAAGCATGGGCTTCCGCACAGCAAGTCAAAAGCATGTCACTGAAGGGCATTCAGTGCTGTGGGGAACACGCTCTCTCAGTACCGTTTATTTTATGTGTTTATCTAATTCCTGAAGTGGTTAATTTGAGGGAATTCTTTCAAACCTCCAAACTTGAGAAGCCACCAAGGCGCAGTGTGGGAGCCGGCATATTCCGGGACTGGGCAAGTGCACCAGGCAGGGCTGCGTCTGCTGCTTTTGTCCCCTGACGGACGCTGATTTGTTTTTCCGTGTGAGGAAGCTCATGGGAGGGGGGGCCCTGCTTGCAGGGAAGTGGTCTTTGGAATCCAGACGGTGAGGAGGGCTGTCTGATCTCCTGGCGCTCAGGGAAAACAATCTGCGGTTCGGATTTCAATTCTTGGTGAAGGTACGTCAGCGCTGCCGATGCACTCGGTCCTGGGCTCGTGGCCAGCTCTGTGGACAGGGAGCCGGGGAGAGCAGAGGGGTGCCGGCACCCTGGTCTGCATCGCACACCCAGGAAGGGGTCACAGATTCTGTCAACAGCCCAAATGGGTCCTAGGGCCCCCAAGACAATGGAGGTCACCTGTTCTTGTGCCTCAAGCCCATGGCAACCCCATGTGTGCAGACTACAAGTACCCTGTAGGGTTTTCTTAGCTGTAATTTTATGGAAGCAGACCACCAGGTCTTTCTTCCAAGGTGCTGCTGAGTGGGTTCAAACCACCAACCTTTAGGTTAGTAGCTGACAGCAAACCGTTTGTGCCACCCAGGGGCCTCTGGTGTCCCAGATGGGGGTGACTCGCTTCTCCGAGGCCAGAGTGGAAGGCAGGTACAGATAAGGCCCCAGGAGTGATCAGGCCTGGAGGGAGGGGATGTGAGCCCTGGAGCCCTGGCTCAAACAGCTCTGCTGTGCGGAGGAGGGGCTGAGCCACCTGGGGTGTGCGAAACAGCTGAAGGGGCACGAGGAGGGCTAGGAAGCCCCTGAGCAGGTGCTGTAGGAAAACAGTATTTCCAAACACGGTCCCATGTGCTAGGGGTTAGGACTTCCATCTGTCTTTTGGAGGGGCATAATTTAATCCACAACACCTTCACTTCTTGATTTTTCATTCCGTTGTTTCTGTAACCACCCCATGTGTCATTTTGTCTTACTGTGGCGGCTTGCCTGTTATTGTGATGCTGGAAGCTCTGCCAGCGGTATTTCAAATACCAGCAGGGTCACCCGTGGTGGACAGGTTTCAACAAAGCTTCCAGACTAAGACAGACTAGGAAGAAAGGCCTGGTGGTCTACTTCTGAAAATTAGCCAAAGAAAACCCTATGGATCACAACAGAACACTGTCTGACTTGCTGGCTTTGGACACATCATGAAGAGGGATCAATCGATGGAGGAGGACATCGCGTTTGTTTGGTGAAGTAGAGGGCCCCTGAGGGAGCCCCTCGGTGAGATGGGTTGGCACAATAGTCACAGCAATGGACCCAAACACGCCAGTGACCAGGCTGCACTGTGTTCTGTTCTGTTGTACATAACAAGGTCACCGTGAGTTGGAGCCCACTTGACGGTTGCTAGCTATCTCTTTCTGTAAAGCCATCTTGATAGCTTTTGGGAACATGGGGTTTTGTTGCAAAAATAAGTACCAGAAGGGCAGGCTGGCCTATGGTTGTCTCAGATGTCTTCTGCATTGTCTTCTCGCAGCGGTGAGTCTTGAGCTGGTAACCAGCTGGCCTGGTTACCCTGGTTACCTAGGCCTGCTTCCCCTGGCACTGCTGCCCCTAACTGACTCTAGGCATGGCCCTTGTCTTCTCCAGACCCCAGTCTCCACACCTGTGCGATAGAAGGGGGCTGGGCTGGGTGGGTTGGGATTCCTTCCACGGTTAAAACCCTGGGAGCACGCGAAGTCGGGAAAAGACCCCACCATGCACCCTCCTGGTTGGGAAGGTGCAGGATGGCTCTGGGTCTCAATGACAATGACCTTTGCCATTCTCTGGGATGGTCCAAACTTCACACCAGGAAAGGCACTTAGCTGCAGGTAACCTGCCACCATAAGTGCTCATGTCTATCCTCTGTCTGCTGTCCACTGGCCGATGAGATCGAAGGCAGGCCGTGTCTCTCACTGCTGTGTCGGCTCCGAGCTCAAATGCTCCATCATTGTGACGTCGATCAATTGATGGATAGACGAATCGAATGGCACTCTACTTTGTATGACTTGGTAACGTGGGTTGCCCGGATGGGTCAACATTGGAGGAAGACCCCATCGAATGTGGACCAATCAAGAAAGCTGGCCTGTTTTCCCTTCCCCTGAGGTTTGGCAGCTCTCAGATGCAGGAGTCTGCCTAGAAGATGGAATGGTGACTGGTAGCAAGCACAGAGCTTCCACGCAGCCCTTGTGCGAGAAGTCTGGGGTGCACTATGGGCACACGCATTGGTGCACAGTGGGGTCTGACACCCCATTGTTCCTCCTCATGCAGGCTTGGAGGCTGTCATGGATTGAACTGTGTCCCCAAAAAATGTGTGTCAACTTTGCTAGACCATGATTCCCAGTACTGGGTGGTTGTCATCCATTTTGTGATCTGACGTGGTTATCCCCTGTGTTGTAAATCCTAACCTCTATGATGTTAATGAGGCAGGATTAGTGGCAGTTATGTTAATGAGACAGGACTCAATCTACAGGATTAGGTTGTATCTTGAGTCAGTCTTTTTT
>NW_004444047.1:3611382-3616688 GCF_000243295.1 Trichechus manatus latirostris | reverse complement strand
GTGAGATGGTATCTCATTGTGGTTTTAATTTGCATTTCTCTAATGGCTAGTGATCGTGAGCATTTCCTCATGTGTCTGTTGGCCGCTTGAATGTCTTCTTTGGTGAAATGTCTGTTCATTTCCTTTGCCCATTTTTTAATAGGATTATTTGTCTTTTTGTTGTAAAGGTGTTGGGTTTTCCTGTAGATTACGGAGATTAGACCTTTGTCTGGTACTGTCCAAAAATTTTTTCCCAGTCTGTAGGTTCTCTTTGAGTCAATCTATTTTGAGATATAAAAAAGAGAAGTGAGCAGAGAGGAGAGGGACCTCCAACCACCAAGAAAGAAGAGCCAGGATTGAAGTGCATCCTTTAGACCTGGGGTCCCTGTGCTGAGAAACTCCTAGACCCAGGGAAAGCTTGATGACAAGGACCTTCCCCCAGAACTGACAGAGAGAGAAAGCCTTCCCCTGGAGCTGGTGCCCTGAATTCCAACTTTGAGCCTCCTAGACTGTGAGAGAATAAATTTCTGTTTGTCAAAGCCATCCGCTTGTGGTATTTCTGTTACAGCAGCACTGGATGACTAAGACAGAAATGAAGCTTAAACAGGGTGGAGGGAGGGCAAGAGCATCGTTTCTTCCAGGGGCATGGCATGGCATCATCTTTGCTCTTGTTCTGTGTCCCCACCCCATCCTTGTCCAAGGCCATCAGTCCTAGAGGCGCCCACATTGTCTGGCTCATGGGCCCTTCTGCCATCTTCAAAGCACCTCACTCCAATCTCTGCTTCCGCTGTCACGTCTCCTTTCCTTAACTCTGGTTCTCTGCCTCCTTCTACAAGGACCTCTGGATGACATTGCGCCACCTGGTTATCTAGAATGGTCTCCCCAGTTCAAGGTCCTTGATCCCATCTGCAAAGTCCCCTTTGCCATGCAAGGTTGCGTGTTCACAGGTTCCAGGGATCGGGGCATGGCTCTGGGAAGAGCAGCAGCTGCCTGGCTGGGGGGTGAGTGCAGTGAGGGTGGGACAAGGTGGCCCCAGAACGGTAACTGGGCCCAATCGCGAGCTGCAGTGACGGCTTCCTGAGAGCGAGATGCAAGCCTTCGGAGGCTTTTGGGCAAAGGGGTGATGGGCTGATGTGTATTTTCAAAGGTTCGCTCTGGCTGCCTTGTGGACTGAACTCCATGGGTGTGGGGCAGGGGTGGTAGAGGCAGCAGCACCGACCTGGCAGAGGTGTTGTGCTTGGGCGTGGATTGTGGAGGCCGATGTGGGGAAAAGAGGTGAGACCTCAAATATATTTTGAAAGTAGGGCCAACAGGACTTGCTGAAAAAGTGGGGGTGGATGCGAGAGAAACTGGAGCCCAGATAATGCGGGGAGACCGTCCTGGCCACAGGAACTCAGTTCTCCCGAGGGAGGATTGCACTTACCTCCTGTGGGAGTCGGGTGTGGCCACGGGACCTATTGTCCAGTGACATGGGAGGAGAAGGCATCGTCTTTAAGAACCATTGAGGCAATGAGCAGACAAGAACATGAGCCACACACACACACACACACATACACACACATGATTGTGGTAAGTCGTTGGGTTTGGGCTGTTTGTTACTGCAGCCTGCCCTGGCCTGTGCTGACTGATACAGACGCCCAGGCTTCGTCCGAGCAAGGGTAGGATGAGGCTGCCAGTGACCGAGCCAGGGCAGACACACACAGGTGGGGCAGGTTGGGGGGTGGATGAGATCTTCGATCAGCTGGAGACATGTTGGAGTTTGATGTCGAGTGGACAGGTGGTGTCAGAGTTAGGATTCGGGGGAGCAGTCCAGGCTGAGATATTAATTATGGCGTCCACAGCACATACTTGCTGTCTGCAGCCATACTCATCACCGCAGCTAACACTGAGCTAGCTCTCACCGCGTGCCAGGTGTTTTTCTAGTGTTTACTTGTACAGCCGATCCTCATCTTATTCATGGACTCCTTATCAGTGAATTCTTCTACTCACTAACATTTATTTGTAACTCCAAAATCAACACTCACGGAACTGTCACGGTCTCTTGCAGACACGCACAGAGCAGTGGAAAATTCTGACACGCCTTTCCCAGAGGAGGTGGAGCAGACAGCCAGGGGAACTCTGCCTTCTTGTGTCAGCTCTTGTCCTGCAAACAAAGGTCCTTTTCAGGGTCTAGTTGTTGCTGTTCTTAGTTGCGGAGTTGGCCCCCAACTCACGGCGACCCTGTGCACAATGGGATAGGACCATTGTGATCCATAGGGTTTTCAGTGCCTGATTTTAGGCGGTAGGTTGCCAGGCCTTTCTTCTGAGTCCATCTCAGTCTGGAAGCTCTGCTGAAACCTGGTCAGCATCATACTCAGAGCCACCTTTTTCTTGTGTTTGTGCCTTTTGTTGGTGACGTCGCTGTTTAAAATTGCCTCCAGGTGTGTTGCCGGGGTGCTGTCTAGGGTTGCTAAGGACAGGAAGGCTGTGATGCGCCTTACGGAGAAAATACGGTATCAGATAAGCTTCGTTTGTTGGCCGTAAGTTCAATGTTAATTTAATGAATCAACAACATATATTCAGTAAGGGGTTCTTACACAGAAGCACACATAAAAAAGGTTATGTGTTTCTCCGTTGACGAAAATGTTGTGGCCAGTGGCTCGCAGAAACCTGACCCTGTACTCCCCCGACCCAGGCTGGCACAGGTGTCCCACCTGCTCAGGGGTCTCTAACCCAGTGTTCGTGGTGACTTTATAGAAAATAACCCGTTGGCATCGAGTCGGTTCCAACTCATGGCAACCCATGTGTTACAGAGTAGAACTGGTCTATCGGGTTTTCTTGGCTGTGATCTGTATAGAAGCAGTTCACCAGGCCTTTCTTCCATGGTGCCAGTGGGTAGGTTCAAACTGCCACCCTTTCGGTTAGCAGTCAGATAACTACCAAAAATAATGAGAATTGGCTGTGTTAACTTTAGATCCTCAGAACAGTCTCACAAAGTAGGTACTATCATCATCCCCATTGTACAGGTGAGGAAACTGAGGCACAGCGAGGGGCAGTGAGATACCCGAGGTCTCCCAGCTCTGCACAGGGAAGCCAGGATTGAAGTCCAGGCAGTCTGGCCCCAGAGACCAGGCGCATAGCCACTCCACCCTCCTGCCACATGACTGGCGCAGAGAGGGGCGGCCCCCCGCACCACGTCTCGGGCCCTCCAAGTGGGCAGCTGAGCTGAGAGCTGGCCAGGCACAGGGCAGTGGGTGGCACCCACTTCCGTGTGGGCCTCTTCTCCTTGGCCCTGGCTGCATCCCAATCTCCTCTGGGTCCCCAGGGCAAATGGCAGGAGTCCATGCTTGCACATGACCATTAAATCATTATGAGGGGCTTTTCTGAGTTCTGGGTGGAGAAAATCGAGCCGCCATAAGCAAGCAGATAACCAAGTGCTCCCAGGTGGAGCCTGCGGCGTCTGTCAATTTCGTGATGGCTGGCACTCAAGCTAATTACCATTCACCACAATAAAGAAACAGGTGCTTCCCACCCCCTTGAAAAACAATGTGAATATTTAAGTAACACAAGTATTTCCATGCTAACCCGCCAGCCTGTGCTGCCAGGGCCCTGGAACCTGGCCACCTTCAGCCTCTCCTCCACCCACGGCAAGGTGACTCCTGCGCACCCCGGGCTCGTCCCACGATCATCCACACAGAGGGGTTGCAGGTCAGACGGGCCAGGCTCTGCACCCCACAGCATGCTCCCTTCTAGCTGGCAGCCTGGGCTGGCCGTTTTGCTTCTGCGTGGCCTCCGCAGAACGCGTCCACCCCATCACCGGTGTTGGAGGTGAAGTGAGAAGCTACATTTAAAGCATCCGCCCTTAGTAGGCACCCAGCAAGTGCAGATATACTTTCTGGGATTCACAGTCACCCGATCACACTCCTACCTGAGAGGCCCCGGTGGCCCTTTCTGTGTATTCACAGGTTACCCTGGAGAGGGATGGTCGTCTGCCCCACCTCGCAGACGCAGAGAGCAAGCTGAATGCCTAAGTCAGACCACTCTCCGGCGGAGGAGCCAAACGCAGACTGCAGTCACTTAGATACGGGGCCCTGGTGGCGCAGTGGTTAAGAATTCTGCTGCTCATCCAAAGGTTGGCAGTTAGAATCTGCCAGGCCTGTGGGCTAGTTCTACTCTGTCCTACAGGGTCGCTAGGAGTCAGAACCGACTCCACGGCAACGGCTTTTTATATATATATATATAATTGTGGTAAATATAGATGTAACAAATCTCTTGCCTTCCACATTCTTCACACATCCAATTCAGTGACATTAGCTGTGTTTATCGTGTTGTTCAGCCATCACCCTTATCCACTTCTTCTTTATGCTCTTTAGGAAAATGTGATGGGGAGATATTTGGTACATGCGAAAGACGGTAAGTACCATAAATAAGGTACGAGACATAGTAATACCTGCGAAACCACGGGCCTGCCTCTCACTGAAGACACTCGCTGTCGGCATCAGGCAGGGCCCCCTGCAGCCCAGCCCCTGCACCCTCAGTCCGCAGCTCGATCTCATGTGTGCTGCACCCTCTTTCCATATCACGGATCACTCGTGTAAGTGTCCCCAAACCGTCTGTTATCTCCTGTGCTTGCTTTTGAGTGTTGCAGAAATGCCTGTGTGGGGCCTTCTGGATCACTCTTCCCATTGAATGGTCCTAATCTCACTGCCTTCGGCACCTGGAGTTGCGGGCGGATCATTTCCACGGCTTTGCAATATTTTATTGTTGACACCCCCACTCTCCCGTGTGCCCAGGCCCTGGCTTGGTGCTGAGCGTCACTGTTCCCTAGGCGGCGGCCGTAGGCCTCCTGAGCAGAGCTTCCCAGCTGCGCCCATGCTGCGGTACCCACAAAATGGAGCAAGGAGGCAGTGTTGAGCAGCCCCAGGGAGCCCACACAGCTGCCCAAGGGGCTCGGACTCATTGACTCAGCACACTGGGGTAGAAGGCCCACCCCACTGCTCCAGTCGTGGGTTGTGGGGCTCTGTTACCACATTGATATTGACGGCTGTCAACTGGTAATATGGTAAACGACAAGTAACCAGTTGCCATGAGTCGATTCCAACTCATGAAGACCCCAAATGTGCTGAGTAGAACTGTGCTCCACAAGGTTTGCGATGGCTGGTTTTTCCTAGGTAGATTGCCAGGCCTTTCTTCTGAGGTACCGTTGGATGGACTCCAACAGTCAACCTTTCATTTAGCAGTCGTGCGCTTAACCACTTAAAAGGCAGATTGACAGGTTCTACTCGGCACACATGGCGTCTCCGTGAGTTACAGATTGACGGGTTCTACTCGGCACACATGGCGTCTCC
>NW_004444047.1:3546236-3611282 GCF_000243295.1 Trichechus manatus latirostris | reverse complement strand
GTTACAGATTGACGGGTTCTACTCGGCACACATGGCGTCTCCGTGAGTTACAGATTGACGGGTTCTACTCGGCACACATGGCGTCTCCATGAGTTGGAATCGACTCAGTGGCAACTGGTTACTGGCTGTTTACCATATTTCCTGTTGCCAGCAGTCAGCGCCTACTCATGGCAACCCACGTGTGTCAGAGTAGAACTGTGCTCCACAGGATTTTCAATGGTTGGTTTTTCGTAAGTAGATTTCCAGACCTTTCTTCTGAGGCACTTCTGGGTGGACTGGAACCTCTAACCTTTCAGTTAGCAGCCGAGTGCTTTCACCATTCACACCACTCGGGGACTTGTGGGGGTCTGTTGTTGGGTTGTGTGCCACTAAGTCAATTCCGACTCACAGTGACTCTGTAGGACAGAGTAGAACTGCCCCAGAGGGTTTCCAAGGCTGTAAATCTTTACGGAAGCTGATTGCCACATCTTTCTCCTGCAGAGCAGCTGGTGGGTTCGAATCACTGACCTTTTGGTTAGAAGCTGAGCACTTTAACCACTGTGCCAGATGGTGGAAACATTGTTGGGCTCAAGCTGTGCTGTGTAATTCGCACTCCGCACAGCAGTGTCTAAGGTGCCCACTGATCCACAGCCTTCCAGCTCCGCTGGGTCAGATGGCTTGCTTTTGCTTCCTGGCAGACCTCAGATGGTATCTCAGTGGGCTATTAATTTGCATTTCCTGACTAACGATGGGTCTGAGCTATTAATGTTTCTGTCTGTGGGCACTCGATTCTCTTCATTGGTCATTTTGTCCATCCTTGCTCAAAAACTCCTTTTGAAACATTATAGTTTTACAAAAACGCTTGCTATCCCGCAAGACAAGTAAGTCCCTCTAAGGTGTTCTTCATTCATTCGTTAATTTAGTAAATGTTTACTGAGAATGCTAAATGCCTGGCCTAGTTCTGAGGATACGTCAGTGAATAAGACAAACAAAAATCCCTGCTCTTGTGAGGAAGACAGACGAGAAGAAAGCACAACAAATAAGTAAATTACATGGTGTGGTAGAGGTCATTACTTTACACAGAAGAAAATAGAGAAGATGAGCGGGATGGAGTGTGGTTGAGAGAAGGCTGTAATTTTTTTGGTTTGGTTGATATTTGAATAAACTTCACTGAGATATAATTTACACACAATGAAATGCACCCATTTAAGTCTACAATTTGTGGAGTTTGGGTAAGTGTATACGCCTGCCCGCATATCTGCCACAGCAATCAAGATACAGAACATTTGCCTCACCCGTAGAAGCTCCTCGATGTCCCTTCCCAGTCAAACCCTACCCCAGCCCTGGGCACACACTACCTGGCTCTGAGTCACTAGAGATTAGAATTGTCTTTCTAGGTTTTATCTAAATGGAGTCATGCAATACGTGTTGTTTTGTGTCTCGCTTCTTTTGCTCAGTGTGATGGTTAAGGTTATGTGTCAACTTGGCTAGGCCATGACTCTCAGTGGTTTGGCAGGTATTATGTAATCATCCTCCTTTTTGTGATCTGATGTGAGCAGCCAATCAGTCGAAAGGGGAGTTTCCTTGGGGGTGTGGCCTGCATCCAATATATATGGATGTTCTGGCTAAGCTTTCTCTAGATCCTGCATCCAACTCATCGTCCTCTGACCTCCAGTTCTTGGGACATGAGCCAGCATCCTGCCATCTGACCTGAAGATTTTGGGATTCACCAGCTCCTGCAGCTCTGTAAGCCAGCAACCGCCTGTCTGACCTACCAATTTTGAGTTCGTCAGCTCCTGCAACCATATGAGTCAGCCTGATGTCTGACCCAGGGAATTGGGACTTGCCAGCCTCCACAAATGCATGAGCCATTTCCTTGAAATAAATCTCCCTATATATATACTTTTGCTGAAGATCATTCAAAAGCAGCCACAGCAGTATATCAACAGGGAACTGCCAGAAATTCAGGCGGGAATCAGAAGAGGACGTGGAACTACGGATATCATTGCTGATATCAGATAGATCCTAGCTGAAAGCAGAGGATACCAGAAAGATATTTGACTGTGTTTTATTGACTATGCTAAAGCATTTAACTGTGTGAATCATAACAAATTAAGGATAACACTGTGAAGAATGGGAATTCCAGAACACTTAATTGTGCTCATGAGGAACCTGTGCGTAGATCAAGAGGCAGTTGTTCGGACAGAACAAGGGGATACTTCGTGGTTTAAAGGCAGGAAAGGTGTGTGTCAGGGTTGTATCCTTTCACCATACCTATTCAATCTGTGTGCTGAGCAAATAATCCAAGAAGATGAACTGTATGAAGAAGAACGGGGCATTAGCATTGGAGGAAGACTCATTAACAACCTTCAGAGGCTGCAACAATAGGTTCAAGCATAACAACGATTGTGAGCATGGCGCAGGACTGGGCAGCATTTTTTTCTGTTGTTCTTAGGGTCACTATGAGTTGAAACCAACTTGATGGCACCTAATAACAACAACAACATATATATACTTATATGCTTTGCTGGTTTTGGTCCTCTAGAGAACCTAGCCTAAGACATTTGGTACCGAGAGTAGATCTAGAGGAAAAAAAATCATAAGGATAAGTTTCCTGAATTGGTTCGCAAGTCTGGGTAGTCTTAAAGGCATTGATGACTCTGTCTCCAGTAGTAAAGAGGGCACTGCTAACCCTAGCGGTGCAGTGGTTAACAGCTCGGCTGCTTACCAAAAGGTTGGCAGTCTGAATCCACCAGCTGTTCCTTGGAAACCCTATGGGGTACTTCTACTCTGTGCAATAGAGTCACTATGAGTTGGAATTGACTCAACGATAATGGGTTTGTTTTTTGTTTTTTTTGCTAATTCAAGGACTGAGGTGGCAATAGAAATATGCAAAATATCACCACCAATGGATCAAATATTTGATATTTTTCTACAATTTTGTCAGAATGAGAAGTACAAGGAAACTGGTTGGTTGATCCTACTTTCCCTAGACAAACTGGTGAAAGAAAGAGAAGAGTTCAAAGCTTCAGAGTCACAGTTGAGCACTGCATACAAGACCTGAAAGCTGCCACTTGTGCCCTGAAAGTCTTATTTCTTGTAGTAACAGAGCTGATATTGCTGAAAACCAAACCCAGAGTCTTATTGTAAGAGTGGCTGAATTACAATGGCAATTGAATTTCCAAACTCGAATGGTGTCCAAAGTTAAAGTGAGGGCATTGATTGGGAAGAAATGGGATCCTGAAACTTGGGATGGGGACATATGGACAGATAATCAGGAAGGTGGGAACACTGAGCCCCTAAATTCCATCAAATCACTCCTGCCAACAGAACAGCCCTCTCCCATCTGAAGAGATTACTCCTTCTTTGTCTGCTAATCCACCCACCCCAGTAAAACCATTAGCCCTCCCAGCCCCACCTGATGAGATTAACCCAGCTGTACCTGAGGAGTCTTTGTCTAAGATATCACCTGAGGTGGCACCTGGGGTGTCGCCTGGGGCATCGTCTGAGGCACATGCCTTACAAGACATTGCTGAATGTCCCCAGGATCCACCCCCACCACCCATTTTTGCTTCTAGGTCTACAACTAAACTTAAGTCCCAGCAAGCCCAAAGAGAGGAAGTACAAAGTGTGACCCAGAAGGAGGTATGCTACGCTCCAAAAGAACTGCTTGAGTTTTCTAATATATACAAACAGAAACCTGGGGAATATGTGTGGGAATGGCGATTAAGGGTATGGGGTACTGGTGCAAGGAATATAAAGTTGGATGAGTCTAAGTTTATTGATATGGGCCCACTAAGTACAGATTCTTCATTCAGTGCTCCAGCTCGAGAGGTTAGAAAAGGATCTAAGCTTATTTGGTTGGTTCGCTGAAGCGTATATAAAGTGGCATCCTACAGTAAATCAAGTTGAAATGTCAGACCTGCCTTGGTATACTGTAGAAGACGGTATCCAAAGGCTTAGGGAAATTGGTATGTTAGAGCGGATTTATCAAGTTAGACCCACAGGCCAGCCGTGGAGTACCCAGAGGACACACTTGTTACCACAACGGCAAGGAACAAATTTAGGAAGGGAGTCCCAGCATTCTTGAAGACTGCTGTGATTGCTATTTTATACAAGTCAGATTTGACAGTGGGAACTGCCCTTAGGATTTTGGAGAATTGAAACACCTAACTACAATGGGGCTGATTGGATCCTGTGGTGGTAGGAACCAAGTGGCAGCAATTAATGACAAAGACAAGGTGGGTGTGGTTAGCCTAATGGATAGCAGAATGAAAGCAGTAATCAGAATAGTCTGACTCATATGGACTTATGGAGTTGGCTACTTAGTCATGGTGCCTGTAGAAGTGACATAGATGGGAATTCTACTAAATATTTACTTTATCTGTACAAGCTGATGAATTCTAGGTCAAATTAACTTGTATCACCAGAATAGAGTTACAGCCCCTCAATCAATTCCCAGACTTGAGCCAGTTTACAGGTCCACAACCCCTTGAATGAAGGGGAGGCAAGGTCCCCTTGAGGAAGGACACTACTCTGCTACCCAAAATATACTGTTAGTCTTTCTCTCAGCCTTCCCCAAAGGAATCTATGGCCTTTTTTCAAGAGTGACTGTTCACTGGGGAAAAGTAAATGATCAGACTTTTCAGAGATTGTTGGACACTGGCTCTGAACTGATGCTAATTCCGGGAGACACAAAACATCACTGTGACCCGCCAGGCAGAGTAGGGGCTTATGGAGGTCAGGTTATTAATAGAGTCTTAGCTCAAGTCTGTCTCATAGTGGGTCCACTGTGTCCCCAAACCCATCCTGTACTGATTTCCCCAGTTCCAGAATGCATAATTGGAATAGACATACTCAGCAACTGGCAGAACCCCCACATTGGATTCCTGACATGTAGAGTAGGGGCCATTATGGTGAAAAAGCCAAGTGGAAGCCATTAGAACTGGCTTTCCCTAGGAAAACAGTAAACCAAAAGCAATACTACATACCTGGAGGAATTGTAGCGATTACTGCCACCCTTAAGGAATTAATTGAAGGATGCAGGGGTGGTGATTCCCAACACATCCCCATTCAACTCACCTATTGGCCTGCGCAAAAAACAGATGGATCTTGGAGAATGACAGTGGATTATTGTAAACTTAACCATGTGGTGGCTCCAATTGCAGCTGTTGTTCCAGATGTGGTTTCATTGCATGAGCATATTAATACATCTCCTGGTACCTAGTATGCAGCTACTGATCTAGCCAATGCCTTTTTCTTGACTTCAGTTTCAAAGGAACACCAGAAACAGTTTGCTTTCAGCTGACAAGGCCAGCAATACATCTTTAATATCCTACTCAGGAGTATATCAACTCTCCAGCTCTATCTCATAATTTAGTCCACAGAGACCTTGATCACTGTCTTAGTCATCTAGTGATGCTCCAACAGAAATACCACAAGTGGATGGCTTTAACAAAGAGAAGTTTATTTCTTCACAGTCCAGTAGGCTACAAGTCCAAATTCAGGGTGTCATCTCCAGGGGAACGCTTTCTCCATCTGCTCTGAAGGAAAGTCTGTGTCATCAGTCTTCCTTTGGTCTGGGAGCTTCTCTGCGCAGGAACCTCAGGTCCAAAGGACACACTCTGCTCCCAGCACTGCTTTCTTGGTGGTATGAGGTTCCCATGTATCTCTGCTCGCTTCTCTCTTTTATATCTCAAAAGAGATTGCAGTAAGACACTAACCTTGTCAACCTCATCAGTATAAACTCATCACAGTGACAGAATTTACAACACATGAGGAGATCACATATAATCTCATCATAGTGGTAGAGTTTACAACACATAAGGAAATCACATCAGATAACACAATCATACAATGCTGGTAATCGTGACCTAGCCAAGTTGCTACACACATTTTTTGGGGGACACAATTCAATCCATGACAATCACCTTTCTCTTCCACGAGATATCACACTGGTCCATTACACCGATAACATTATGCTGATTGGACCTAGTAAGGAAGAAGTATCAATGACTCTAGACTTATTGGTAACACATTTGCATACTAGAAAGTAGGAAACTAATCCTACAAAAATTCAGGCACCTTCCACCCCAGTGAAATTTCTTGGGGTCCAGTGATGTGGGGCATGTCAAGATATTCCTTCTAAACTGATGGTTAAATCTGGCCCCTCCTACAACTAAAAAGGAGGCACAATTATGGTGGGCCTCTTTGGATTTTGGACGTCTGAGAGTGTTCCTCTGGCGTATTTATCAAGTGACTTGAAAAGCTGCTAGTTTTGAGGGGGGCCCACAACAAGAGAAGGCTCTGCAACAGGTCCAGGCTGGTGTGCAAGCCACTCTGCCACTTGAGCCATATGATCTGGCTGGTCCAATGTGCTTGAATTGTCAGTGGCAGGTAAAGATGCTGTTTGGAGTCTTTGGCAGGCCTCTGTTGGTGAATCACAGTGCAGACCCTTAGTATTTTGGAGCAAAGCTCTGCCATCCTCTGCAGATAACTACTCTACTTTTGAGAAACAGCTTTTGGCTTGTTACCGGGCCTTAATAGAGACTGAACGCTTAACCGTGGGACACCAAGTCACTATGCGGCCTGGGCTGTCCGTCATGAACTGGGTGTTGTCTGGCTCCCAGAGTCATAAAGTTGGACGTGCACAGCAGCACTCCATCATCAAATGAAAGTAGTATATATGAGATCAGGCTTGAGCAAGACTTGAAGGCACAAGTAAGTTGCATGAGGAAGTGGCTCCAATGCCCATGGTCCCCACTCCTGTCACATTACCTTCCTTGTCCCAGTCTGCACCCATGAACTCATGGGGAGTTCCTTACAATCACTTGAGAAATCAGTAAGAGAAAACTCCTGCCTGGTTTATAGGTGGTTCTGTGAGATATGCAGGCACCACTTGGAAGTAAACAGCAGCAGCATTGCAACCCCTTTCTGGGAGCTCCCTAATGGACAGAGGTGAAGGAGAATCCTCCTAGTGGGCAGAACTTCCAGCAGTGCACCTGGTTGTTCACTTTGCTCAGAGGGAGAGATGGCCAGATATGAGACTGTATACTGATTCATGAGCTGTGGCCAATGGTTTCACTCGATCGTCAGGGATAGGAAAGAACATGATTGAAAAATTGGTGACAAGGATGTATGGGAAAGAGGCATGTGGATAGACCTCTCTGAATGGACCAAAGAAGTGAAGATATTTGTGTCTCATATGAATGCTTACCAAAGGGTGGCTCAGCAGAGGAAGATTTTAACAATCAAGTGGGTAGGATGACATGTTCTATACAAACAGTCATCCTCTTTCCCCAGCTACTCCTGTCACTGCTCAATGGGCTAATGAACAAAGTGGCCATGGTGGCAGGGATGGAGGTTATGCATGGGCTCAGCAACATGGACTTACACTCACCAAGGCTGACTTGACTACAGCCACAGCTGAGTGTCCCATCTGCCAGTAGCAGAGAGACCAACACTGAGTCCTCGATATGGCACCATTCCCAGGGATGATCAGCCAAAAACCTGGAGGCAGGTTGATTACACTGGACCACTTCCATCACGGAAAGGGCAGCATTTTGTTCTTACTGGAATAGACACTCTGGATATGGATTTGCCTTCCCTGCACACAATGTTTCTGCCAAAACTACCATCCGTGGACTTACAGAATGCTATATCCTCCATAATGGTATCACACACAGCATTGCTTTGGCTCAAGGGACTCACTTTACAGTAAATGAAGTGCAGCAATGGGCCCATGCTTATGGAATTCACTGGATTTACCATGTTCCCCATCATCCTGAAGCAGCTGGCTTAATAGAACGATGGAATGTCCTTCTAAAGACACAATTACGGCACCAGCCAGATGGCAATACCTTGCAGGGTTGGGGCAATGTTCTCCAGGAGGCTGTCTATACTCTAAATCAGTATCCAATATTTGTTGCTGTTTCTCCCATAGCCAGGATTCATGGATGGGTCCAGGATCAAGGGGTGGAAATAGGAGTGTCACCAATCACTATTACCCCTAGTGACCCACTTATAAAATTTTTGCTTCCTGTTCTCATGACTCTAGGATTTGTGGGTCTAGAGGCCTTAGTTCCAAAGGGAGGAATGCTCCCACCTGCAGACACAACACTGATTCTGTTGAACTGGAAGTTAAAAATTCCACTCGGCCACTTACGGCTCCTCATGCCTCTGGATCAACAGGTAAAGAAGGGAGTTACTGTATTGGCTGGTGTCATGGACTGAATTGTATCCCTCAAAATAAGTATCAGCTTGCCAAGCCATGATTCCCAGTACTGTGTGATTGTCCTCCATGTTGTGATCTGATTAGCCTCCATTTTGGGATGTGTTGTAAATCCTAGCCTCTATGCCTGTGGTTATTGTCCCATTTGGGAGTGAGATGTCTGTTATATTAATGAGGCAGGATTAGGTCATGTTAATGAGGATTAGGGTGGGATGTATCTTGAGTAACTGCCCTTCATCGCTCTACAGGAGATAGAAGCAGAGAGAATATAACACCTTGAGTATATACCACCTGAATTTAGAGACCATCTCAAGAATAGATTTGACGCGTTGAACACTACTGACTGAAGACCAGACAAGTTGTGGAATGACATCAAGGACATCATACATGAGGAAAGCAAGAGGTCATAAAAAGGAAGAAAGAAAAGACTAAAATGGATGTCAGAAGAGACTCTGAAACTTGTTCTTTAACGTAGAGTAGCTAAAGCTAAAGGAAGAAATGATGAAGTAAAAGAGCTGAACAGAAGATTTCAAAGGGCAGCTCAAGAAGACAATGTAAAGTATTATGATGACACATGCAAAGACCTGGAGATGGAAAACCAAATGGGAAGGACACTCTCGGCATTTCTCAGGCTGAAAGAACTGAAGAAAAAATTCAAGCCTTAAGTTGCAATATTGAAGGATTTTATGGGAAAAATATTAAATGCAGCAGGAAGCATCAAAAGAAGGTGGAAGGAATACACAGAGTGACTAGAGCAAAAATAATTTGTCGACGTTCAACCATTTCAGGAGGTAGCATATGATCAGGAACCAATGGTACTTAAGGAAGAGGTCCAAGCTGCACTGAAGGCACTGGCGAAAAACAAGGCTCTAGGAATTGATGTAATCCCAATTGAGATGTTTCAACCAAAGAATACAGGCCTGGCAGTGCTCAGATTTCTATACCAAGAAATTTGGAAGACAGCTACCTGGCCAAGCGACTGGAAGAGATCCATATTTATGCCTATTCCAAAGAAAAGTGATCCAACTGAATGCAGAAATTATTCAACAACATAATTAATGTTACAGGCAAATAAAATTTTGCCCAAGATTATTCAAACGTGGCTGCAGCAGTGTGTCCACAAGGAACTTCCAGAAATTCAAGCTGGATTCAGAAGAGGGCGTGGAACCAGGGATATCATTGCTGATGTCAGATGGATCCTGGCTGAATGTAGATAATACCAGAAAAATGTTTACCTGTGTTTTATTGACTATGGAAAGGCATTTGACTGTGTGGATCATAACAAATTATGGATAACATTACAAAGAATGGGAATTCTAGAACACTTAATTGTGATCATGAGGAACCTGTACACAGATCAAGAGGTACTCATTCCAACAGAACAAGGGGATACTGCCTGGTTTAAAGTCAGAAAAGGTGTGTGTCAGGGTTGTGTCTTTTCACCATACTTACTCAATCTGTATGCTGAGCAGATAAAACGGGAAGCTGGACTATATGAAGAATGGGGATTGGAGGAAGACTTGTTAACCACCTGCATTATGCAGATGACACAACCTTGTTTGCTGAAGGTGAAGGGGACTTGAAGCACTTACTGATGAAGACGAAAGACCACAGCCTTCAGTATGGATTACACCTCAACATAAAGAAAACAAAAATCCTCACAACTGGACCAATAAGCAACCTCATGATAAATGGAGAAAAGATTGAAGTTGTCAAGAATTTCATTTTACTTGGATCCACAATCAACATCCATGAGAGCGGGAGTCAAGAAATCAAATGACACATTGCATTGGGCAAATCTGCTGCAAAAGACCTCCTCAAAGTGTTGAAAAGCAAAGATGTAACCTTGAAGACTAAGGTGTGCCTGTCCCAAGTCATGGTGTTTTCAATTGCCTAATATGCGTGTGAAAGCTGGACAATGAATAAGGAAGACCAAAGAAGAATTGACACCTTTGAATTGTGGCTTTGGTGAAGAATATTGAATATACCACGGACTGCCAAAAGAACGAACAAATCTGTTTTGGAAGAAGTACAACCAGAATGCTTCTTAGAAGCCAGGATGGTGAAACCTTGTCTCACGTATTTTGGACATGTTATCAGGAGGGATCAGCCCCTGGAGAAGGCCATCATGCTTGGTAAAGCAGAGTATCAGCGAAAAAGAGGAAGACCCTCAACGAGATGGATTGACACAGCGGCTGCAACAATGGGCTCAAGCATAACAATGATTGTAAGGATGACGTAGGACAGGACAATGTTTCATTCTGTAGTACATAGGGTCCCTATGAGTTGGAACTGACGTGATGGCACCTAACAATAACAGCAACGTACTCAAGGTCATACTTTGGCTCTCTTGGACTTGTTCTAATTTTCTTCAGCTTCATCTTCAACTTGCATAAGAGCAATTGATGGTCTTCTCCTCAGCTGGCCCCTGGTCTTTTTCTGAGCGATCATATTGCACTTTCTCATTGTCTCTTTCCACATATGTAGTCAATTTGATTCCTGTGTATTCCATCTAATGAGGTCCATGTGTATAGTCACCATTTATGTTGCTGAAAAAAGTTATTTGCAATGAAGAAGTCTTTGGTCTTGCAAACTTCTATCATGTGGTCTCCAGTATTGTTTCTATCACCAAGGCTATATTCTCCAGCTGGTGTTCCTTCTTCTTTGTTTCCAACTTTCACATTCCAATCACCAGTAATTACTAATGCATCCTGATTGCATATTTGATCAATTTCAGACTGCAGAAGTTGCTAAAAATCTTCAATTCTTCATCTTTTGCTTCTGTGGTTGGTGCACAAATTTGAGTAATAGTCATATTAACTGGTCTTCCCTGTAGGCGTATGGATATTATCCTATCACTGACAGCCCTGTACTTCAAGATGGATCTTAAAAACGTTCTTTTTGACGCTGAATGCAACACCATTCCTCTTCAAGCTGTCATTCCCAGCATAGTAGACCATAGGATTGTCAGATTCAAAATGGCCAATACCAGCCCATTTCTGCTCACTAACACCTAGGATACTGATGTTTATACATTCCATTTCATTTTTGATGATTTCCACCTATCTGAGATTCATATTTTATACATTTCATGTTTCTATTATTAATGGATGGTTGCAGCTGTTCCTTCTCATTTTGAGTCTTGCCACATCAGCAAATGAAGGTCCTGAAAGCTTGACTCCATCCGTGTCGTTAAGGTCAACTCTGCTTTGAGGAGCAGCACTTTGAGTTCTTTCCAACCTGAAGGGCTCATTTTCCGGCACTATAGCTGACAGTGTTCCACTGCCATTCATAAGGTTTTCATCGCGAAGTTTTTCAGGAGTAGACTACCAGGTCCTTCTTCCTAGTCTGTCTTAGTTTGGAAGCTCCACTGAAACCTTCCACCATGGGTGACCCTGCTGGTATTTGAATTACCAGTGGCATAGCGTCCAGCATCACAGCAACACACAAGCCACCACAGTACAACAAATTGACAGACGCGTGGGGTTCTGGAAGCTAGAAGTCTGAATTCAGGACTCTGGCTCTAAGGGAAGGCTCTCTCTGATTGCTCTGGGGGAAGACACTTGTCTCAGCTTCTGCAACCCTGGCAGGTTCCTTGGTTCCTTGACGACCTCATGTGGCATCTGTCTTTTCCCCATTCCTTCTTGCTTTCTTCTTTGTCTAATAATCTGCTCCTTTTATATCTCAATAGGGATTGGCAAGCCCTACACTTATGTGGCCTCATTTACATAACAAAGGGGATCACATCCACAAATATTACCATTACTCATTACTGTTGAGTCGGTTCTGACTCATAGCAACCCTGTAGGACAGAATAGAACTGCCCCATAGGGTTTCCAGTGCTATAATCTTTATGGAAGCAGACTGCCACATCCTTCTCCCATGGAGTGGCTAGTGGGTTCAAACCACCAACTTTTTGGTTAGCAGCCGAGCACTTAACCACTGTGTCACCAGGGTTCCTTCCACAGGTATGGGGTTAGAATTTACAACGCATATTTTGGGGGGACACAATTCAATTCATAACAGCCACTCACCAGCAGGCTGACCTAGGGCATGGTGCTTAATTTCTATAAGCTTCAGCCTGTTCATCTGTAAATTGGGATAATAGTACCCACCTCACAGGGTTGTTGGCGGCATTGAATGAGAGAAAGTACCTTATGCGGTGCCTGGCACAGATAAGGGTTCATTAAGTTTGAATTGCCTGTAACAATAATGAAATTTTTTAAAAATAACATTTGGATGTGTTCCTTTTCCGTCTTCTTTTTATATCTGTTTTCACATGGTTAAACGAATATAAGTCAATTTGCAATATGGTTTTCCCTCACTTATTTCTTTGGCATGGCATGGCCAGCTGATGAAATAGCATGCAGTCACCAAAAGTCCTGCTTTGTGATGTTTTGGATTTGCTTTAAAGTATTCCACAAAAAATAAAAACGTGTGGGAGAAGAGATGAAATACGATTGAGGAAATGTTGGTAATGGTTGAAGCTGGGGGAAGGGTACCGGAGAGATTATTATACAATCCTCTTTGCTTTTGTATATGTTTGAAAATTTTCAGAATAGAAAGTTCTTTTTTTAAAACTACTCTTTCAGTGAATATTTAATAAACTGAAAAAGGTTAAGCACAAAAGGTAATATATTATACTATATGTCTTGGTTATTTAGTGCTGCTGTAACAGAAATACCACAGGTGGGTGGCTTTAAAGAGGAGAAATTTATTTTCTCACAGTTCAGGGGGCTGGAAGTCCTTATTCAGGGCACTAGCTCTTGAGGGAGGTCCTTCTTTGTGTATTTCAGCTTCTAGTAGCTGCAGCAATCCTTGGCGTTCTTGGGCTTGTAGCTGCATCCGCCTCCATAATCTGTCTTCGTCTTGCCTGTCTCTGTGTCTGTTCTGCATATATATATAACTCACCCTACTCTGGTATGACCTCATTAACATAACAAAAGAAAAACCCTATTTCCAAACAGGGTCATATCCATAGGTATGGGGGTTAGGACTTCAACATATATTTTCAGGGGCACAATTCCATTCAGAATACTATACACACTGTACAATTCTGTACAGGCAAAAAAAAAAAAATGGCCCTAAAATGTTAATGGCCGTTTTCTCTGGAGTGTCGTAGTGTGAGGTCTGGCTATTTTTTCTTTCTTTTAATTTTTCTATATTTTCCAAAATTCCCACACGGGATGCATATTATTTTTATAATCATATAATACTTTTATTAAAAGTCCAACCACCCCTCTATCCATCATTCATCCCACAGGCCTTTCCTGAGACTTACCTCCTGTCCTGCCAGGCGGTCCCTATTTTGGAGACTAAATGCAGAAGCCGCAGACCCCAGCAGCCTTCAGAAGACCAAGTCCCAGACAATGACAAGCTAAGTCTCTGCCAAGTCTCCGTGAGTCACTGAGGATTTAAATGAGTGCCGTGGGAGGCTGGAGAAAATGAAGGCTTCTTTAGAATATTTCAAATTATTAATGATTTTGAGAAAAAACTAATCCAAAGGCCTTCAGCCTGCCAGGACTGGAGAGAGTAGGGCAGAATCAGGGAGGGGGTTTTCGGCCAAATGGGAGCTGAGCGAGGAGTGAACAGTATGTGAGGTCCTCTCTCTGTAGGGGAGGTGGGGGGAGCCTCAGGGACCATGGATGGTGAAGCACCTGAAGTACCAAGTGAGACAGCGAGGAGGCTAGAGTCCAGGGGCTCTGGTAGCAGCCCCCTCACCTCAGAGCGGCTCTTTGCTGCAGGAAAGCAGGTACTCACTGTGCAAGTGCAGTACCAGGCAGGAGGGTATGGTGGTTAGGACAGGCCCCTCAAGTCCATCAGTCCTGGATCCTGCTCCCAGATCTGACAGGCACTAGCATGTGTCTTTGGGCAACCTACCTCTACTACCAGCACCTCAGTTTTCCCTTCTGCAAAATGGGGGCAGGCCTGAAATGAGACTCCGGAGGGTGTGCATTTAATGGGAACCCTCTTAGGTGGGGATGGAAGGGGTTATGTTTGGGAAGTGTTTAGCAACAGCTGACACAGAGTAAACCGCGACAGCCTCGATAAAGGCAAAATAATGGTGATGAGAATGATGATGATGAGAATAAGAATGAAGAAGCGGACAATGAAGGTGACAATGATAATGAAGATGATGAGGATCAAGATGCAAAAGATACGTTGTATCATTGTCTTAGGCTGGGTTCTCTAGAGAAGCAAAACCAGTAAAGTGTATACGTAAATATATAGACAGAGATTTATATCAAGGAAATGGCTAAAGCAGTTGTAGAGGCTGGAACGTTCCCAGTCTGTGGGTCAGAATAGAGGCTTCTCCTGATTCATGTAGGCACAAGGGCTGGCAAACCCAAGATTGGCAGGTTAGAGAGCAGAGCTCTTGCTCACAGGCTTCGAAGATCAACGAATCCCAAGATTGGCAGGCAAGATGGTAGGTAAGCTGTTAGCTCAAGTTCCAAGAACTGGAGGTCAGGTGAACAGGGGCCAGCTGCAGGATTCAGAATAAGCAAAAGCCCTTGAGCCTTGCCAGAATGTCCACTTATATTTGATGCAGGCCACACGCCCAAGGAGACTCCCTTCCAACAAATTGGCTGCTCACAGCAGATCTCATCATGGAGGTGATCACGTTATATTAAATCTCATCATGGAAGTGATCACAACATTCTACAACTGCCAAACCACTGAGAATCATGGCCCAGCCAAGCTGGCACACAACCTTAACCATCACAGTTATCTATATTTTTACGACAATTAAAAAAGCTTTGAAAAAATGACAAGCAAGATAATAATGATGAAAATTATGATAATGAGAAAGAAGAAGAAGCTGATGATGAGAATGAAGAAGATGATGAGAATGATGAAGATGATGATGAGAATGATGAAGATGGTGATGAGAATGATGAAGATGGTGATGAGAATGATGAAGATGGTGATGAGAATGATGAAGATGATGATGAGAATGATGAAGATGATGATGAGAATGAAGATGAGAATGATGAAGATGATGAGAATGATGATGAAGATGTTGAGAATGATGAAGATGATGAGAATGATGAAGATGATGATGAGAATGATGAAGATGGTGATGAGAATGAAGATGAGAATGATGAAGATGATGAGGATGATGAAGATGTTGAGAATGATGAAGATGATGAGAATGATGAAGGTGATGAGAATGATGAAGATGATGATGATAATGATGAAGATGGTGATGAGAATGAAGATGAGAATGAAGAAGATGATGAGAATGAAGAAGATGAGAATGAAGAAGATGATGATGCTGAGAATGAAGACGATGATGCTGAGAATGAAGATGGTGACGAGAATGATGAAGATGGGGCTGAGAATGACAAGAGGGAGATGGTGACAATGAAGAAGACGATGAGGACGAGAACGGCAATGCTGAAGAGGATGATGATGATGAGACGACTGGACAGTGAGGAGCAAAACTCCAACTGCCCCCTGCAGGCTTTCAGGTCTGCTGGGAGACATGGCCAGGTGGACCTGGAGTCTGCACCCAGCCCAGGTGGGCACTTGGTGTTGAGGGAGGCTTCCGTGAGGTCCCTCACAGGAGAGGTTGTTCTCTGAGGACAGGATTGGCTAGGGATGGGCTGAATTTTGCTTTATTTATTGGTTTATGTACTTTAGATGAAGGTTTACAGAACAGACTAGCCTCTCAGTACATATATTATTTTATGACATTGGTTAACAACCCGATGACATGCCAGTACTCTCCCTTCTCAACCTTGGGTTCGCTATTACCAGCTTTCCTGTCCCTTCCTGCCTTCTAGTCTTTGCAGCTGGGCTGGTGTGACCCTTTAGTTTTGTTTTGTCCTATGGGCATGTCTAATCTTTGGCTAAAAGGTGAACCTCTAGAGTGACTTCATTACTGAGCTAAAAGGGTGTCTGGGGGCCATACTCTCGAGTTTTCTCCAGTCTCTGTCAGGTCAGTAAGTCTGGTCTGTTTTTGAGTTAGGATTTTGTTCTACATTTTTCTCCAGCTCTGTCCAGGACCCTCTGTTGTGATCCCAGTCAGAGCAGTCAGCGGTGGTGGCCGGGCACCATCTAGTTGTACTGGACTTAGTCTGGTGGAGGCCGTGGTAGTTGTGGCCCATTAGTTGTTTGGACTAGTCTTTCCCTTGTGACTTTAGTTTTCTTCATTCTCCCTTGCTCCTGAAGGAGTGAGACCAGCTAAGTATCTTAGATGGCCGCTGACAGGCTTTTAAGACCCCAGACACTACTCACCAAATTAGAATGTAGAACATTTCCTTTATAAACTGTGTTATGCCAATTGAACTAGATGTTTCCTGAGACCATGGACCCCACAGACCTCAGCCCAGTAATTTGGTCCCTTAGGGAGTTTGGATTTGTACATGGAGCTTCCATGACCTTAGGGTGAGCTGAATTTTGACTGGGTTAACTTAAAACGAATTGAAACAAATTTGGATTCATCTTGAGCGGATTCCCACTGAACTAAACTGAATTCGGATTAGTTGCCCTAAATTGGTTGGACTGGAATTTGCTGAGCTGGGGGCCTCAGGTGTGAATTTCAAATTTAAAAACTTTCCAGTCCTCAATGCCCCTCAGCTGCCCACCCTGGGACATAGTCCCTGGGGGCGGTTGTGGAGTCGGTAGTGTCTGCTTTCAGCTATGCCTTTGTCCCCCACCTTCTCCCCCTCCTGGACTTCAGAGTACCATGGGGGTCAGCGTGCCCCCACATGTGGTTGCCTGTATATGTATATGTGGGGGGGTGCATGTGGGGGGTGTGGGTATGTGTGTATGTGCAGGTATGTGTACCTGGGGTATCTGCATGCTGGGTGAATAGTCAGCCTCTGCTTGAATCTCCCCACAGATGGGGAGCTCACTACTTGTTTGTGTCTCTGTGCTTCCTGCATTGGTTCTAGATTAGCTAGATCAGGCCCGCCACCCTCTGCTCCCACCTTGGAGCTCTGCCTGCTGGAGCATGTGGCCAGTGCTCAGGGGGTACTGGTCCATCTGATGTCTCTGGGTGGCTCTCTACCCTGGCTGCCACAGCAGGCAGTGTTTCTGGCTGTCCACTCCTGCTCACCAGGCTTCTTGTCCAGGCCATCTCCTCTCTGAAGGAGGGGGAGGCACCGATGCTTGCCCCGAGGAAGCCTGGGTTGTGGAAAGGAGATCAGGCAGGCCAAGATCTGAGCACCCTGTAGCCAGGTGAGCGTCCAGCGGCCAGATAAGTGCCTGTGGCCACGTAAACACCTAGAAAGTCAGAAGGTCCCTGATGCTGCTGCCTCTCCTTCTCCCCCGGGGTCACCCTGTCCTGCCCTCTGCCTTTCCCCTCCCTCTGATGGCAGAGGAGGCACCATCCCCAGACAGACGCCCTGGCTCTGACCACCGGGACCATCTCATCAGGGACCTGGCACTGATGGATCAGGGTTTAGTCTTGGGGGGACCAGGCCCTGCTCCACCCCCTCCCTCAACCCGGCCTCTCTGCCTCCACCTGCTGGTCGGCCCAGAGCGCCCTCTCTTCTACAGATGGGTGCATTGCCAGGTTGCTATAGAAACAGGAAAGCCTCTGGCGTTGGCAGCCTTGGAAATCAGGCCCCGCCTTGCTGGGCTATCTTTCACCCTCCACAAGGGAGACACCGTGAGTTGGCACCTGCTGGACACCAGACGCTGGCCATGCCAGGCACCCGTCTCCTCTAAACACTCACCCACCCAGTGAGCACCTGGCATCGTTAGGAAGCCCATTTACAGGGGACAAAGGTGGCCCAGAAAGGGACAGCACCTGGCCCATGGCCACACAGAGCCCAACAGGCAGGGTGGGTCTGGTTCCAGAGCTGACTCTCCCAGGCTGCTGGGGCCCCTCAAGGTCATGTGCTGAGGGCCTCCCAGGGCAGAGGGCTCCCAGGGCCCAGGCTCCCAGGACGAGTTCCATTTGGGATGCAAGGACCCTGCCCTTGACCCCTCCCACCCTGCCCCAACTGGCTGTGGGACTCTGGGTGAATCTCCCCTCATTCTGTGGGGCTCCAGGTGTCTCCCCCATTCTGGGTCTCAGTCTCCCCACCCACAAAATGAGAGAGCAAAGATGGGAGGAGTCCCATGATGATGCACGGACCCCCACTGGGCACAAAGCTCCCAGGACACCCCTCCCCCCTCCCCCCACCAGCACCAACAGTGGCTCTTGGGAGTCGGTCAGCACCAAATCTCTCCTGTGTGGGACCCTGCCACTAGGCACCCAAGATGATTCTGGCTCCAGGAGGGGCCCAGGGGCCAGGGGGCAGGGTGGGGGAGTGGAGTTGGAGTCCGGGGCCTGGGGGTCAGGGGACAGGGCTGGGAGCTCAATCCAGGGCACAGGGAGCAGGGTGAGGGAGTGGAGTCCAGGGCCTAGAAGGCTGGGGACAGGACTAGGGGGCAGAGTCAGGGTCCTGGGGCTCACTGGCCTGGGCCATCTGCCCGTACCCCCAGGGGCTCTGTCCCAAGTCAGGGCATCAGCCCTCTCCCTGACAGAGGTCAAGAGGCCCATCTACCCCCAGGCTGGCTTTGCCCCTCCTGCAGGCCTGTGTCTTCAAAGGGGACAACCACCTTCATCCCAACACAACAGGATGAGGGCTTCAGAGCACCCCTGGGAGGCACGGGACTATGGGGTGTGAGGGCCTTAGACGGGTCGGCACTCACAAGACAGAGAAGGACGGACAGGAGGGTGTCAAGGTGGAAAGGACGGCCTGGAAGGCCAGAGGGGGCCATGTGGGCAGGGGGAGGGGGCCCAGCAGCAGGGCTGGGAGGGGAGCAGGACTGGGCCTTGGTGGGTAGGATGCAGGCAGATCAGGGGTAACGCCCCCCAGATCATCTGTACATACAAAGATGAGCCTCCTGCAGGCTTGGAGGTGTGGATGAAGGACCAGCTCCACGTGTGGCAGCTGGGGTGGCTGATGTCACACGGGGTCCAGCTCCACTGACTGGCCAGGCCCTGCCCTCCTGGCTGTAGGCTTTCACGTGAACGGCCACTCCTCCCACTCCTAGCTCTCACACCCATCTCCAGGCTCCAGTCACCTCAGCAGCTCCCAGACAGGCAGGACCCTGGAGGATCAGCCTCTCTTCTGGGGATGGCTGGTGAGTGGAGCTAGCACTGGTGTGTCAGTGAGGCTCCCAGGGCCCTGGAGGAAGTAGGCTGCGTTCTTCTTCAATCTGCAGCTCTTTGAACTTCATTTTCCCTCTGCCCTGTGATTATCCCATGCTGTTGTCAGGTGCCATCCAGTCGGTTCCAACTCACAGAGACCCTGTGTACAACCGAACAAAACACTGCCTGATCCTGTGCCATCCTCACAATCGTTGTTATGCTTGAGCCTATTGTTGCAGCCGCTGTGCCAGTTCATCTTGTTGAAGGTCTTCCTCTTTTTCGATGACCCTCTGCTTTACCAAGTGTCTTAGTTATCTAGTGGACGGCTTCGACAAACAGAAATTTATTCTCTCACAGTCTAGTGGGCTAGAAGTCCAAATTCAGGGCATCAGCTCCAGGGGAAGGCCTTCCTCCTCTTTCAACTCTGGAGGAAGGTCCTTTTCATCAACCTTCTCCTGGACTAGGAGATTCTCTGTGCAGGAACCCTGGGTCCAAAGGACACACTCTGCTCCAGGCACTGCTTTCTTGGTGGTATGAGGTCCCCATATCTCTCTGCTCATTTCTCTCTTTTATATCTCAAAAGAGATTGGCTCAAGACACAATCCAATCTTGTAGGTTGAGTCCTGCCTCATTAACATAACGGCTGCTAATCCCATCTCATCAACATCATAGAGAGAGGATTTACATCACACAGGAAAATCACATCAGATGACAAAATGGTGGACAATCACAAAGTACTGGGAATCGTGGACTAGCCAAGTTGACACAGATTTTTTGGGGGGACACAATTCAATCCATAACATCAAGCATGATGTCCTTCTCCAGGGACTGGTCGCCTCTGATAACATGTCCAAAGTATATGAGACAAAATCTTACCATTCTCGCTTCCAAGAAGAATTCTGTTTGTATACAAGTGTATTCAATATTCTTCGCCAACACCATAATTCAAAGGCATCAGCTCTTCTTCGGTCTTCGTTCTTCACTGTCCAGCTTTCACATGCATGTGAGGCATTGAAGATACCATGGCTTGGGTCAGGCACACCTTAGTCCTCAAAGTGACCTCTTTGCTTTTCTAGCACTTTAAAGAGGTCTTTTGCAGCAGATTTGCCCAATGCAACATGTCGTTTGATTTCTTGACTGCTGCTTCCGTGGGCGTTGATTATCCCATCAGTGGATGAAGTGAACCTCGGCAAGGAGACAGCGTCCCAGAAAAAGACCTCATCTTGGAGACGGGGAGGGATGGGAGGGAGGCAGCTCTGGGCCTCCCCAGGCTCGGCTCTGCATGCACTGTTTGTGGGCAACTCAGAGGGCTACCAGGTGTCCCGCTTTAGCCCTGAAAGTCCTGTGTGGAAGGTCCCAGGCCATGCCACACCACCCCACCTCCCTTCACTACCTGGCCTGGGAGCAAGGACAGTGCAGGTCACCAGGGCTGGGAGCCGCTGCAGTGACCGGAAGCCCAGGCTCAGGCCTTGTGGGGAAGGGCAGGAGACGGCTATAAGAGCCTTTGCTGAGAGCCGTAGAGCATTGCTGAGCAGGAGGTTGGAGAGGGAGACCCAGGGGGTAGGGGGTCCAGGTGAGCAAGGACGCTGCAGGGGAGGGGTGGGAGGGGTGAGATATAAGCTGGAAACGAATTTGAATTCACTTTGGTGCCACAGTTGTTAAAGCGATGGACTGCTAACTGAAAGGTCGGTGGTTCGAAACCACCAGCAGCTCCGTGGGAGAAAGATGTGGCAATCTGCTTCCATAAACATGTACAGCCTTGGAAACCCTATGTGGCTGCTATGAGTCAGAATCGACTTGACGGTGGTGGGTTTGGTTTTGGGTTTTTCGGTGTCAGTCTAACCTTCCAATCCTTCTCAGCCATCCCGCCCACCCCTACCCACGCCTCGCGCTCAGCCCTAAAGAGCCCGGAGGGGGCAGGGTCCAGGATTCCCCCCAGCTCCGCACCCCACCGCTGTGACCTCGGGACACAGGATGTCTCGGGGCCTTGACCTCCTGGTCTGTTATCAGGGTAGTAACACTTGTGAGAGTGTCCTGGGGCCACAGAGACAAAGTACCAAACTGGGGGTGGAGGGAGCTAAACCAACGGAGATCTATTCCCGCGCAGAAGCCACACCAAACCCTGTTGCTGTGGGGTCAACTCTGACTCATAGTGACCCTGTGTGACAGAGAAGTGCCCCATAGGGTTTCCTAGGCTGTCATCTTTATGCACACGGATTGCCAGGTCTTCCTCCCTCAGAGCAGCTGGCGGGTTCCAACCACCGACCGTTTGGTCAGCAGCCAAGTGCTGAACCACTGCGCCACCAGGGCTTCTTCGCACAGAGCCCAGAGGTCCAAAATCCAGCTGCAGGCAGAGCCGTGCTCCCGCTGAGGCTCCGGGGAGGATCCTTCCTTCCAGCTTCTGGTGGCTCCCGGCACTCCTTGGCTTGTGGCTGCGTCACTCCAATCTCTACCTCTGTCGCCACACGGCTGTCTTTCTGTCTGTGTCTGTGTTTCCCTCTCTGTGCCTCTTCTTTTCTTATGGGGACACCTGCCAGAAAGTGCTCCTGTGCAACCTCATGTGAGCTAATTGCGTCTGGGAAGACTGTTTCCAAACAAGGCTACATTCTCAGGTTCCGAAGGGTAAGATGTGAACCAATCTTTTTTTTTTTAGGGGGGGAACACAATTTAGACCATAACATTGCCTGCTACAGAAGGGGTTTGTGGTGAGCTGTACCCCATTCCTGGGCATCCTCGGCACATTGCAGCCACTGCTCCCTTCCTGGAGTTGTCCCTGGCTGGCAAAGCCCTTCCCCCACCTTGGAGTGCAGAGGTCCCCCCGGCCTCCACCTGCCCTGCCCCCCTCCTAGTTCTCCCTTAGCAGAGTCACCCCCTCCCCCCACTTTGTGTGGTACTCTGTTATGGCGGCTGGGCGATACCCACACAAGCAAAGGCCCACGGACGAGGCTCTGCCTCTGTCTTATTCATCTAGTGCTGCTGTAACAGAAATGCCACAGTGGATGGCTTTAACAAAGAGAAGTGTATTCTCTCACTGTCTAGGAGACTACAGTCCAAATTCAGGGCGTCAGCTCCAGGGAAAGGCTCTCTCTCACTGTCGGCTCTGGAGGAAGGTCCTTGTCATCAATCTTCCACTGGTCTAGGAGCTTCTCAGCACAGGGACCCTGGGTCCAAAGGACACACTCCCTTCCCACACTTCTTTCTTGGTGGTATGAGATCCCTCTCTTATCTGCTCACTTCTCTCTTTTACGTCCATACAATCTAATCCTGTAGATTGAGTCCCGCCTCATTAACTAACTTCCTCTAATCCTGCCTCATTAATATCATAGAGATTAGGATTTACAACGCACAGGATGATCACATCAGATCACAAAATGGAAGACAGTCACACAATACTGGGAATCGCGGCCTAGGCAAGTTGACACATGTTTTTGGGGGACACAATTCAATCCATAACAGCCTCCATCAGTAAAGCGAGGATTATAGTGAGATCTAACTCTGGGGGTTATTGAGAGGATTAAATTCATTCATGAATGTAAGGTGCTTAGTCACAGTGCTTGCTGTAACCGGATGCTTCCAGGTCTGCTCCGCACGGCTAGAAAGACACGAAGTGGTGAAAGCAGAAGCAGCAGCTTTACTTAGTTGGCCAGGTAAAGGAGCCCACCGGGACTTGTGTCACCAAGGTGGCTCCCTGAACAATGGCCTTAGGGGTTTATATGGGTAAAGAAAATTGGGTCTGGGGCCTTCAGGGACGCCCCAAGGTGGAGTCAGCCTGCTGATTGGTTTGGCCCATAAAGGCGTTCCTGGGGTCGTCCGATCTTCTGCCCCTGCTCAGTTTAAGGGGGGGCCACAACGATGGCTTTCTGCCTGCCTCCAGGGCATAGACGGGGGTGTGTCTTTAGGCCTCTGACGTCAACAGGGCATCCAAAGGACACGGTTGTCGGTACTGCGCAAGTCAGGCGGACCAAATCTGGTTCCAGATCAGTTTACACTGTCTTGAGACTGCAGTCTCTTGTTTTGGTTAACTGAGCCAGAACCAGAAGTATATCTAAATAAGGAGATACCTTAAAGACAGGGTATTAGTTCCTACATTACCTAATAAGGAGATAGCTTACATGCAAGGAGTTAGTTCTCATATCACATAGGAATGGCGGGCACCATCACTTGCTTATTCAAGATGGTGGGTGTGCTATCAGCCTCGTTGCTCTATACCACATGACTATTACAAGCAGGGCACATTAAATATATTGTCGCCTTGGATTCCCACCACACCTGAGAGGACAGGTGTTAGCATCTGCATGTTACAGATGAGGAGATTGAGGCTCAGAGGAATGACCGAACTTTCCAGAGAAATCCAATAGTCCCTCCTCCCCCAGGCACCTCTCTGAGGCTGGGGGTTGTGTACACTCACCCTGGGTAGTAACTTTGGCAAACCAGAGACCCCCAAAGATCCCCTAGGACTGCTGGTTAAAGAGACAGCTGAGAGCAGCAGCACCCACCAGGGCCCCGTGTGCACCTGCGCTGTGCCTGGGAACCCACCGTCCTGCCCACCAGCTCTGACCTCCAGTCCTTGTCACCAGGGGGTTGGGGGGCAAGGCTTGCTGCGACACACGATTAGGAGAAAGGGTCCAGGAGGCTCTTGATCAAGCTCCTGCTGCCCCATAGAGTGGGTCAGGAGTGGGGGTCTGCAAGGGCTCAGCTCCTAAGAGGCTCCAGAAGCTGTGGTGGAAGGGGAAGGGCTTTGATGGTGGAGTTTCAGCTCGTTGGAGAGGCATCTGACTCCTGAATCCACAGCTTGAATGCCATGACCCCTGGCTACCCTCGACCTTGTAGGGGAAGGAAGACAGGGTGTGTGTCTTTGAGTGTCTGTGTGTGTTTGAGGGACTGTGTGTGTGTATAAGTGTCTGTGTGTGTGTATGTGTATCTGTCTGTACCTGTGTGTGTATATCTCTATATGTGTGCCTGTGTGAGTGTGTGTGTGTCAGTCTGCGTGTGTGTGTGTGTATCTGTGAGTGTCTGTGTCTATATATCTGGGCCTTTGTGTGTGTGTCTCGATATACCTGTGTGCGTGTGTCTGCGTCTCTGTGGGTATCTGTGCGTGTGTGTCTGTGTATGTGTGTGTATGTCTCTAGGTGTGTGTGTCTGTCTGTGTCTGTCTGTGTCTGTGTGTGTGTATAGGGACGTATCAGCTTCCTGCCCACCCAGCCTGGCCAGCCCCCCTCCCTGTTGCTGGGACCCTCCCAGGCTGGACGGGGGAGGACAAGCAGGCTGTGGTGGGGGAGGACCTGGGTGGGAGGCTGAGACCCCACGCTCCCTGTGCTGGACCCCCAAGCCTCCTGGGCTGGTCTGGGCCCCGTCCCCGGGACGTGCCACCCGGCTGACCGGGGCTGCAGCCGGCCTGGCTGCCTCAGTGATCGGAAGCGAGACAGCGCCGTGCGGAAAGATTTTCTTTTCTTTTCTTCCTCCCTTTTATTTTTCCCGAAGAAATTGGAGAAACCTGTGGTTTGCAAATCTGCTGACCCAGCAGGAAGCTTAATGGAATCACAGTGTCCAGAAAGGTTCTGGGCCAGGGACAGAAAACCCTGGGAGGCAGATTCCAGCCTGTTTTGGCGGAAAAGTGGGTCACAGTGAGATCTCCCCTGAGGGACAGGCTGCCTGGGGGGGCACCAGCCACAGAGGGGCGTGTCAGGGCCGGGCCTGCTGTTCACCATCTTCTTGGGTCTGGGGGACGAGGGCATCCCCTCCATGTCTGACCCACCCCTCTCCTGACACCACCACCCACACCCACTCTCAGGTCCCTCTAACTCCGCCCCTACTCTGCCACGGACGCGTCCATGTGTCTGTGTGTCTGTCCTGGACTTGAGTTTCCACACCTGGAGGGTGGAGGCCTGCTGTCTCAGTGGACGCCTCCTCCAGCCCCAGACTTGCTGGTCTGCTTGGCCCAAGTGCTTCTGCTAATGGAACCAACACCCTTAAGAACAGGGTGACCAGATAGCCCATGGCCCATATGACAAGGACAGTTGTAGAGAAAAGAGGCACAGCCTGTAATTATGTGGGGACCGTAGGTGTGGACTTGGAAGAAGTACAGCTAGAGCACTCCTTAGAAGCGAGGACGGCAAGACCTCATTTCACATACTTTGGACATGTTATCAGGAGGGACCAGCCCCTGGAGAAGGACATTATGCTTGGTAAAGTAGAGGGTCAGTGAAAAAGAGGAAGACTGTCAATAAGATGGACTGACACAGTGGCTGCAACAATGGGCTCAAACGTATCAACAATTGTGAGAATGGCGCAGGACCGGACAGTGTTTCATTCTGTTGTACGCAGGGTCTCTTTGAGTTCAAACTGACTCAATGGCACCTAATGACAACAACATAGATGTGGACCACGGCCACCAAGCAAACAGGGTGAATGGTCACCTGACTTAAGCACCGAGAGGGCCTGTCCTGTATCCACTTTGAAGCCACGTCTCTCTTTAGAGTGTCCTCAGTTCCTGCCTTGCAAGGGCGGAGGGAGTGGGGAAGGGATGCTTCAAGGATTCAGAGTCTCAGGGAGCTGGGCAGGTGAAGGTGGTGGGTTGAGAGATGGTGGTGGGTGCTTGTCTCCGTGCTGACGGCCCTACAGTCATGCTTCTGGAAGTCTCAGGTCTCCTGGTGCTGGTCCTTCTGTGCCCTGGCTCCCAGAGGCGTCTGTCTGGCCATGCACTGTGGCTGCTCTTGTGCTGAACGTGGGTTCGATTCAACATGAAGCCTTTGCTGAGCCAAGACAGGCACACACGGCCTCCTGGTCGCTGCAGGCTCTTCTGTCCTGGCCTCTCCGATCCCTCGGTGGCATCTGCCCAGACGACCACGTTCCCCTTCTCAGAACTCTCCCTTGATTCGTACACCTCCCCCCGCTCCCCCCACCACCGTGTCCCTGCTGCCCCTCCTCAGTGTCTTTCCAGCTCCTCCTCTGGGCACCCTTGAATGGGCCTGTCAACCCGGTGTCGCCAGGACCTGGCCTCTGCTCCCTGCACCCCTGCTACCTCACCCCCGTGGATACGCCGAGGACCCACGTCTCCATCTCCAGCACTGACCACTGTCAGGAGCTGCAGGCCACGTGTCCACTTGCCTCCCCAGCACTCCTTCAGAAGGACCTGCTAGCAAGTGACATGTGTACACCCACAAACGTATACACACACACATATGTGCACACATATGCATACATGTGTACAGACATGCATACACAGCACATATGCATATGTGCACTCACGCACGTGCACATGTGTGCAGACATACACATGCACACGACACACACGTACACAATGCACATACACATGCAGACACATGCAGCACATGTACACATACACAGCATGCATGCACGCACACGTGTGCATGCACACATACACACCACAGATGCCTATGTGCATGCACACACAGGCGCACACACACCATGCAACGCACACATGCATGCACACCTACACACATGTGCACATATATCGAACACATGTGCACACAGGTGTACAGACTCAGAGCACACGCAGTCGAGGCCTGAGTTACTGCTCTGTGGTTTCGTTGCTGCAGGGCTGTTAATGAGGACCTGGGGGTGGGCGTGGGGAGAGCCAGACAGATACAGACAGGGAGGACAGAGATAAAAGACAGACGCAGAGAGGGGCTGACCTGGTGCACGGGTGTGTGCACGTGTGTGTGCATGCATGTGCATGCAAGCAAGTGTGTGTACATTGCGTGTGTGTGTGCATGAGTGACAGATGCAGGAAGGTGTTTAAACAGAAGAAGACTCCTGACGGCTCCCAGCCTGCTGTCAGAAACCTCTCGGGGAGGAGGAGGGCTGCAGCCGAGAGACCGAAGTGCTCAGCCAGTGGCAGTGGAGGGGCGGGAGCAGCAGTCCCTCCTGTCGCCTAGGCACCGCCCACCCCGCCCCGCCAGGCTCCGACTGCCCCGCCCTTACTGGTAGGCCCTGGGGAGACCACACCTCTGAAAGGGGCACTCGTGGCGGCAAATCTGGAGAAGGGTGGCCACCGTGCGCTGCTCGATTAGGGAGGCCTTCAGTTTCTCACCTGTGGCCTCGGGTGGGCAGCAGCAGAGACCCCACGATGGTGAGGAGGGACCTGGTGGTCTCTTCTGCACCCCCCAGATCCCCCTTTGGGCTGTAAGGCCCACCCTCCCCTCCCCTTTCTCTACCTGTCAGACTCCTACACAACCTGTTTCCAGGCTCAGCTCACATGACCCCTCCTCCAGGCAGGAGTGGATTCACACGGAACTGATGAAGCTCAAGCTTCGGGCTCCCTCCCCGGCATGACCCCTTCTGAGGGCCAGCGCCCAGCCCCTGGCAGCGTGGGGAGTCTGCTCTGTGCCAGGGCGGGCAGTGAGCTGGTGGAGCCGGGGCAGCCTGTCTGCTGGACACCCTGGGCTGCCTTTGCCTCCTCTCTTTCCACCCCCTCTCTCACACCTGCTGCCAGTCAGATGCTCTGAGCAGCCCTTCAGATGTCCACGCCTGGACCCCAAGAGGTTGCCTTCATCCAGAGAACACACCTGGAGTTGGGGATGTGGAGGCATTGCAAGGCTGTCTCTTACATATGGCCTGACCAGCCTCCCTGGCACCCCCTCTGCACACCCCTCTCCAGGTTCCCCAGATTCCAGCCTCCCACGCCTCCTCATCAGACCCGGAACACACTCTGCCTCCAGCCTCTGCACAGCCTGGCCCTTGGGCCTGGCTTGTTCTCCCTGCTCTATATAGTGAACTCCTACGCATCCTTCAAAACCCACCTCCAACTCCCAAAGTCCACCTTTCAGCCAAAGATTAGACAGGCCTATAAAACAAACAATAACACACGTGAGGAGTGTGCTTCTTAGTTCAAACAAGTGTATGAGACCAAAAGGGCAACATCTGCCCAAAAGGCAGGAAAGGACAGAAGAGTTGGATGCATGGATGCGGAGAATCCAAGGTGGAAAGGGAAAGGGGGAGAGTGTTGCCACATTGTAGGGACTGCAACTAATGTCACAGAACAATTTGCGTATAAAATTTTTGAATGAAAAAAAAAACTCCTCAAAATTCACCTCTCCTGAGGCTCCAGGTCCTCTGGGCTCCACTGTGCTTTATCACAGTATTCAGGAGGTCTTCTCATCCTTCATTCGCGTGGGCCTGCTCCTCCCAGAGGGCTTTCCACCGGGGCAAGGAGCATGTCTGGGGCCCCTGGGGTCTGTGTCTACTCTCCCTCCACCCCGCGTGGCCCGGCCCAGGTCTGGGATTCAGGGAACGTTTGCGCATAGAATCTGAAGTCGGTGCCTGGGCGTGGGCAGGTGGGCAGCCAGGGTGTTGCCCTCCGGCAGGGTCTGGTTTAGGGGGCGGGGGGGTCTAGGCGATCTCTCGGCCAGCACACAGCACGGATCATCTGGGGGCTGAGACCATTCCAGCACATCCAGGTTTCACCAGGCCCCAAGGGCATGGACCGTGCAGAGAGCCCTACATCACATCTGACTAAGCCGGGCTTTTTCTCACAGCTGTTTATCAGTGAAGAGGCATCTGTGTTGGCTTCATGCTCTGTCCTCAAGGACCTTTCCTGTCGAGAGCTGCTTCTCAATCAGGAAACACAGATCTGTCCACACACTGGAACGCTGGCTCTCAGGAGGGTCTGAACTTAAACAAAGGATGAATAAAAGCTTTTTCTGCAGTGTGGGGCATCGCCATGCCTGTCCCCAAGCCCTTCTTGTCTGTGTCTCCTGAGGGTGGGAAGCTCAGCCTGGGACTCGGGAGTCTGTGTTCCAGGTCCAGCTCAGCCGCTGCAGTAGTGTGTACCCTGGAAAGTTGCTCTGGATCCCAGGGAACAAACGGGTCTCACCTCTTGAGCCTCTCTGATTGAGTGGTAGGGGCTGCCTGGAGGTGGCTGGAGAAAGATCTGGTTTGTGATCATTTAGTGATGCCTGCTGTGGGCAGAGGAGGAAGTAGCTGCTGACTCCTGGCGCGGCATCCCAAGGCTCTGGTTGTAAGCAACAGAAGCTTAGACAAGAAGAGGGTATGTCTCCCAGAGTCCGGGGCTGGGGTGCAGGAAGGGCACCTAGGGAGTGCCCGCTCTGTCTACCTCTTGGGCTCTCGGGGCATTTGCTCATTCACTCTTTCCCGCACCTTGACCTCGACCTGCTCATCCCCAGTCCAGTGAGAGGGGGAGGCGGCCACCCAGAACCCTCAAGGTTGTGCACCCCGGGTCCAGTTGCAAGGCAAGGCTGAATGACTTTCCTCTTTCTCCCCCTATCCTAAAATCCCAGGTGAAGGGCTCTGACTGGCCGCCCAGGTTGGGCAGACGTCAACTTCTTGTCGAGTCATGGTGGCCATGGGAAGACAGGGTCCCACCGTACACAGTGGTGCTTGGCACTCCCTGCTGTGGGCATGGTGTGGGAGGGAGGAAGGGGGCAACACAGTAGGTGCTTAAGGTCAGGGTACCAGTGACCAGTTACCAACTCCAACTCATGGCCACCCCAGGTGTGTCAGAGTAGAACTGTGCTCCACAGGGTCTTCAATGGCTGATTTTTTTAGAAGTAGATCACCAGGCCTTTCTTCCAAGGCACCTCTGGGTGGACTTGAACCTCCAACCTTTTGGTTAGTAGCCGAGCACACTAACCATTTGTACCACAAGGGACTAAGTTCTGGGTCAAGTCAAGTCTGAATGATGGCAACCTTACACATAACAGAACGAAACACTACGCAGTCTTGCGCCATCTTTATGATTGTTGGTATGCTTGAGGCCATTGTTCACCTATTATGTCAATCCCCCCTCGGGGGTCTCATGGTCAGCAAAATCCCTCAGAATTTAAGTAGGGAGGGTACCCTGGGTGGCGAAAATGGTTACGTGCTTGGCTACTAACTGAAAGGTTGGCAGTTCAAGTCCAGCCAGTGGTGCCTTGGAAAAATCCCTCAAAATTGTCTCGTGCACCTCTCAGAATCCAGGCATCTGGAGACTGGGGGAGGGGCACAGCATTCCAGACAGAGGGGTCCATAAGAGAAAAAGTGCAGGTTGGCTTCACGGGTGGAGGAGGGAGTGGGGCTCAGTAAGAACGAAGACCTTGGACGCAGGGTCTGGGGGTCCCACGGCTGCTGTAACAAACTACCACAAACTTGGTGGTTTAAACAACACACCTTTATTCTCCTACCCATCTAGAGGTCAGAGTCTGAAATGGGTCTCCCTGGGCTCAAGTCAGGTGTCGGCAGGCTGGTTTGTTCTGGAGGCTCCCAGGGAGAATCTGTCTCCTTGCCTTTTCCAGCTTTGGAGGCCACCCACATTCCTTGGCCCGTGGCCCCTCCGTCCCCTTCAAAGCCAGCCCTTCTCTGCTTCTGCCACCTATGCCTCCCTCTGCCACTGTTAAGGGCCCTTGGGGTCACACGGCGTCACATGGGGTCACATGAGGTCACATGGGGTCACATGAGGTCACATGGGGTCACCAGGATTCAAAGCCAACTCGACAGCAATGGTTTTGGTTTGGTTTGTGATTGCATCGGCCCACCCAGATAATCGAGGACAAAACCAAGAAAACCCAGTAAGTTGATTCCAACTCATGCCGATCCCACGTTTGCGGAGTAGAACTGCTCCATAGAGTTCTCCAGGCTGTGACTTTTCGGAACCAGATGTCCAGGCCAGTCTCCTCAGGCACCTCTGGATGAGTTTGAACCACCAGCTTTCTGGTTAGTACTCGAGAGCCTAACCAGATAGAGTCCCTCCATTCAAAGGCATCGGAGTTGTCATCGTGAGCAGAGAGAGAGTCCAAAGGCTCCAGCACCAAAGACTTGAAATATCCATGGTGAGGTTTCTGGAAAAGGGCAGGAGGGTTGGGGGAAGAATCTGGGGTCACCCTTAGGGTAGAGAAGGAGTCAAGCCGTCTACAGCTGCTGCCTCGGTTATTCTGGAAGGTGGGCTAAGCTGCGGCTGATGAGCTGAGGTTGAGGGTGGTCACAGACTTGCCAAGTGCTGGCTGAAGGGGCATGTACCACGTGGGATGAATCCAGGCTCAGATCCCGTCTGCAGAATTCCTGCGCTCAGGGCAGGATGAGGTCAAATAGCTATGGGGTGCCTCGTCCGTGGTGGGTGCCGTGGGCATTAGCTGCTGGGGCAGTTCACGAGCTCAGAAGAGAGAGATGTGAGCCACTCAAGAGGTCCTTGGTAAACGTTACAGCTGCCGCCAAGGTGGCCCCCAACTCATGGCAACCACATGTGCAATGGAATGAGACACTGCCCCGTCCTGCACCATTCCCACGATCGACTGTGGACTGGACCCTTGTGATCCATGGGGTTTTCACTCGCGTCCCCTACCAGCTTCATCCCCCTGGGGCCAGGTTCCATTTCAGAGGGAGGGAGTGAGCAGTAACCCCTCCACACTGGGAGCACAGGGACAGGCGGCCGTACCACGGGCTCCCCAAGGCCACCTGCCTCGCAGGAACCCTCCGAACGCATCCCTGCTGCCGGCACCAAGCAGATGGAGAGAATGCGCAGCCAGGAGGGCCCCAGCCAGGAGGGCCCCAGCCAGGAGGGCCCCAGCCGGGGGGCCCCAGCCAGGAGGGCCCCAGCCAGGAGGGCCCCAGCCAGGAGGGCCCCAGCCGGGGGGCCCCAGCCAGGAGGGCGGCAGGAGGCCCATGGGTGGGCGTCTGTGGTGCCGAGACCACTACGCTTGGAACCAGGGCCCGTTGCAAATTGCCCAGCTCTGGCATGCTTCAGAAACTAAATCAATAAATGATTTTTGGAAGTACATTACCAGACTTTTCTTCCTCGTTTGTCTTAGTCTGGAAGTTCCTCTGAAACCTGTTCAGCATCATAGCAACACGGGAGGCTCCATTGACAGACAGGTGATGGCTGTGCATGGGGTGCATTGGCTGGGAATCGAACCTGGTTCTTCCACATGGAAGACAAGAGTTCTACCCCTGAACCACCACCGACTCTCTTAGTAAATAAAACCAAAAAACCCCCATTGTCACTGAGTCTATTCTGACTCATGGTGAGCCCATGTGTGACAGAGTAGAATTGTGCTCCACAGGGTTTTCTTGGCTGTGATCTTACAGAAGCAAATCACCAGGTCTTTCTTCTGCAGCACCATTCGGTAGATTTGAACCGCCAACCTTTTGTTTAGTAGCCAAGCGCAAACCATTTGTGCCACCCAGGGACCTACGGTGCTGTTTATTGATTTAGTTTCTGAAGCATGCTAGAGCCGGGCAATTTGCAACGGGCCCTGGCTCCAAGAATAGCGCTCTGGACACCACAGACGGCCACCCATGCGCCTCCTGCTGCCCTCCCGGCTGGGACCCTCCTGGCTGGGGCCTTCCTGGCCGCGCATTCTCTCCATCTGCTTGGTGCCGGCGGCAGGGATGCGTTCGGAGGGTTCCTGCGAGGCAGCTGGCCTTGGGGAGCCCGTGGTATGGTCGCCTGTCCCTATGCTCCCAGTGTGGAGGGGGTTACTGCTCACTCCCTCCCTCTGAAATAGAACCTAGACCCAGGGGGATGAGGCTGGTAGGGGACGCCAGGGTGGTCCGGCTGCCTCTGCCCAGAAGCCCATTTTCTCCTAAGACCGCGGCTGAGAAAAGAGCAGGGAGAGGCACCAGAGGCCTGGTTTTGCGTCCAGCCTCTGCCTTGACTGATGGACCCCTTGGGCCATGCTTTCCCCTCCCTGGGACTCAGTTTTCTCCCTTTTACAATGGACACGATGATCCATCTCTACTGTCTAGAGGCAACTCACACGGACGCTAGGCTCAGGGCTGGGACCACCGAGCCCGTCTCCCACCTTTACCCCCCAAGTCCCTGGAGACTGGCACAACAGTCCTCATTGCCGCCCCCTCCTGTCTCCTGCCAAGAATCGGTTCAGGATGCTGCCAGAGCATGCTTGGAGCCTCAGACCAAGGATCTCAAACCCAGACCAGGACGGAGCCTTGTATGGCTTCTGTGAACATCTGCGTGATGAGCAGGGGGCAGAGGAACCACCGGCTTGGCTCTAATCGAGGGACTGGGCCCCTTCAAAGACCCCCAGCCAGGGCTCCTGGTGGCCCACTGCTGGGCTGCTGGCGTCTCAGCCCTTCTTGGGTCCATGTTTCAGTAGATTGCTTGTACCACGTCTCCTTATTCTGTTCCTGTTCATTCTTGGCGCCCAAACTGTTCAAGCCTCCCATTCGTGATGCTACCACCTCTTCCCTTAGGCGTCAGCCTGTGCAAGTTTTTACCCTTCTCTGATCCATCCACCATCCCCAACCCATGCACTATTCTGTCTGTCCACTTAGCCATCCATGCACCATGCACCCACCCAACCATCTATCCATGTAAGTATCCATCCACCCACCATCCACAACCCATCCACTATTGTGTCTGTCCACTTACCCATCCACCCACCATGCACCCACCCAACCATCTATCCATGTATGTGCCCATCCACCATCCATCTATCCATCCACCACCCAACCATCCATCCAGCATCCATTCATCTTCTCAGCTATTCACTCAAGCATGCGCACATCCACCAACCATTCATGCATCCATTCATCCATCCATGTACGTACCCATTCATCCATCCATCCAGCCACCATCCATTCACCCACCCACCACCTATCCATCAATTTATTCATTCACCCATTCACCAACCCACCCATTCATCAACTCATCCATTCACGTATGCATCTATCCACCATTCATCCATTCGTCCATTCACTCATTCATCCATTCACCCATTCACCCACATTGCATCCGTCTATTTATACAGGAAACAACCATACACTCTTCCACTTTTACGAACATATTCACAAAGCTATAAACCCACCAACTGTCTATTCATCTACTCACCCACCTATCCACCCACTTATCCATCAGTTCATCCATCCATCCATTCATCCACCTGACCATTTATCCATACAGGATTTATTAAACACCCACCTACTCCATCCCAAATATGTTTAGTTCCCAGGTACTCAGGTATATTTTCAGGAAGCTCATACTTATTATTTGTTCTATTGTACATAGGGTTGCTATGAGTCAGAACCAACTCGATGCCACATAATAAAAACAACATACTCATTAATCCACTTAATCAATTGTGAAATCAAAGATTAAAGCTGAGGTGGCCTTCTCAGTGGAGCATGGACTCCAAGGGTCTCACTGTTGGAATTAGCTGTTTAGAGGTGACCGTGGTAGTCTTTGAGTTCTAGAATAGAAGTGGAGTTTTTCATGCAGGGAGCCCAAAGTGACATGCTCTGGCCATAAACCTATAACTAGTCACTCTTCACATCGTAGGGGTTTCTTTGTGATACTTATTCAGCAGAGATGTGTGGAGCCCCCCCGTGCCTGGCACTGGATTGGGGTGATGATCCAGCAGGAACAAGATGGTTTTTAACACGTTTAATCTAATCACAGAGCTTCATGCTCATTCCTGGGGCCGTCTGCAGCCCCTCCTTCCCATCAACTGCTGGAGAAAGAGCCGGCCAGGGAGTCAGAGATAGGGTGCTGCTCAGAGAGCAGATGGGGCAGGATTTAAATATCCACTCTGCTGGTTTCAGGCTGCATGACCTTAGCCCGTGCCTAAACCTCCCTGAACCTTGTTGTCCTCAACTCAGAAATGGGGATCAATATGCACATCCATGCTCGCTGCAGCAGTGTTCACAATAGCAAAAAGGTGGAAACAACCTAAGTGCCCATCAACGGATGAATGGATAAACAGATTATGATATATCCGCACAATGGAATACTACGCAACGATAAAGAATGAAGAAGCCATGAAACATCTCATAACATGGATGAATCGGGAGGGCATTATGCTGAGTGAAATTAGTCAGTCACAAAAGGACAAATATTGTATGAGACCACTGTTATAAGAACTCAAGAAAAGGTTTAAACACAAAAGAAAACATTCTTTGATGGTTATGAGGGTGGGGAGGGAGGGAGAGGGTTATTCACTAACTAGACAGTAGACAAGAATTATCTTAGGTGAAGGGAAGGACGGCACACACTACAGGGGAAGTCAGCACGACTGGACTAAACCAAACTAAGAGGTTTCCTGAACACAACCAAACACTTTGAGGGACAGCGCAGCAGGGGCGAGGGTCTAGGGACTATGCTTTCAGGGGACATCTAGGTCAATCGGCATAACAAAGTTTATTAAGAAAGTGTTCTGCATCCCACTTTGGTGAGTGGCGTACGGGGTCTTAAAAGCTAGTGAGCAGCCATCTCAGATACATCAATTGGTCCCAACCCACCTGGAGCAAAGGAGAATGAAGAACACCAAAGACACAAGGAAAATATTAGTCCAAGAGACAGAAAGGGGCACATAAACCAGGTACTTCTTTAGCCTGAGACCAGAAGAACTAGATGGTGCCTGGCTACCACCAATGACCACCCTGACAGGGAACACAACAGAGAGTCCCTGATGGAGCAGGAGAAAAGTGGGGTGCAGAACTCCAATTCTAGTAAAAAGACCAGACTTAATGGTCTGATTGAAACTGGAGGAATCCTGGAAGACATGGCCCCCAGACTCTCTGTTAACCCAGAACTAAAACCAATCTGGAAAACAACTCTTCAGACAAAGATTAGACCGGACTATGGGACATAAAATGATACTCGTGAAGAGTGTGTTTCTTAGCTCAAGCAGATACATGAGACTAAATGGGCAGCTCCTGTCCGGAGGTGGGATGAGAAGGCAGAGAGGGTCAGGAGCTGGCTGAATAGACACGGGAAATCTGCAGTGGAGAGGAGGAGTGTGCTGTCACAGTATAGGGAGAGCAACTAGGGTCACATAGCAAGGTGTGTATAAATTTTTGTATGAGAAACTAACTTGAATTGTAAACTCTCATCTAAAGCACAATAAAAAAAACGAAAGAGGGATGATGATGATGGCACCATTGTCCACTGGGTGTGTGCAGATTCGATAAAGGAAAAGGGGTTCAGAGTCCATGCGGTGCCCACGCAGAGGAAGGGGCTTCCTGTGGACCCCTCCTCCCTCCCCCCAGATAGAACCTGGCATGTCCACCTTGCCCAGGCGGCCAGACCCTGGCAGCTTTGACAGGGCTTCGGACTCCTACATATATGTTTGTTTTTTTTTTTCATGAAAGCCTTAAATCTTGGTTGGCACAATTGGGGTAATCCTAAAGTGGAGACTTGACGGATCAGGTGGGCGGGGAGAAGCCGAGGCTGCCCGCCCGGTCATCTGCTTCACGGAGCGAGTGAGGTGGCATTTCGATGAAGTATTTTCTTACTTACAGAGGGAGTCTCAGCGCCCAGAGAGCCCTGGCAGCAGCCCAGCCTCAAGGAGAAGGAGGCCACTGTGAGAGGCTCTGGTGGGTGGGAGACAGAGAGGGAGGGCGAGCTGGGGCCCCCAGCTCCCGAGGGGCTGCGCCTTCCGCTCCATTAGTCCTTCCCCACTCACCTGTCCCCTCTGGGCCTCAGTGTCAGCTTCAGTGAAATGGGGGCAGACTGCCCAGTCGGGATCCAGACCCTCCTCCCCCCTGCCCCCTGGACCACCAAGGCCGTCTCTGGGCTGCATGTGGGGACAGTCGGCCTGTCAGAGGGTTGGGTGGCCCCAACTGCTGTTACCACTTCAAGCCCCCTCCTCGCCTACCCCATGCCAGCGCCGGGGTCACAGGGCTGACAGACCCGGGGACCACCTCCTGCCCTGCCAACCCTTTTGCCATGAGCTCCCTCGTCTTCCCTGAGAGCTTCCGCTGGACACCCAAGGCCCTCCCAGGAGAGGGCTGCTCCCTCTCAGACACCCCTCTGTCATACAATGCTCCCCAGGGGTTACCCTCGACTGCTGGTCTGCATCCCCACCTGACTGTGACCCTGCCCAACCCATTTCTCCCTAACTGTTTCATGACAGGGTTCGCCCATTCCCACCTCTGCAGCTTTGCTCACTCCTCCTTGAAGGCTGCGTCCACCCCATCCCCCTTCCACTCCCCCCAGTTTCTCTCTGCTGTCTCCACCAGGTGGACCTCCAGGACTGCTCCCAGCCTCTGATACCTCCTGCCTCTGAGCCCCCTTGTGCAGTGTCTCCTGCACAGCTGGGATCCTCACATCATCCTCACTGAGCCAACTGACTGTTACCTGGTCCTCAGTACAGGCTGGGGCTGGGCACTGAAATCCAGGGGCCCAGTCCTGCCCAGGCTGCTCACTGCCTGGGGGTTGATTCTGGGATCAGCCTGTCTGCTGCCTTGAACAGGGTACACCAGGGTCAGGCCCAGTGCACAGGGGCCCCCAGGCCTGGGTGTCCAGGGGGTGCCCCTGCAGGCCTGCAGCTCTGCTGGCCCCCTCACCCAGGCAGTGAGGATGAAGCAGACCAGGGCGGCCCTGTTGTGGAGGTTACATGCCTGCTGCAGCCAAGAGGGCAGAGTCCTAGCAGGCACGGAGCAGCACTCGGCCCAGGACAGACCCAGAATGTGGCGTCGGGCACACACCTCACCTCTCTGCACCGGGGTCCCCAGGTGAGAACCAGTCCTGCCTCGTCAGGCAGCCGTGTGGGACTCAATCAGCAAGTGCAAGCAGAAAGCTTGGAAGAGTTCCTGGTGCTGGTGAGCACCCAAGAGCACTAGGGGCTCCGATGTAGCCCTGCAGGGAGAACTGCGAAAAGCTGGGTTCAAATCCCAGCCCTGTCTCTTCCTCACAAACCAGAAGGGGCGCCAGCCCCACCGTTGCTGGGCTTGCTCCTGCCTCATCCCAGCTCCTTCACCTCACCAAGCCTCAGTTTCCCTGGCTGCACCGCAAAGGGGAATGCCGTGGGCTCCCCAACAGGTCTGGCACCCCCGGGCTTTTGGCAAACAGTGACGGCAGGGTGCAGAGACGCTAAGTTCCAGAAAGGGCAGGTGCTCTCCTGAGGTCACAAAGCAGGTCCAAACGACGTTGGACTCCTCCTGGCACTGGCCTTCCACCAGCTGGGCGGGAACGTCGCCTGTCTACAGCCCATCCCCCTGGGTCCCACATTGTCATTATGAGGGCCGTCGTGGGTTGAATTATGTTCCCCAAAACGTGTGTGTCAACTTGGCTGGGCCATGATTCCCTGTGTTGTGTGATTTTCCTATATGTTGTAAATCCTGCCTCTGTGATGTTAATGAGGGAGGATGGGTGGCAGCTGTGTTAGTAAGGCAGGACTCAGTCTACAACACTGGATTGTGTCCTGAGGCAATCTCTTGAGATATAAACGACAGAAGTGAGCAGAGAGACAGGGGGACCTCATACCATCAAAAAAGCAGTGCCGGGAGCAGAGCGTGCCCTTTGGACCCGGGATCCCTGTGTGGAGAAGCTCCTAGTCCGGGGGAACACTGATGAGAAGGCCAGCAGAGAAGGAAAGCCTTCCCCTGGAGCTGATGCCCTGAATTTGGACTTTCAGCCTACTTTACTGTGAAGAAATAAACTTCTCTTTGTTAAAGCCATCCACTTGTGGCATTTCTGTTACAGCAGCACTAGATGACTAAGACCGGGGCTGTCGCCTTTAACCCCTGCGTGCACCTTACATGTTGTTTTTACTTGCTGTCAAGTCACCTCTGGCTCATGGTGACCCCATGTACAACCAACAGAATGAAACGTTGTCTGGTTGTATGCCATCTTCACAACTGGTGGTGCGCTCCAGCCCGCTGTACCACATGTAGCAACTGGCAAAGCACTTCCATACTTTTCTTCTTGACCAACCCTCCCACCAACCACAGGAGGCAGGGACAATCACCCCATTTCCCAGATGGGAAAACTGAGGTACAGAAAGCAAAAGTCACAGCAAATCATGGGTACAGATTGGGCTCTGCTGGAGTCAAAATCCAGTCACGTTTTTTCTCCTCTGGGCCTCTGCTCAGCCTCTTCCCTCTTCTATGGGCTGTGGGGAGGGTGGGAGGGCCTGGGAATCACGCTTGTGTGTGTGAGTGTGTGTGCACTTGGGAGAGAGGGAACAATTCTTTGGAGCCGTGAGCCCACCTTGAATTCTGAACTGGTTATTTTGACCCAAACCTGAACTCCACGCTTTCCAGTTCACTAGCTTTGGTTAAAAAAAAAAAAAAAAAATTCTGCGTTTGGAAGAAAAGCAAGCCCACAAAGGAACTTGAAAGCACTGGGAATGGGCCCAGGGCAGTCTTGGATGACTCACAGTCACCGGCAAATCAGAAACGAATGGTCCACACGACTCCCAAATTCCACACGGCTTCAAATAGAAAGTCAGACATAAATCTCCCGGGAAAGGCGGAACGTGGGTACGTGCGCCTCTGCGCGGGTCTTCTCGCCTTTTGGGCTGCCCTCCTCGGAGACCATAGTGGATATTTCTGTGCTGTAGTTCCTGGGCCTGGGGACCATGGGGACCAGCACATCAACCCCCCAAGAGCTTGCTGACTAACCAGATGGATCCCATCCAACGTCCCAGCACCCTTGAGAAGGGGTGTTGCTGTCCTATTGCACAAGTGGCAACTGGGACTCAGGAGAGGAAGGAACCTGCCATGGGGAGCCTTGAAATGGCAAAGCCAGGATTTAGACTAGGGTGACTCCAAAGCCTGAGCTCTTTCCTGTGCCCACCGTCCAGCTTTCCCATTGCTTGAGAAGTGTTGGACTTCCTGCAAGTCCTGGAATGTCTCGATCCTGTGTGTCATGAAGTCTTCACAAAACCCACTCCCTCTGACTGGCACTCTCTCCTCTGCCCTTTCCCTTGTTTTAGTTGGGCTGTCTAGAAAGCAGAGCCTGAGGCAAGGATTAAGTGCTAATGATTTGTTTGGAAGGTGCAATCTCAGGGCAGAAAGAGGGAGGAAGGGAAACAAAGCATGGTGGTGCATTGCCCTGCTGGCCGTTGCTTCCAACAAGATGCCAAGAGCCACCTGGGTTTCTCTGTGAGCCCACCCACCTGGTCATGTGTGACATCTCAAGACAAGCTATCTGGGTAAACTGTGCCTTGGAACTGTCCCTTGGAACAGAAGGAGGAAGGGAAGGATCTTTGTCTCCTAGCTCCCTCCTTTATCTGTCACCCCTGGTCAAAGTTCTCTCCATGGGGAGTCAACTTCCCACCCGCAGGTTTGCATCACTGGCCCCTTTGGCAAATGCTTGGGAACCGCATTCCTGCGCTCTACGGCTCAGCCCTTTGCCCACATCTGGAAGTGATAGAAGGATCCAGAGATCCCAGTGCATGAGATTGGTAGCCCCAGGCCACACAGTCACAGGAAGTTGGTGGGCAGTGAGAGCAGCAAGGTGGAGCAAAGTGGACGATGGTCTGGAAGACGTGGGATGTCAAAAATAAAATTCAAACCAGTTGCCGTCTAGTCAGCTTTGACTTGTGACAACCCCATGTGTGTCAGAACAAAGCTGTGCTCCATTTTTTGGAAGTAGATCTCCAGGCCTTTCTTCCAGGGCACCTCTAGGTGAACTTGTACCTCCAACCTTTCAGGTAACAGCCGAGTGTCTTAATCATTTGCACCACCTTGGGACTCCAGACAGATGATAGATAGATAGATAGATAGATAGATAGATAGATAGATAGATAGCTATAGACAGATAGATAGATATGTGTATGTTGCACGGTGTTACGGATCGTGGTATTTCTGTTATAGCAGAGCTAGATGACCAAGACAGAATGTGGTACTGGGAGTGGGGTGCTACTCTAACAGATACCTAAAATGTGGAAGCAGTTTTTGAAACTGTGAATGGATAGAGGACCAGCAGCAGCAGAGAACCCAAACAGCAGAACAAGGAGACCAGCACCAGACAGCACTGGAGCTGACCCATGGAGTGAGGGAGTTGAGTACCTGTGCTCAGAAGGCTTCCTGGCAGAGTGGGGTGCCTCTGGGCCTTTATTGGTGGACCTAGGCTTGCTAGCCTGTGGAGCAAGAGAGCTGTGTGCCTTCCGGCCGAAGTTTACTGGCTGAGGGGGTTGCCTCCAGGCACTTATTGGTGGAGTTATAGAGCTTTGGAACACTTGCCCCAGCAGGATAGATGCAAGCATGAGACCTGAGACCAAGGAACCAGGAAGCAGAAACTAAAGAGACAAGGAATGCAGGAAGCCAAGCCGCCTAGTCTCAAAAGGTATGGCCAGGATCTCTGGGGTTTCAGAGAGTGGAGCCATGGCCTCTGGTGTTTCTAAAGGTGGAGTTGTGGAGTCACCACTCAGACGGACCAGGAGAATGGTGCACCTAAAGCGAGGGAGCAGAATCACTCTTCCAGTGGGCCTGGAAGGCGGAGCTGATGCCCAGGGCTGAGGGGCCTCCACTCAGAATCTGGAGAGTGTGGCCAATACCTAGAGTTTGGAGGGCAGGGCCATTGTGTGAATGGTCTCAGAGAACAGAGGATTATTTTCAAGCCTTGAGGGCTAATGTAATGTGTTCTGCTGACTTGCTTGGTGCCTGTTATGCCTCCTTTCCCTCCAGTTTCTCCCGTTTGTAATGGAAATGTCTAGCTTGTGCCGGTTCTGCCATTGTACTTTGGAAGCAGATAACTTTGTACTCTAGATTTCACAGATGAAGAAGAATTTTTGGATTTTGGACTTGGAGTTGATTTAAGACTTTTGCTATGATATGATGGGATGAATATGTTTTACATGTGGCAAGGACATGAATATTTGGGGGCCTATGGGTGGAGTGTCTTGGTTTGAACTGTGTCCCCCCAAAATATGTGTCAACTTACTTAGGCCATGATTCCCAGTATTATGTAGTTGTCTTTCATTTTGTGATTGATGGAATTTTTCAGAGATTATAAATCCTAATTTCTGCCTGTGGTTAATGAGGCAAGATTAGATTATGTTAAAGAGAATTAGAGTGGGACGTAACACCTTACCCAGGTCACAACCATGATCCGATGTTCTCTGGGGTGTGGCCAGCACCACCTTTTATCTCTCAAGAGAAAAAAGGAAAGGGAAGGGAGCAGAGAGTGGGGGACCTCATACTACCAAGAAAGAAGCCCCAGGAACACAACACATCTATTGGACCCGGGGTCCCCGTGCCAGAGAAGCTCCTAGGCCAGGAGAAGACTGATGACAAAGATCTTCGTTCAGAGCTGACAGAAAGAAAGCCTTCCCCTGGACTTGTAGCTTATCAGACTGTGAGAGAATAAATTTCTCTTTGTTAAAGCCATCCACTTATGGTATTCCCGTTATAGCAGCGCTAGATAACCAAGACACATGGGCTGGTTGGTATACTGGTTGTTTTCAGGTCAATTCCAACTCACGGCAACCACATGCGTGTCAGAGTAGAACTGTTTCCATCAGGTTTTCAAAGGCTGATTTTTTGATAGTAGATGGCCATGCCTTTCTTCCCAAGTGCATCTGGGTGGACGAGAACCTCATTCCTTTCAGTGAGCAGCTGAGCGTGTTAACTGTTTTCACCACCCAGGGACTCATGTCCAATAGAGGCTAGTTCCTTCTCGGTCTTCCTGCCCAAGCACCAGGTTGGCTAAATTGAAGCTCCTCTGGAGCCAGGCTCCACCAACTAGACTGCTCTGTCCTGCATCAGCGAGCTCTGGTTAACTGCCCCAGCGCCTCCTCAGCCCAGGATGGGAGCCCCAAGCGGCCATGGCTCTGGGTTTGCTCAGCAGGGTGCTCCCTGCTCTTGGCAGGCAGATAATAACTCTCGACTGAGCGAGCGATTGGGCATCAGAATGATCTTCCCGAGGTTTAGTTCCAAACCAAGGCTCCCCTGCTCAGTTTGGATAAAGTCCCACCTCCCAGCCCAGCAGAAAAGCCCTGTGTGATGTGCTCCCACACCACCCATGCCTGGGGCGTACACACCCACGGATATACTCCACATACACGGGGTGGTGGAAGGATCTCAGAAGTGGGTCAGCAGAACCAGGTGGCACAGACCCCACTGTCTGCCTTCTGGGTCCTAACCATGAAGAAATCACTTTCTCTCATTGGGCATGGCTTCCATTCCACAACAGCACCTGTGAAGGTGAAGCTCCCCCTATGCCGAGTTTTAAGGCAAGCCCCCCTGCCCACACCATTATCTTTCAGAAAAGAGGCACAATTTCCTCATATCCCAGTCCCTACAAAGCCTCTCCAGCCCTTGGTCCTCTCTCAGTTCCTTGATTTTTAACAACAAAGGGTGGATTGAGGAAGTCACAAAAGCCTGAGAGAACCCCAAACAATGGTTGGGTTGAGATGCTTCAAGAGGTTGCCTGAACCAGTTGGTACAAAAAGAAGCAAACAACTTTGACACTAACACAGTCATTCTTCCTGAGGTTGTGTCCTTGGGATGCAAGCTTTGGGAAAGTGTGGCATGCTCATTAGTGATGTTGGGAAGGTTGCAAATACACACCAGGAAGAAGGTCTGTCGGGCCCCAGGACCACCTCCAGTGGCAGGAGCTGTTGTTCATCCCGCTGACCCCTCCTCTGAGTTTCCCAAGGAGGAAGAGACCACTGGAGCCCTGAGGGTCTGTCCCCTGAACGTGTTTGGAGAGGTGGGTCCACGAGGCTCAGGGATGAACAGTGGTGGTCACAGGACAGGCAGCTGATGGCCTCCCACTGGTAAACTTTTAGGTCCACCTTGGCTTTGGAGCCAAGGCCATGCCCTTTTTGGGCAACCTTGGCCAATAACTGACCCAGGGTAGAGGGGGAATTGAGGATCTGGCCACTTCTGTCAAACATTGGACTCCAGTAACAGGAAATCCTTGCTCTAGGGCTTCCCGTTGGGCCAGGAGAGACTTTGCTAGGTTGGCTCCATGGTTTGATACTCCCCCACCCCACTCAATCCTGTTGTTGTTATTAGCTGCCATCAAGTGGGCCCCTGACTCTTGGAGACTCCATGAAAAATGGAATGAAATGCTACCAGGTCCTGCACCGTCCCCATAATCGGTTGTGGATTGGACCATTGTGATCTATAGGGTTTTTTTTCCTGTTTTATTTATTCATTTTTTATTTTGTTGTTGAGAATACAGACAGCAAGACATACAGCCAACTCAATAATTTCTACATGTACCATTTAGTGACACTGATTACATTCTTCAAGTTGTGCAACCTTTCTCACCCTCCTTTTCTGAGTTGTTCCTCCTCCATTAACATAAACTCACTGCTCCCTAAGATTCCTATCTAATCTTTTGAGTTGTTGTTGTCACTTTGATCCCATATAGATAGCTCTTAAAAGAGCATAATGCTAAAGACAGACCTTTTTTACTAGTTAAGCTAAACTGTTGTTTGGTTTTAAGAAGACTTCAGGGGATATTTTTGGTTTAAGATTTAAAGATTATCTCAGGGCACTAATTTCAGGGTTTCACCCAGACTCCATGGCTCCGAAGTCTGGAGTCCATGAGAATCTGAAATTCAGATCTGCATTCTCCCCCTTCTGATCAGGATTCTTCTATGAAATCTTTGATCAAAATGTTAAGTAATGGTAGCCAGGCACCATCCCAACTACCATTGGTCTCATGGCAAAGGAGGCAGTTGTTCATGGACACAATTAGCCACACATTGCATATGACTCTCCTTCTTGAATAGAGACCAGTTGTGCCTTGGATGGCTACTTACATGCTTTGAAGACCCCAGGCACTATGCAATGAACTAGGAGGTAGAAGAGAAGCACTAAATGTGTCGTTAGGCCAATTAACTGGGATGTTCCACGACACCATGACCCTAATTTTGCAAGACCAATGACTTCTTCATTGCAAATACATTTTTTCAACTACTTAAATGGGGACTATACACATGGAACACAAAGGAATTGAATCGACTACATCTGTACAGGGAGAAGAACAAGGCCACCGGCTGACTGTGGAACAGACCATGAATTACTAATATACAAGTTCAAGTTGAAGCTGAAGAGAGCTCGAACAAGTCCACGAGAGTCAAAGTATGACCTTGAGTATATCCCACTTGTATTTAGAGACATCTCAAGAATAGATTTGACACGTTGAACACTAATGACTGAAGACCAGACAAGTTGTGGAATGACATCAAGGACATCATACATGAAAAAAGCAAGAGATCATTAAAAAGATAGGAAAGAAAGAAAAGACCAAAATGGATGTCAGAAGAGACTCTGAAAGTTGCTCTTGAATGTCAAGTAGCTAAAGCAAAAAGAAAAAATGATGAAGTCAAGAAGCTGAACAGAAGATTTCAAAGGGTAGCTCCAGAAGACAAACTAAAGTATTATAGTGACATGTGCAAAGACCTAGAATTAGAAAACCCAAAGGGAAGAACACGCTTGAAGTGTCTCAGGCTGAAAGAACTGAAGAAAAAGTTCAAGCTTCAAGTGCAATAGTGAAGGATTCTATGGGCAAAATACTGAATGATGCAGGAAGCATCAAAAGAAGATGGAAGGAATACACAGTCACTGTACCAAAAAGAATTTGATCAAGAACAAATGGTACTGAAGGAAGAAGTCCAAGCCTCACTGAAGACACTGGGGAAAAACAAGGCTCCAGGAACTGATGGAATACCAATCAAGATGTTTCAACAAATGGATGCAGCATAGGAAGTGCTCACTTGTCTATGCCAAGAAATTTAGAAGACAGCTACCTGGCCAACTGACAGGAATAGATCCATATTTATGCCTATTCCGAAGAAAGACGACCCAACTGAATGCAGAAATTATCAAACAGTATCATTAGTACCACATGCAAGTAAAATTTTGCTGAAGATCATTCAAAAGTGGTTGCAGCAGTACATTGACAGAGAACTCCCAAAAATTCAAGCTGGATTCAGAAGAGGACGTGGAACGAGGGATATCATTGCTGATGCCAAATGGATCTTGGCTAAAAGCAGAGAATACAAAAAAGATGTTTACCCGTGTCTTATTGACTGTGCAAAGGCATTCGACTGTGTGGATCATAACAAATTATGGATAACATTGTGAAGAATGAGGATTCCAGAACACTTAATTGTGCTCATGAGGAATTTATACATGAAGAGGCAGTTGTTCGAACAGAACAAGGGGATACTTCGTGGTTTAAAGTCAAGAAAGGTGTGCGTCACTTTTGTATCCTTTCACCATACTTATTTAATCTGTATGCTAAGCAAATAATCTGAGAAACTGGACTATATGAAGAAAAATGGGGTATCAGGATTGGAGGAAGACTCATTAACAACCTGCAATACGAAGATGACACAACCTTGCTTGCCGAAAGCGAAGAGGACTTGAAGCACTCACTGGTGAAAATCAAGGACTACAGCTTTCAGTATGGATTACACCTCAACATAAAGACAACAAAAATCCTCACAACTGGACCAATAAGCAACAGCATGATAAACAGAGAAAAGATTGAAGTTGTCAAAGATTTCATTTTACTTGGATCCACAATCAACACGTATGGAAGTAGCACTCAAGAAATTAAATGACACATTGCATTGGGCAAATCTGCTGCAAAAGACATCTTTAAAGTGTTGAAAAGCAAAGATGTCACTTTGATGACTAAGGCGCGCCTGACCCAAGCCATGGTATTTTCAATCGCATCATATGCACGCGAAAGCTGGGCAATAAATAAGGAAGACCGAAGAAGAATTGACACCTTTGAATTATGGTGTTGGCGAAGAATATTGAATATACCGTGGACTGCCAGAAGAATGAACAAATCTGTCTTGGAAGAAGTACAGCCAGAATACTCTTTAGAAGCAAGGATGGCAAGACTTCGTCTCACATACTTCGGACATGTTGTCAGGAGGTGTCTTATTCATCTAGTGCTGCTATAACAGAAATACCACAAGTGGATGGCTTTAACAAACAGAAGTTTATTTCCTTACAGTAAAGTAGGCTAAAAGTCCAAATTCAGGGTGTCAGCCAGGGGAAGGCTTTCTCTCTCTCTTGGCCTTCTCATCAGTGTTCCCCCAGACTAGGAGCTTCTCTGCACAGGCACCCTGGTCCAAAGGATGCGCTCTGCTCCTGGCACTGCTTTCTTGTTGGTATGAAGTCCCCCTGTCTCACTACTCACTTCTGTCTTTTATAACTCAAGAGATTGCCTCAGGACACAATCCAGTCGTGTAAATTGAGTCCTGACTCACTAACACAACTGCCACCCATCCTCCCTCATTAACATCATAGAGGCAGGATTTACAACATATAGGAAAATCACACAGTACCAGGAATCATGGCCCAGCCAAATTGACACATACATTTTTGGGGAGACATAATTCAATCCATGACAGGAGGGATCAGTCCCTGGAGAAGGACATCATGCTTGGTAAAGCACAGGGTCAACGAAAAAGAGGAAGACCCTCAACGAGATGGATTGACACAGTGGCTGCAACAATGGGCTCAAATACAGCAATGATTGTGAGGATGGCGCAGGACCGGGCAGGGTTTCGTTCTGTGGTGCATAGTGTCACTATTGTCAGAACCGAATTGACAGCACCTAACAACAACCAAAAAAACCTCCAAACCAAGGAACCAAATCCCATGAGGTGTTTGGTTGTACATAAGCAGCCTCTGCAGATACTCTTTTTTTTTTGTCATTGTTGTAAATGTATCTATCACACGACTCTTGCCAGTTCAACTTTTTACAGGTGTACAACTTATTGATAGCAATTCCAATAATTATCTGTGCAACCCTACCCATAATCAATGTGATTTTTCCATCGCCATTAACTACCCTTCTCCCCTTCCCTCCTATCCCTGGTAACCACTAATAAACTTTGGTCTCTATACATTTACCTTTTCTTCTCTTTTTATATAGGTGAGCTCATACAATTTCGTTCTTTTGTGATTTGCTTATTTTGCTCAGCATAATGTCTTCAAACTTCATCCACACTGCAGCATGTATGAAGACTTCATTTCTCCCACTGGCTGAGTAGTATTCCATTGTATCTATGGACCACATCTGGTTTATCCGTTCATCTGGTGATGGGCATTTAGGTTCTTTTCACTTTTTGCCTATTGTGAATAGTGCTGCAGTGAACATCTGTTTACAAGTCTCTGTTTGAGTCTCTGCTTTCAAGTCTTTCGGGTACATACCGAGGAGCGGAATTGCTGGGTCATATGGTATTCTGTTGTTAGTTTTCTGAGGAACTGCCACAGTGTTTTCCACAAGGCCTATATCATTTTGCATTCCCACCAGCAGTGGATAAGGATTCCAATTTCCCACGGCCTCGCCAATGTTTTTATTTATTTATTTATATCTTAGCCATCCTAGTCGGAGTGAGATGGTATGTGATGGTGGTTTTGATTTGCACCTCTCTGATGAGTACTGATGCTGAGCATCTTTTCATGTGTTTGCCGGCCATTTGAATGGCTCTTCCGTGAAATGTCTGTTCAAGTCCTTTGTCCATTTTATGATTGGGTTGTCCTTTCGTTGTTAAGTTATCAAAGTTTTATATATATTTGGGTTATTAGATTCTTGTTGGGTATATAGTTTCTGAAGATATTTTCCTGGTCTGTAGCTTGTCTTTTCACTTTTTTGGCATAGGGTTTTCATTGACTGATTTTTGGAAGAAGAACCCCAGGCCTTTCTCCCTAGCACATCTTAGTCTGGAAGCCTGCTGAAATGTGTTCAGTGTCACAGCAACACGCAGGCTTCCACTGACAGACGGGTGGTGGCAGCACATGAGGGGCACTGGTGGGAATCGAACGCCGGTCTCCCACCAGGAAGGTGGGAATTATACCGCTGAACCGTCACTGTTCTCTCACCCAGTCCTGCTTCCCCCTTGTCTTTTCAAGATGCCACCCTCCAATAAGCCTTTTGTATTCCTAACTCCATCCTGCTGTCTGCTTCCCAGCAGTCCAGATGTTACACAAGTGGGTCTCCGCAGCTTGGGACAAATTCTCAGCGAGGACCTCATTCTCAGATTCAAAGATGTCATATTTCAGCAACTTGGATGGAAGCCAAGATGATGCACTTGGGAAGCTCCAAGAAGACTCTTGGTGCCAAGGACGTTGACTGTGAGGAGCTGGCGCTTCGCCGTTCCGAGGAGAGGGGGTGGAGTGGAAAAAGCCGTGCTCCTAAGTTAGTGCATGATTTCATACGGATCATATATATATATATAGAACAAAAAAACCCCAATCCCATTGCTGTTGAGTCTATTCTGACTCATAGTGACCCTGTAGAACAGAGCAGAACTGCCCCGTAGGGTTTCCAAGGAGTGGCTGGTGGATTCAAACTGCTGACTTTTAGTGAGCAGCTGAGCTCTCAACCACTATGCCACCAGGGCTCCCTTCAATAACAGCTTCCATTTACGGAGTGCAAAGCCCTTTATACCTGTTTCATCCAAATCCTACGCTAATCCTTCAGGATGGGTATCATTACCCCATTTCAAAGATGAGCCACGTGGCTGCTCCTGGGAGTTAAGCCCTGTTTGGCCATGACAGGTACGTAAGCCTTTGACGGTGGGTAGGCAGGTGAGTGGCCCATTAACGGAGGCTGCAGAGGAGAGGCAGGCTCAGCAGGCAGCACAGGGCTAAGAGCCTGGATACTGGGTTCAGGTGCAGACATTGCACCCCTGGGAGCAGCTGGGCCCTCCGTCTGCACAAGGTGGACGATGGTGATTGCCTGGTGTGTCCCTGGGAGGACAGGCTGGGCACGGAGTGAGCTCCAAGCAGGGACCTACTGTCACAGTGATGGCCACCACCGTGCCTGCCTCAGTTTCCACCCAGTGCAGTGGCACCGAGCCTCCTCCACTGGGCGCAGAATCCCTCCACCTCCTCTCCATACCTCTGGGGACGGGACCAGCATGTCCACGGCCCCTTGGCGTGTACAGCTTCTCCTCGGCTGGGATCGGCCCAAACAAGGCTTAATTCTGGAAGTGTCCACTTGGCGCCAGCTGCATGGGAATTTCCCAGCCATGTGTCAGGCTCTCCTTCCAGCTGCATCAGCCGCATTCACCCCTCGTTACTCCCTCCTGATGGGGGCCTGCTGGTGGGCCAGGCCCAAGGGGCGAGGGCACCTCCCATCGGGTTCCTGGGTGGATGTTGTTCAGGGAGACAGAGGGTGAAGGAGGGCTTCCAGAGACCTCTGGATTGACCCTCCCCTCTCCGTCATCCAGCCATGCTCGGCTGCAGTCGCTAGGCCAGGCTCCATGAGCTGCAGGCCCTGGTGGCTGCCCTGGTGCCTGTCTGACCCATCCCCTCCCCACTCCACCTCCCTCACGTGGAGTCGGTGCAGGCCTCTTGGCGGATGCTCCGGGCCCTGGAGCTGCTGTCTGCCTCAGGGTCTTTGCACTGCCGCCCTTCCCTGGAACTCTTCACCCACGGGAGTCTCCCCTCACCTGACATTGTGTTACGTGTCTACCCGGGTGGCCAAAGGGAGAGAAGTTTCCAGAAGCTTGTTCCCTCAGAGAGGCGTCGTGGTGGAGGGCCCTTGTTGTGGGGCTTCAAGGGTTAAGGTGGTGGTGGTGATTGCTGTGTTGTTAATGGAAACTGCTACATGTAGGTTTCATGAGCGGGAGACAAGGAGCTGGTTCCACCGACACCTGTACCAAGTAAGTTTCAATGAAATAAAAATGTAAGGTGAAATACAAGAGGAAATCTGCTGATTTAGAAATTGGTCAGGAGCACCCTTTGCCCTGGTCACGTGGTTTTCTGAGGAGCGACTCTGCTCTCAGAGCCCCAAGGAAGTCGTGGCCTTTGCCCTCTGACTGGTACGGGGCCCCTTAGTCAGAGTTCTCCCCGTGCGGGGGCAGGGACCAGGAAGCATTTTGGAAAAATCCATTTTTAAAGCAATTCACTCAGTTGCTTTCCAACCCCAGTTTTGGGGAGGATTCCACAGGAGGAGGGGGGACTGCAGAGTGTTGACACCGAATTAATTAACAAATTGTCTGCAGTCCTGAAGCCCAGCACCCTTGTCGGCCTCTGCGACGGTCCCACAGACGCTGCCCTGGCCTCGGGCCTTTGCCTGTCCCTGCTCCTCTGCCTGGATGGCATCCCTGCTCCATGTGTCTGGACCTGCCCGCCGTGAAGGCATCCTGGGCCGGGCAGGGCTCAGAGCATGCCTGCTTCTCCGAGCCCTTGCTGGGTGGGGTCTGTCCTGCACCGGCCCACCTGGGGGTCAGGAGTGTTGGCCTTCAGCAGTGGGCTGTGCCAGAGTGCAGTGGGCCCAGGGACCCAAGAAATCAGACGACGCATTGCATTGGGCAAATCTGCTGCAAAAGACCTTGTCATGAACTGAACAGTGTCCCCCAAAAATATCTGTCAACTTGGTTGAGTTGTGATTCCCAGTCTTGTATGATTGTGTAATCTGATGTGATTTCCTTATGTGTTGTAAACTCTATCACTATGATGAGGTTATATGTGATCTCCTTATATGTTGTAAATTCTGTCACTTTGATGAGGTTATACTGATGAGGTTTACAAGATTAGATAGTGTCTTAATGCAATCTCTTTTGCGATATAAAAGAAGTGAGCAGAGACACATGAGAACCTTGTACCACCAAGAAAGCAGTGCCGGGAGCACAGCATGTCCTTTGGACCTGAGGTTCCTGCACTGAGATGCTCCCTGACCAAGGGAAGACTGATGCATCACAAGGAGCTTTCTCCAGAGCCAACAGAGAGAGAAAGTCTTCTCCTGGAGCTGACGCCCTGAATTAGGACTTGTAGCCTACTGGACTGTGAGAGAATAAACTTCTCTTGTTAAAGCCACCCACTTGTGGTATTTCTGTTAGAGCAGCACTAGATGACTAAGACAGACCCCTTCAAAGTGTTGAAAAGCAAAAATGTCACCTTGAAGACTAAGGTGTGCCTGATGGTGTTTTCAATCTCCTCATATGCATGCAAAAGCTAGACAAGGAATAAGGAAGACCAAAGAAGAATCAGTGCCTTTGAATTGTGGTGTTGGTGAAGAATATTGAATATACCATGGACTGCCAAAAGAATGAACAAACCTGTCCTGGAAGAAGTATAACCAGAATGCCCCTTAGAAGCAAGGATGGTGAGACTTTGTCTCACATACTCTGGACATGTTATCAGGAGGGACCAGTCCCTAAGAAGGACATCAAGCTTGGTAAAGTAGAGGGTCAGCAAAAAAGAGGAAGACCCTCAACGAGATGGATTGACACGGTGGCTGCAACAATGGGCTCAAGCATAACAACGATTGTGAGGATGGCGCAGGACACGGCGGTGTTTCGTTCTGTTGTGCACGGGGTCGCTGTGAGTTGGAACCAGCTCGACGGCACCAGACAACAATGACGACATGTTCTTTTTCTTTGTTTCTTTTTTTTTTTTTTTGTGAATGTGTTATCTTCTCTCATCTCCTTGAGGATTTTTTGGGGAAGTTTTTTGTTTTTCTTTCTCTGTGTCTCTATTTGCTCTCAGTCTCTTTTTCAGTTTGGTTTTAGATTTCTGTCTTCCACGCCAGAGGCATTCTCTAAATGCTAATGTAAAAGTCAGCTTGGTTTGAAGGTTTAGGGTCACATTTTCGTGAGTCTCTCCAGTCAATGGGCCTAACATTGTTTTTAGAGTCTCTGTTCTACCTCCTAGTTCAGTGAGGAGCACCTGGAGTCTTAAAATCGTTCAAATGACCATTCAAGGTACAACAGTTGGTCTTTATTCTCCTGGAGCAACAGAGAAAGGAGGATACTCAGGAATTGGAGAAAGAAATGGACTGCAGGTCTAATTGCGTTCATGAACCTCGTTTGCTATGAGACTAGAAGAAATGGTTGGTGTCCAGTTATGACTACTGAACATTTTGCTCAAGGACCCAATAGATGGATCCTTATCAAAAGGAGTAAAACTGTGGAACAGAACATCAAATTCTGATGGAAATAAGACTTACTGGATCTATTGGGACAGGACAACCTCTGGATCTATCGTCCTGAAATATTCTTTAAACCTTGAACAGAAACTATCCTGTGGAGTCATCTGTAAACAAAACAACAGTTTAGCTCAATTAATAAAGAATGTCAGCCTTGAACATTTGAGTCTTCTAAAGAATTATCTATACGTGATCAGACTGACAACAGTCACCCTAAATCTCAGATAAGAACTTTAAGGGGCAGAGAGTAAAAGTTAGAGACCACGAGAATGGTGACACAGTGTGAAGTCTGTATCGATGACGTTGGTCTATACATGCAGGAATTGTTGGACAGGTGATTGTCTTGTTGTGTATAGTTTCACCAAAAAAAAAAACAGTCCGCTTCCATCGCACATACCCGGTCCTGCATTCCTCTAATTCGCCTACCTCCACCAGCCTCCCCAGAGAAGAATCTGTCACAGAGCGGACTCTCTGCAGAATGACGGTCACCTCCCTGCACTATCAGAGTTCTTCCTGCACAGGGTAAGGATGTTCATTGCAGTGTTGTTTATATAGTGACAGCTGGACAAGCCTGTGAGGCTGATAGCACACCCACCATCTTGAATAAGCTCCAGGTGGTGCCTGCCATTCCTATGTGATATGAGAACTAACTCCTTGCATGTAAGCTATCTTCTTATTATGTAATATAGGAACTAACTCCCCGACTTTAAGGTATCTCCTTATTTAGGTATACTTCCGGTTCTAGCTCAGTCAACCAAAACAAGAGACTGGGGTCTCAAGACAGTGTAAACTGATCTGGAACCAGGTTTGGCCCGCCTGACATGTCCCTTGGATGACCTATTGACGTCAGAGGCTGAAAAACACACCCCATGGACGTGGGCAAAATGCCATCTTTGTGGCCCCCCCTTAAACTGAGCAGGGGCAGAAGATCGGACAACCCCAGGAACGCCTTTATGGACCAAACTAATCAACAGGCTGACTCCACCTTGGGGTGTCCGTGAAGACCCCAGACCCAATTTACTTTACTCATATGTCATGGTTTGAATTATGTCCCCCCAAAAATGCGTGTATCAATTTGGCTGGGCCATGATTCCCAGAATTGTGTGGTTGGCCTCTATTTTGTGATTTTAATTTTATGTTAAAGAGGATTAGGGTGGGATTGTAACACCACCTTTACCCAGGTCACATCCAGTGTAAAGGGAGTTTCCCTGGGATGTGGCCTGCACCACCTTTTATGTTTCAGGAGATAAAAGGAAAGGGAAGCAAGCAGAGAGCTGGGGACCTCATACCATCAAGAAAGCAGTTCCAGAAACAGAGAGCTTCCTTTGGACCGGGGTCACTGCGCCAAGAAGCTCCTAGTCTGGGGGAACACTGATGAGAAGGCCAAGAGAGGGAGAAAGCCTTCCCCTGGAGCTGACACCCTGAATTGGACTTTTAGCCTACTTTACTGTAAGGAAATAAACTTCTCTTTGTTAAAACCATCCACTTGTGGTATTTCTGTTATAGCAGCACTAGATGACAAAGACACCATATAAACCCCTTGGGCCATTGTTCAGGGAGCCACGTTGGTGACACAAGTCCCGGTGGGCTCCTTTACTTGGCCAACTAAATAAAGCTGCTGCTTCTGCTTTCACTGCTGCGTGTCTTTCTAGCCGTGCGGAGCAGACCTGGAAGCGTCCGTTTACACGTGGATGTGCTTCACTAAGGAATTCATTAAATACAATTGAGCCATCTGTACCCAGGAATACCACGCAGAGTAACATGATGGGGCAGGCCTACTACATTCGCTGCCATGAAAAGCCATTCAAGAAAGAGATGGTTGATTGTCAAGAGTGAGTTACAGAAAACCAAGCCGAACACCGTCCCACCAAGGTAAAGGAATAAATGCACGCGTTCAGAGAGCAAGGTCTAGAAAGATGTCAAACAGTTACCCGTGATGATTATTGCCAGGTGGTGAGAGCTGGAATGATTTCTGCTTTCTTCTGTATATTTTTCTGCATTATCTGGATTCTCTTGACTACAAACACAGATTGGCTTTATAAAGCCATTATCATTTTGGATAAAGAAAACCATTCGCTTGAATAGTTCCCTAACCGCTTAAAAGCTCGAGCTGGCTCCCCATGGCTTACAAAAAGCATGCCTGAGCATCTTGACGAGGCATCCGGCGTCTTCCTGAGCCACGCTCGGCTGCATCTCCCCCCGCCACCCACCCTCAAGCCACGTCTGACTGTCCTGCACTAGCAGCAAGCTGAGCTCTGTGCCATGGCTGACTCCGTCCTCCCTACTTTCTGGCTCTGCCTCGTTGAGGTGCCAGCTGCTAAGACTGTGCTGGGACCCTCGGCTCATCCCCGCTGGTGCCTTGTCTGTCCACTTGGGTCTTGGGAAGACACTGGCGTTTCCCACACTGCTACCGATTCTGACACGTTTTATATTTCTTTGTCATCAGTGGGGCTGAAACAGGAGGATGAATCTGGACAGATCACAGCTAATGCACCTGCTCATGTAACCCCCAGGGCCCCGCATGGTGACTGGGGCACCATAGAGCAACTGCTGTGGACTGAGCTGTGTTGTTACTCCTAATCCATTTGGGAACAGGGTTTTCTTTGTTATGTTAATGAGGCCATACCAGAGGAGAGTGTGCCTTAAGCCAACCACTTTTGAGACATGAAAGGAGCAGATTCAGCACAGAGGCAACGAAACAGGAATGAGGGAAAGACAGATGCCACGTGGAGATCTCCAAGGTACACCAAGAATCTGAAACAAGGAGTTCCCCCACCCAGAGTAGACAGAGAGAGCCTTCAGCTAGAGCTGGCACCTTGAACTCGGACTTCTAGCCTCCTCAACAGTGAGCAAATAAATGTCTGTTTTTGTGAAAGCCAGCCACTTGTGGTATTTGTATTATAGCAGCACTAGTTGTTTGAAAGTTGGAATCCACCAGCTGCTCCTTGGAAACCCTATGGGGTAGTTCCTTTCTGTCCTTTAGGGTAGCTGTGAGTTGGAATAGACTCTACAGTAATGGGTTTGGTTTGGTTTCCTGGTTAGGTAAGTAAGACAGCAACCAAACACCAGTTGAGTCGATTCCAACTCATGGTGAGCCCACGTGTGTCAGAGTAGAACTGTGCTCCATATGGGTTTTCAAGGCTGTGACCTTTCAGAAGCACATAGCCAAGCCTTTCTTCTGAGACGCCTGTGGGTGAACTCAAACCACCATTCTTTTGGCTAGCAGCTAAGGGCATTAACTGTCTGCACCACCGAGGGGCATCCCCACAGCAGGCACCAACAGATAATTGAGAATGAGCAAAAGGACGGAGTAAATTTTAGGGCAGGAGAAGGAAAGTGAATTTGTGAGCTCAAAATGGGTGCCTTGCAACTAGAAATTTTGTTCCTTTTCTAAGTAAGAGATAAAACAAGAATGCGTAGGAATACTCAGGGTTCCCTTTAAGTAAATGTAAAAATCAGTTTATAGCCGAGTTAAAAATGGTTTGTTTATCTGAGGAACCGGGTCTGCCTTTTACAAGTCCCTAAATGGATTCTTAGGAAAACAGGGACTAATTGTTCAGGCCTCGGGTTTTAATGCCTGCCTGCGTATCAATACCCACACCACGGTTAACAGTAGGGTTTAAATATATGGAACAAATCAATTTAGGGTTTACTTCCCTTTTCTTTCTCCTTTTGAGATGCGCTGGCTAATCGGCAGTTAATTTGTTCAGGAATGATTCAGATCTTTTCTCTGTAAGCCCAGACAGTAAAAGGCCTGGCTTCCAAGGCATAAAATTTCTACTCAGAGTAATAACAGCTGCAGGACCTCCGAAGAACAAATGCGATTAGGGATGAGGTTTTATTTCGAAGCACCAATTTTTTGTTTTCCAGCCTTACTACATGCGTCTCCTTCACGTACATTTAAAATCAGGGAGAAGGCAACAATGACCCCATCTGCAGCCAGAACACCTCGCCCAGCTCAGAGGATATATTTGCTGCACCACACTCGAGCCCAATCCCCCCTTCGCCCATGCACTCTGGGTGGAGCGGGGGTTGGAGAAGAGAAAAAGGGTTAATATTTATTGACCACGAAGGGTGGTACAAACTGTTGATGTGCTCGGCTGCTACTCAAAAATTTGGTGGTTTGAATCCATCCAGAGGTACCTTGGAAGAAAGGCCTGGCAATCCACTTCTGAAAAATCAGCCACTGAAAACCCTATGGAGTACCGTTCTACTCTGATACACATGGGGGCACCATGAGTTGGAAGCAACTCGATCGCACCTGGTGGTGATGAGGGGACCCAGGCCCAAGGTCCATGTGACTCTTGTGTGATCAGAGTTTGTGGCGGAGGAGAAGAGCGAGCATTTGCCCCCAGGTGCCTGCAGACAGGAGGAGAGCCAGTGCTGGGGGTAGCCTGGGTGGAGTGAGGGCTCGGGTGGGGAGGAAGGGTGCTGGGAGGGGTCTCTTTTGTGGCTGGCCAAAAGCCGAGGATGGCGAAGACTTGGGGTCACCACCATCAGTGCCTCCTTCCAGGGCAACCCTAGCTCACAGGGAATGGGCAGGGATGGGGCCCTATTTGGTGGGGGCTCCCAAGGGAGGGCATGGGCCTGCAGACTGGTCCCTGGCGGGCAGCCCCGGGCATGGGCAGGGGCCCAGGACACAGTGGAGCCAGTTATCCGCGTGCTGGAGCCAAGTTGAAGTGTTGATCTTGAGGGGAACAGCCCATTTTTCCTCATCGCCAAGGCTGACAGCTCGGAATGTCCTCCGGCGCAGAGCTCTGAGGGTGGCAGGAGGCCCGTGGGACAGCAGCCGCTATAGCAGGCACTACGCTGGCTCAGGAAGGAGGGTGCGTGGGTCCGACTCTGGCCTGTGGCTGCCTTTGGCTGCGTGAGTGGCCTCCTGGGCCCCCAGGGTCGGGGGCATGTGGACAGTGGGTATCCCCGCCTGTGCCTGGAGTGCCCTTTCACCTGGCTGGTCCCCCTGGGTGTAGCGACCAGAACCAGCACCCCTTGCCGCAAGGCTGTGGAATAAGCCGGCGTCTCAGAGCCTGGGGCAGACGCAGGTTTGTGACGGTGGGGCTGCTCTATGTGGCACCTGGGGCCTCGGGGCCTCGGGGTCCCTCTGGCTCTGCTCCGGGGCCCTTTCTAGGAGTGCCGGCCCCCCGGCCTGTGCTTCTCATGGTGGGCGGCAGAGGAGCCCAGACAGATGAGCAGAGACATGAGCTGGGTCTCCAGGCCCAGACTCTGAGCTCACGCATACTGGTCTCCACCCGTGCTCCATCAAGCACAGTGAATCAGAGGCCACGTGCCCCTCATCCAAGCAGTGACCAGGAAGCGGGGCGGGCAGGGGCCATCTTTGCTGAGTCTCTCCTGATGCTCCACAAGCCAAACCCAGCCTGCTGCTGCTGAGTCGATTCCGACTCATGCTGGCCCACGTGTGCCGAGCAGAACTGTGCTCTGTAGGGTTTTCTCGGCTGTTATCTTTACGGAAGCAGATGTCCAGGCCTTTCTTCTGCAGTGAGTTCAAATTGGCAACCTTTTGGTTACTAGTCGAGCGCTTAACCATTTGCGCCACCCGGGGACCCCTATGCCCCACAGACCTCCTCTAAAAGGTTCCCTGGATGCCCGAGGCAGCCATAGGCACCTCTGCCCCCTGTCCCCACCCACCATGGCCCCACCACACTGCGTGCATTGCTGCCTGCCCCTCTCCAGAGGGGAGCCCCCGGGGACAGCGATGGTTGGGGTTCATTGCAGCCCTGTAGTGTGGCTCAGAGCTGGTGTCTCCTGAGGCACAGACAGGAAGGAGGGAGAGAGAAGGAGAGACAGAGAGGAAGATGGAGGGGGTCAGGAGAACAGAAGACAGAAGTGAGTCAGACTTACGCTCAGGGACAGAGAGAGGGCGCCTCTGACAGCCCCGAGGTCAGTCTCTGAGGCCCTTTGCCCCCTCTTCTGCCCCCTGCAGAGAGCAGGGCTGAGAGGCAGGGGCATGGTGTTGGCCCCTCAGCCGGCCTTGCTCTGGGAAGGGCTACTGATGCAGAGTTCTGCCAACTCACTCTCTCTGCTGGGAATCTGAAAATGCCCATCCGTCCCTCCCCGCTGTTGCCTTTTCTCTCTCCTCCCCAGACCTTACTCAGCCGGAGATGTCGGGGGAGACTAGGCGCAGGAGGGGCCACGCTGGGAGCACCCGCTGGGGCGTCCCAGGAGCACCTGCTGGATGGAGCAGAGTGGCCTCAAATGCCGCGCCCACCCAGGCTCCACAGCACAAAGGGCTTGCTTTCATCACGGAAAACAAGAGCCTGGATCTTCCCACCTCCGGACGCCTTTAACAGAAGTAATTGCTTGATTGCAATTATTTTAGGAGATTCAACTCAGCCGCGTGGGCGCTTTTTAAGAATATTCTTGAGTTTAAAATTCCACCCACAGCCCCCAGGGGCGGGCGCCCTGAGAGCTGCCCCGGGGTCTTCCTCCTGGCTGGCTCCAGGCAGGGGCACCTGGCTGGGCTGTGCCCCAGAGGGGGTCTCTGGAGGGGTCTTCTGGCAATGCAGTTGGCCCTGCCCAGAGAGGCAAAAGGACGCTGTTGCCAAGGAGACAGCCTCCTTAACTTCCCTGTGAGTGAGGAGAGCTGAGGTGACTCCCGTGCCTCCAGAAGAGGCAGCTCGGGGCAACCAGCAAGGAGGAAGAGGAGGGAGGCGGGGGTGGGAGTGGGGAGGCGGGGAGAAGAAAAGGTGGAGGGGGAAGAGTACGGAGGGGAGAGAAGAAGGATGGAAAGCAGGGAAAGGGGAGGGGAAGTGGAGGAAGAAGGAAGGAGGGGGAGGGCAAGGTGGTAGCAGCAGGGAGGGGGAGGGGAAGGGTGCGACAGGAGGGAGGGGGAGGGGAAAAATGCAGAGGGGGAGGGAGGGGAAGGAGGGGAGGGAAAGGGTAGAGGGTAGGAAAAGTGTTCTCAGTGAGAGGTACTTCCCTGAGCCTCCATTTCCTCATGGAGGAAGGGAGCACCCTCCTTGGAGAGCTCTTGTGGGGTCTGGATAAGGGATGCAGTGCGATGTCCATCCCGGGCACGAGCACAAAGCCAGTCCTCAGCTGACATCCCCTGTGTCAGCAGATGCCCCCTGTTGGTGACAATGTGCTTCCAGAAGCAAGGGTCAGAGCCTGGCTTCCTGGCTGGGGCCCCTGCTTCTTCAAAGCCCACCGCCCCAGGCCACCACGTGTCCCCTCCCTCTGGAGAGGCAGCCCTGAGTGTCCACCCTCACGGCTGTGGACAGAATGCTCCCCCCAAAACAACAACAAGATAACCAGTGACCGTCGAGACAACTCTGACCCATGATGACCCCATGAGTGTCAGAGGAGAACTGTGCTCCATGGGATTTTCAGGGGCCGATTGTTTTGGAATTAGAACACCAGGCCTTTCTTCTGACGCGCCTCTGGGTGGACTCAAACCTCCAACTTTTTGGTGTGCAGCCGAGCACTTAACCATTTGCATGACCCATGGACTCCCAAAACATGGTAATAAGCACACTTGGCTGATGGCCTCTGCCCAGGAAACTTTAGATGGCTGACTGGCGGGTGGCGATCAGGAAGTGGACAGGGCCTTCTGCAAGGAGCGGGCTGTGTTGGTGGGGGCACAAGGCTGATACCGTGGGCCTGGCTGCCCACTCCCCTCACTGCCAGTCTTGGGGGTGCATCCCAGGCCTGGCCGCCATGAGCCAGGCAGAGTGGGGCTCTGTCTCCAGTCCTCCCACATCCTCACCTTCTCCATCCTAGGGCTTCCCAACCCACGAGTCCTTCCAAAAGGAGGAAGAGGCCCAGGTGTGAGTCCGTGATGAGAGAAAAGCAGAATAATGTCGGGCGTTATTCTAATGTGACGGTGGTCAGCCCTTTACACGTCGTCCCACTGGGTAAGCGGAGGTTGTACACCTACTTTACACATGGGAAACTGAGGCACGTGGCGGTTTAGGGACTTTTCCACCGAGGGCGCTCGTCTCTGGTAAGGGCAGAGCCAGGCTGTGTGTCCAGGGTGCCAGGTCCACGGTCTGACCGTTGAGGGCTCTACCATCAGTGATGGTAGCATCGGGGGGCTCTCCCCCGACACCCCCTGACCCTGGTCCCCGGGAGCCTGCTCCCGAGCTGGAAGGCTCCCTCTGGACAGTGTGGCTGGCAGAGTCAGAACGGTCTCCGTGGACCCCATTCTGCTGTCTGGGCCTATGGGGGACGGCCTGGAAGGTGGGGGGCGGTGAGTCCCCCCAGGCCCGTGAGCATGAGGACACGCCTCCTTGGCTCCGTCACCCTGGCATTGCCCAGGCGAAAGCGGCGGATCGGTCCAGCTCGAGCCTTGATGAATGATTGTGAGCTCACGTGCCCGACCGCCAAGGGAGTCCAGCGGCCTTGAAACACGAACACGGCTCCGCAGGTTGCGCTGACCAGGCAAGCGTCTCCAGTTTATGGTGGACATTCCACCAGAGCCTACGGCCCACCGAGCCCCGTCCAGCCCCGGTGGCTCCATCTTTCTCTCCCTGAAGGAAAAAGAAGTCATCATGACTCAGGAGGAACGTTCCCCAGACCAGGGGCCCTGCTGCCCCGCCTCCTGTCCACAGGGAGCGCCCCTTGCTGGTGGGGAGGCACCACAGGGGGCAGGACCGGCTCCTGGGACCACACCGGCCAGAGTGGCCAGCATGTGACGCGGCAAGACTGTCGTCTCTGGGCCTCAGCTCCCCGTTCTCTCCCTGAACTGAGGAGGGTCGCTGCGGGGGCGGGGGGTGAGGGCGCTCACTGCACTCAGACCCCCTCAGGACCCCCGCCGATGGCAAGAGGGCTTCTGGGTTGTCACAGAAGCATGCCCCCAGACTCACCAGGAAGGGGACTCTGGGGATCCAGGTTAGACACAGAGTCACTGCTTGTCACATGTACCCCCAGTCCCACATGCCAGGGTGCTGCTGGCGGGGATCTTGGGGACAGTGGGCGTTGTCCCCCATCACCCGGGGAAACGCAGGCGGACAGGACGTGGAGACGTCTGAGCTATCAAGAGGCCCATGGGCTGGTTTCCAGGACCACATGGTGTTGGCGTTTACGCTTCAACCATTTCAATTTGCTAAAAATGTGTCTTTAGAAGCTTGTGACGTTTCTTTGCTCATTTACTGCTTGAGCAACATTTGCCGAGGGCACCCTGCCTTGGGCACCAATCCCGTGACTGTCAAGGCCTGGGGGGCACCCCTGCCGTGTCCCCCCAGAATCACTCAGGAGAGCAGGTGCTGCTGTCTTCACCTTTTCTTGCGTGTCCCCAAATCCCCACGGTGGGCGTGGCTCAGTCCTGTACTCAGCAAACACCACTGAAGACGCATTCTGCGTGGGGGGTGGGCTGGAGACTTGCGCCCCCCACACCTCCCTCCCGGCAGCACCTGGGGCTCCCGTCACTCAGCATGTTGATCCCTGACCAGGGTCTCCTGGATCCCTCCAGCACCCATGCTCAGGAGGGAGGCCTCTTCTGTGTGCTGGGATCCTTGGGGGTGCTCCCCACCCCAGGGCCACCAGCTCCCCGGCCTATGGTGGTCCTGGAGTGTAGATGATCATCCCCTGAGAATGGCCCCTAGGCTGCGTGGCAGGCACCAGGCAGGCGGCCTTCACACCAGCTGCCCAGGAAGACCGCATTGGGGTGGGGTCCTTGGGAACAAAGCAGATGCCAGGCCCACTTTAAGCTCCTCTCTCCACCCTCAGCACCCAGAGCAGCGCAGGGGATGCACCGTCCTTCAAACGCCTCCTCCACGCTGTTCCTCCTAACGCCCCTGATGCTGTGTTCTGGCACCCTGGGCCCCTTGGGTGTGGCCCTGGGCTTCCCCCGTACAATGCGACACTCGTGGCTTCTGCAGCTGCTGGTCCCCACCTGTGCCCTGAGGATCGGGCAGCGCAGGGACTGGGTCCTGGCCGACTAGGTCCTGGCCGACTGGGTGCTGGCCAACTGGGTCCTGGCCATCAGACCTCAAAGCCAGAGTCCTCTCCTGTCTTTCTGCAGCCCCTTGGCCCCCCCACCTCTAACCAGCCCGGGAAGTCAGCCTGCACTCTGCTGAGCACCCTGGCCAAGGCAGGGGGCTGGGCCCCCAGAAACCGTGAACACTGTTCAAAACCTCTCTTTTCCTCCTCTCCCTCCCCCAACACCCCTCTAAACTCCTCGGGGACTCTTCTGTTACCCTGTTAAGGGTTGCCTCCAATGGGGCTTTGATGCAAATGGCCGGGGCCCTAGACCCAGAGTCTCTGAGGGCAGGGCCCATGTCCCCCAGCTCTGTGTAAACGCCAGGACATGCCCGTCACTTCAGCCCCATCAGGTCTGGAACCCCAGAGGGTGATCCAGCGACCATGGGGCTGATCTGGGAAAGCTTTGATGTAACAAAGCAAGCGTCATTACTGCATGTTGAGGACCGCACACGGCACACTTGTTCGTCTGTTAATGCACTCACTAACACCTCCTGCCCCACCTGTGTCGGGGTGGGTAGATGGTAAGGCGTGGGCCCGCTCTCTCCCGGGGCCATAGCACCTTCCACGCCTCCCCAGTTCCCGAGTCCATTCCTGAGAAAACCTCCTGCTGTTGGTGGATTCGGCCTTTGCGTTTCCATAGCTATTCAACCGAATCTGAAGCTTTGGCCTTGATGAAATTGATTTCCAAGGAGAAGCAAATAATATTCCATCAAAGTCGCTGAAAAATCGATCACCTGATTCCCGAAGAACTCAGCGGTGGAGATGCTAACACCGTTTGGACTGACCCTCCGGAGAGACGCTCGCTCTCAGCGCCCGGCGTAAATCCTAGTGGAACTATAAGCGGCCGCCACGGGCCCGGGGGGTGCGGGGCGCGGGGACAGACGAATATCTGAGCTCTGGGAAGCCTACACAGGTAGGCTTTCGTCTCCAAGTGTTAAAGCTGGCAGGTTCCTTGCTGGATTTCTCCCTGGAAAGCAGCGGTTTAACTGTTGATGGGCTGAAAGCATGGCATCACCTAGGTCTGGCCCCCGAGGAAACACGGAGCTGGGAGTAGGGCCCCAGACGGGGTCGGAGCCCAGCCACTGGCCACACCTCAGCCTGCTCCACAGTGCGAACCCTGCGGCTTGTTACCCTACCTCCAGGTCAGATGCTGTGACCCCCACCTTCTGTGTTCTTGCTGTCCCCAAAGACCAGCACACACAGGATCCCCCAGTCAAGAAACAGAGTGGAAGGGGACTATGGTCCCCATTCTCTTCTAATCCTGCCCCACCCTCTGCTCTCAACTCTTGGTCCTGGGCAGCCGGGAGGGGCCGCTGCTGCTTCTCCTGCTCCCTGGGTGTAGGCTCACCAGGGCAAGATGCCCCCACCTTACCCTCAGCCCAGTCACCCCCCAGATTCCACCCCCACAAACCTGACCCTGGGAGGATGCTCCCTCCTGAGTGTCTTGGGGTTCGGGGTTCAGCCAACCGCTTTCACCTTCCAATCAACACTTGCGATACGGACACGTTACCAGTTGATGTTGAGTCAACCCAACCCATGGTGACACCATGTGTGTTCAGAACGGCACTGTGCTCCACGGGGTTTTCAGTGGCTGTGACCTTTCAGAAGGAGGTCGCCAGGTCTTTCTTCTGAGACACCTCTGGGTGGACTTGAACTGCCAACCTTTCGGTTAGCAGCTGAGCATGTTAACTGTTTGCACCACCAGGGAACTCCATGGGCATGGTAGGGCACCTGAAGATACACCAGACCACAGAGTCTCAGTCCACACCGTCCAGCTTCAGGGGCTTTCAGAAATCTTCAAATCCCCCCTCCATGTTGTCTTTTCCTGCCCAGGGGTGTGCAGTAGGCTGCCGCCCCACCCTGACCACTGACACTCCGAGGCTGGAGAACGCAGCCAGCGGCAGCCCCAGAGCTGGGAACACAGCTGGAGGTGGAAGAGGAGATACCGAAGCTGAGGCATCTGAGATGCAAACTCAGAGAGTCCACCAGCCCCGGTTTACCCTGGAAGAAAATGGCTTCTCCAAGAGCCCCAGCTGGGCGGGTGGGGGCAGGAGGCAAACCCACCCTGTGGGCTCTTCGTCCCAGCCTGTGCTGCACCCCTGCACCCCCAGCTCCCAGGGAGAAGGAGGCTCTGATAGGGGGACTCAGCTCTCCCACGGTCAGGAGCTCGCAATCCCCTGTCTGTGACTCCCAGAGCACCGTCTCCTCCTCTGTCATTTGCCTTATTTAACAGAGCGGTGGGGGCAGTGG
>NW_004444047.1:3520159-3545066 GCF_000243295.1 Trichechus manatus latirostris | reverse complement strand
GGTGGGGGCAGTAGGGGGGCAGTGGTGGGGCAATGGCAGGGCAGCGGTGGGGCAGCTGTGGGGCAGTGGTAAATTCTCACTGAACAGGCTTCAGTGGCGCTTCCAGACTAAGACAGACTAGGAAGAAAGGCCAGGAAATCTACTTCCAAAAATCGGCCAATGAAAACCCTTTGTATCACAGTGATCTGATCTGCAGCAGATCATGGGGATGGTGCAGGGCGGGGCAGCATTTCCTTCCATTGTGCGTGGGGCCCCCATGAGTCGGGGCCACCATGAGTTGGGGCCACCATGAGTCGGGTCCGACTCAATAGCAGTCAACAAGACGGACCAGCAAGTTCACTTAGCCGGGAGCCTCCTGCCGTCCACTTTGAGAGAAGAGACGTAGGTTGCAATCAGGAAACCAAAGCTGGGTGCAGAATTGCTTGCCTGGGTCTGTCTCTTTCAGGGCCACCTTGAGAGCCGGGACTGGGGCCCCCACCCGGCTTGCTGGGTGCACTCAGGGCCGGAGGAGTCCTCCGTTGGGGAGATGTTTCCTTAACCAGCTGCCTCCCCCGACACCAGGCTCCCGAGCCTCACTGCTAATCAAGGCTTGCTTGTTCCTTGGAGGAAAGCTTGCAGAAGGATGATGTCAGTTTCCAGTGCCCGGGACCCTCAGATTCCAACAGCTGTGATTTGGGGGTGCTCCGGAGGCAAGACCCCTGTGTTCCAAAGCCCCAGAGTCTGTTAGTCCATAGGGCTATCGTGTACTAAGATCTCTTTCCTGGGATGTTCTGGAATGCTAAACCCCCGTTATTCTTTGTATGTGTGTGATTTCCAGCCAACTGTGAGCTCCCTAAAGGCAGGGCTGTGGCCCTAGCACCTGGGGAGCCCTCTCCCAGCACCTGAGAACAGAGTTCAGCATTGATTTCTCATTTTATCAAACATGGGGAGCAGTGGGCTCCGTCACTGCATTTTACCAGCTCGACGACGTGCCCCTCTTGCCACTGTAATGCCAGCCCCAGGTGGTGCAGGGGTCAAACCTTACCCATCCAGGGTCTCTGCCCCAGTGCTATCAGCCTCAGCACCCGGGCAGGGCAGGGGCAAGGGAGTCCCAGGGCCAGTTTGCACTCACGGGAGAGCAGAAGGGCTAACTAAGAGCACTTCCAAGACCACAATGCTGGTTAATGTTGAGTGTCACCTTGGCTGGGCCGCGATTCTCAGCGGCTTGGCAGTTATGATGTACTTTGTCAGTTTTGTAATGATGCAATAAACTCCATGATGAAATCTGCTAGGAACAGCCAATCAGTTGAAAGGTAATTTCCTTGGGGGTGTGGCCTGCCTCCAGTACCTAAATGGATGTTCCGGCAAGGCTCTCTTGCTCTGGATCCTGTATCCGTCTCATCATCATCTGACCTCTAGTTCTTGGGACTTGAGCTAGCAGCTTACCTGCTAATCCACAGCCTGACTATATGAAGAAGAGCGGGGAGTCAGGATTGGAGGAAGACTCATTAACAACCTGCGTTATGCAGATGACACAATCTTGCTTGCTGAAAGCAAAGAAGACTTGAAGCCCTTACTGATGAAGATCAAAGACCACAGCCTTCAGTATGGGTTACACCTCAACGTAAAACAAAAATCCTCACAACTGGCCCAATAAGCAACATCCTGATAAACGGAGAAAAGATTGAAGTTGTCAAGGATTTCATTTTGCTTGGATCCACAATCAGCACCCATGGAAGTAGCAGTCAAGAAGTCAAAAGATGCATTACATTGGGCAAATCTGCTGCAAAAGACCTCTTTAAAGTGTTAGAAAGCGAAGATGTCACCTTGAAGACTAAAGTGCGCCTGACCCAAGCCATGGTATTTTCAATCGCATCATATGCACACAAAAGCTGGACGATGAACGAAGAAGACAGAAGAAGAGTTGACACCTTTGAATTGTGGTGTCGGCAAAGAATATTGAATGTACCATGGACTAACAACAGAATAAAGAAATCTGTCTTGAAAGAAGTACAACCAGAATGCTCTTTAGAAGTGAGGATGACGAGACTTTGTCTCACATGTTTTGGACATGTTATCAAGAGGGACCAGTCCCTGGAGAAGGACATCATGCTTGGTAAAGTAGAGGGTCATTGAAAAAGAGGAAGACCCTCAATGAGATGGATTGACACAGTGGCTGCAACAATGGGCTCAAGCAGAATGCTTGTGAGTATGGTGCAGGACAGGGCAGTGTTTCGTTCTGTGGTGCATAGGGTCGATGTGAGTGGGAATTGACTCGATGGCACCTAACGACAACAACTAACAGCCTGTGAGCAGTGGCCTGCCGTCTGACCTGCTGATCTTGGTTTCATTAGCCCCTGCAGCTACGTGAGTCAGGAGAAGCCTCCAGCCTGACGCCTGACCCATGGACCTGGGACTTGCCAGCCTCTACAACCATGTGAGCTGTTCCTTGAGATACATCTCTCTCCCTCTCTCCCTGTATATACGCGTGTGTGTGCACGCTTCACTGGTTTTGCTTCTCTAGAGAAACCAGCCTGAGACAACTGCCAAAAGCAGCTGTTGTTTCCAAGGAAACTTCACCCCAACTGCTCTAACATCAATGGGCGGTTCTCCAAAGAAGAGCAAAGGAAGCGTTTCCTCCCTCGGCTTCGAGAGGACACAGATGTACCAACACAGACACAGACAGAGCGTGGTCCCGGAGGCTGAGTGGCTGCCGTCGGTCTGATGGGAGAGGGTGCACCCCAGCCCTGCAGTGATCCAACGGCCACACCAGCCATGAGCCGGGCACCAGAGGGGGGCTGGCTGGGTTGGAAGGGCTGCCTGCCACGGGGAGGCACCACACCTGATCCAAGGAGGCAGGGCAGACTCAGACCGGCCCCAGTCTGTGTCTTGTACAAAGGGCAGCACAGGTCTGGACAGGCATTGTGAATCCCCCTTACTTGCCTACAACCTTGGGCAAGCTCAGGGTGACGTTCTTATCTGTGAAGTGGGTGGAACGCCAACCCCACGTCTTCCTTCATTTATCAGGACAGCGCAGAGTGCAGCACACAGAGCATGTAATTGCTGGCCTGCATGCTTCCACCCTGTGTGCCTTCGGGCCACTTCCTGAACCTCTCTGTGCCTCTGCTCCTCATCTTGAACTCAAGATTATCATGATAGCTCTATCCGAGGGCTGGCTGGAGGGTCGGGTCATTAATACGGGTAAACTCCAGCCCCCAGCCCACGGCGCACGCCCAGTGAATATTTGCAGGGTAGCCAGGTGGAGAGGCGAATGAGCCATCCCTGGGAAAGGTGATGAGGTTCACAAGGTCCCTGGCCTGCTGCTGGCACACGGTGAATGCTCAGTGTTTATGCAGTCAAGGGGGCACCTGCTCTCCCGGGAAGAGACACCTTCTCTCCTTGGGGGATTCCTCTTCCGGGAGGAACACCTGTTCTCCTGGGAGGGACATGTAGAAATTGTTGAACTGCCATATGTTTTGTTGTGTATATTGTAACCAAAAAAAAGGGAGGGGGCTAGTTTACAAGCATAGAGGAAAGGGAAATGGAAGAATCCAGAATAGTTGGGACTTACACTGCTGGAAAATGCAACTTCTCTCATATACAATTGGCAAATGTCAAAACTGGGGACGCTTTAGGATGTTGTTGTTGTTGGATGCCGTCTAGTAGGTTCTGAGGCATAGCGACCCTGTGTACAACAGAAAGAAACACTGCCTGGTCCTGCGCCATTCTTAGAATCGTTGTTATGCTTGAGCCCGTTGTTGCAGCCACTGTGTCAATCTATCTCATTGAGGGTCTTCCTCTTTTTCAGTGACCCTCTACTTTACCAAGCATGATGTCCTTCTCCAGGGACTGGTCCATCTTGATAACATGTTCAAAACATGTGAGACAAAGTCTCGTCATCCTCACTTCTAAAGAGCATTCTGGTTGTACTTCTTCAAAGACAGATATGTTCGTTCTTCTGGAAGTCCATGGTATATTCAACATTCTTTTCCAACACCATAATTCAAAGGCATCACTTCTTCTTCAGACTTCCTTATTCATTGCCCAGCTTTCACAAGCATGTGAGGTAATTGAAAATACCACGGCTTGGGTCAGGTGCACCTTAGTCTTCAAGGTGACATGTTTGCTTTTTAACACTTTAAAGAGGTCTTTTGCAGCAGATTTGTCCAATGCAATATGTCATTTGATTTCTTGACTGCTGCTTCCATGGATGTTGATTATGGATCTGAGTAAACTGAAATCCTTGAGAACTTCAATCTTTTGTCCATTTATCATGTTGTTGCTTATTGGGCCAGTTGTGAGGATTTTTGTTTTCTTGATGTTGAGGTGCAATTCATACTGAAGGCTGTGGTCTTTGATCTTCTTCAGTAAGTGCTTCAAATCCTCTTCACTTTCAGCAAGCAAGGTTGTGTCATCTGCATATCACAGGTTGTTAATGAGTCTTCCTTCAATGCTGATGCCGTGTTCTTCTTCATATAGTCCAGCGTCTCTGATTATTGGCTCAGCACACAGATTGAATAAGTATGGTGAAAGGACACACCCCTGACATACACGTTTCCTGACTTTAAACCACACAGTATCCCCTTGTTCTGTCCCGATGACCGCCTCTTGGTCATTGACGCTTTAGGTAACAAGCCTGATTGTGCCCTGACCTCATTGTAAAGACTAAATGCCTTTTGTTGGATTCTTGATCGATTGGTCCTCAGGTGGGACGATTTGTCTGCCAGGGGACATTTGACCATGGCTGGAGACATTTTTGGTCGTCACAGCTGGGGGCAGAGGTGCTCCCGGTACCTAGTGGATAGAGGCTGATGATGCTGCGAGACATTCAACAACGCACAGGTCAGCCCCCACGGCAAAGAACCTGGCCTCAGATGTCAACATGCCAAGGTGAGAAACCCTCAACTCGGGTGACCCAGCAAATGCTTTCAGGTGGACAAAATGGCTCAGGGAAGAGATGAGCGTGTGGCTTTCCGCTAAAGCTTGGTAACCGCAAGGTCCTGTAATCGAGTCTGGAAAGCGAGGTATGGCTCAGAGAGAGGGATGTGTGTGCCATCAACACATGGGGACAGCTGAAACCAGAGAGAGTCAACCAACTTGAACAGGAATCTTCACAGCAAAATAACCTGTCATAACCAACAGGGTGCAAACAACCCATACTCCCATCACCTGATGAATGGGTAACACAATGTGGTCCATGCACACGGTGGGATATTACTCAGCCATAAAAAGGAAGGAAGCTGTGATACATGCTACAGCACGGATGAACCTCGAAAACATTACCCCAAGTGAAAGAAGCCAGAGGCAGAGGGACAAATATTGTGTGATTCCATTTATGTGACATGTCCAGAGTGAGCACATGTGTAGAAACAGAAGTAGATTAATGTTTGCCACCAGCCTCTCCTGGCGGCCTTGCCCAGGCCCCCTCCTGCCTGGCCACCCTTAAACGGGCTTATGCTCAGGGCATCAAACCTCTTAAGTGTCTTTGTCTGCAAACCTTTTATTTTTTAAATTAATAAATTTTTTAGGGCAGTGTTAGGTTTTATAGACAAATTGTGCGTAAAGTACAGAGAGTTCCCACATACCTCCCTGCCCCCTCCACACACAGTTTCCCTTATTACTAACTTCCTGCATTCCTGTGATACATTCTTTACAGTTGACCAAAATCCGTGCATTAATATTAGCTGAGGTCCACAGTTTATATTGGAGTCCCTGGGGGGTGCAGAAGATTAAGCACTTGGCTCTTAACCAAAAGCTTGGTGGTTTAAGTCCACCCAGAGGTGCCTCAGAAGAAAGTCCTGGAGATCTACTTTTGAAAAATCAGCCATTGAAAGCCCTATGGAGCAGAGTTCTACCTTGACACATGGGCACCTACAGTTGGAGTTGTTTCACCAACTGGTTTTGTATTTTAGTTCCAGGGGGCATGGGAGGTTGGGGGAATAACTAAAGGGTGGGTTCAGGGTTTCTTTTTGGGGTGATGAAAATGTTCTAAATTGATTGTGGTGATGGTGTCACAGCCCTGTAAATATACTAAAAACCATTGAATTTTACACTTTAAATGAGTAAATTGTGTGGCATGTGAATTATATATCAATAAAGCTGTTACACGCACACACACAGAAAAGTCAACCAAGGTCCTGAAGAAGTTGTACTTCCATGAAGCCACCCTCCTGGACTAAAAGAGACTGCGACTCTTTGAGACTTCAAAAGGACTTGGGGTCCCCAACATCCTACTGGCAGACTGAGAAAGCTCTTCAGCCCCTAAGGAAGTCATAGTCTCCAGAGCTTTCTTCAGATGAACCCAAGAGGGATAACAGGAGAGAAACAACCTCCAGAAGAAAGAGCCAAGAACCAAGGAGACCCTCGGTAGGTGCCTGCGTTGGTGCTGGGTGGTGACTGCTAGGCAGTGGGTGTGTTGATTGTGGCTGTCTTCTCTGTTTTCTGTCTACTGGTTACTGGGTCTGATGGTAAATGTCTTAGTCATCTAGTGCTGCTCTAACTGAAATACCACAAGTGGATGGTTTTAACAAACAGAAGTTTATTCTCTCACAGTCCAGTAGGCTACACGTCCAAATCCAGGGTGTCAGCTCCAGGGGAAGGCTTTCTCTATCGGTTCTGGAGGAAGGTCTGTGTCACCAGTCTTCCCTTGGTCTGGGAGCTTCTCTGCGCAGTAACCTCAGGTCCAAACGATGCAATTTGCTCCCTGCACTGCTTTCTTGGTGGTATGAGGTTCCCATGTCTCTCTGCTTGCTTCTCTCTTTTGTATCTCAAAAGAGATTGGCTTAAGACACGATCTAATCTTGTAGACCTCCTTAGTATAACTGCCACTAAACCATTGTATTACATCATAGTGATAGAACACACAACACGTAGGGAAATCTCATTAGATTACAAAATGGTACACAATCACACAATACTGGGAATCATGACCCAGCCAAGTTGACAGATAGTTTGGGGGTACACAATTCAATCCATGACAGAAGATGACAGTTTGTTAAGTCCACATGTCTTCAGATCCAGAGCAGTCACATCTGGATGAGGAAATTGTCACACAATCCTGGACTTTGTGCCTGATGTTGCCATTGGATGGGACTTTCGAACGCCTTCCTTGAGGACTGGTTGAGTGTATTTTGTGTGTGCATGGAAAGGATGTGAATATTTATGGAAAAGAGGGTGGATGGTGGTGGATTGTATCACTATTCCCAATTATCACTCCTCCATCCCATAAGAGAATTATACTCCCCTCCCACTCTCCTCCCATGGATGTCAGGCTTCGCCATGTGACTCGCTGTGGCCAATGGAATGTGAGAAGTAGTGATGAATGTATCCAAACCCAACCTTGAAAAGCCAACATGTGGTTCCACCATTGCTGCCAAAACGGGTTGTCCTTTAGGGCTGCTGTCCAGCCTGGGTCCTAGGATAACACACGGAGCAAAGTTACACATGACCCGGGCCCACATGTAGCATGAGTAAGGAATAAAACTTTGATTTTGTAAGTCACCAAAATAATGGGCTTGTTTGTTACCACAGCACAACCTGTGACAGCTAATACATCCTTTAATCCTCCCAACAGAACTGGGAGGAGGGGCTTGACTATCTTTTTACCACTGAAAAAACTGAACCGCAGAGAAGTTAACCTAACCAAGGTTACGAGACTAGAAGACAGAAGAGCCAGGACTGAACCCACATCTGGCTGGTTCTGAAGTCAAAACCTGACCTCATCAAAGCTCAGATATGGTCCATTGTTAGATCATGGTTCAAAAATTTGCCACCTCACCCCCCCCCAAAAAAGTCACATATGGGTATATGGGCACCCCTTTGAATGTTCCCCTTGTGGCTTTAGGGTTGGTCAACCACATTTAACAGTACGAGGAGGCTGTCGCAGCAGAGACCCCATTGCTGCTGACTTGGTGCTGGTTTAACTGCTGTCCTTCTACGCTGCTCTCACAAGGCACATCTGGGTCCAAGCTCACTGGATTCTCCCAGCTTCGCATACACCCTCCAGCCTTGGTGGCTTTGCCTCCACTGTTACTTCTGATTATAGTTATCTCCCTGGGTTCTTTGCTGATTGATACCCTACTCACACTTTGAAGCCCAACTCTAGTTGCCTCCCTGGTGAGGGCAACTACTGAGGGTGTCTACTAGAAATCCAGGGGTCGGCTCACTTACTCTGCTCCTCCTCTTCCCCACAATGAACACTTGTATGATTGTTTTGGTGCTTCTCCTAGTTACCTTTGTAACTTTCACCAGTGTCTCTCAAGGACCTCCACCATGTGTGATGCAGATCTTAGCCCCCTGCCTGTTGTGGATTGAATTGTGTCCCCCAAAATATGTGTCAACTTGGCCAGGCCATGATTCCAATATTGTGTGATTGTCTACCATTTTGTCATCTGATGTGATTTTCCTATGTGTTGTAAATCCTACTTCTACGATGTTAATAAAACGGGATTAGCGGCAGTTATGTTAATGAGGCAGGACCCAATCTACGAGATTAGGTAGTGTCTTAAGTCAATCTTTTCTGAGATATAAAAGACAGAAGCCAGAAGAGAGACGTGGGGACCTCATACCATTGAGAAAGAAGAGCCAGGAGAATAGCACGTCCTTTGGACCCAGGGTTCCTGCGCTGAGAAGTTCCTGGACCCGGGAAGACTGATGACAAGAACCTTTTCCCAGAGCCAACAGAGAAAGCCTTCCCCCAGAGCTGGTACCCTGAACTCAGACTTCCAGCCTCCTAGACTGTGAGAGAATAAATTTCTGTTTGTTAAAGCCATCCACTTGTGGTATTTCTATTAAAGCAGCACTAGATAACCAAGACACCACCCTTTCATCCCTGCCTCCTGTAGCCCCCAGTCCCAGAGTCCACCTTCTGCCCTAGACCATTCACCTTCACCGTACATGCACACTCTGTCCTGTAACCACAGCCAACTCCTCCATGCCCTGCCTCTGGGTTAACTCTAAAATTTGAAAATCAATGAACAGCACTTACATTTTATGTCTGTATACATAGTGTTCAGGCCCAGCCTGTGCTAAATGATAGCTTTCCTACAGGCTTTTTGTCACAATCCCTGGGAATGTGAAGGAGAATTCTACTAACCCCAGGGCAAATGCATTCTTTTCACTCATACTCCATTAATTGCTTAAGGAATTATCACCTTTTAATTGGCTTCAGATTTGTTCCCAAACTCTCTTGTACTTTTTTTTCATGTTTTCCTGGAGCTTTTAATGATATTTGTTTATTTGGATTGGTGCCTTTGTGATATCATCTTTTCCTCCCTCAATTGATTGTTTCCCCATCATAACATAGCCCTGTTTCCTGGAGACTTCATGCCATGCAGTCATTGTTGTCTTTTCCAGGCTGGACCCATTGCTCACCAGGCCTGCTCCCTGGCTATTGTCCTGGGGCCTCCCCCACCTCCACCCTGGTTTGGATCCTTTGATCCTTAGCTCCCATGTCTTTCTCTCTTTTGGTTTGCTCCCTGCTTTTGCTGGAATACATCCTCAGGTAACTTTCTAACAACGGATGCATGGAAAATAAACATCTATTCTCTTGCATTTAAGAAAGTGTCTTATTCTGACCTGACAATACAGAGATTGCCTGAGTATAGAATTCTAGGTTGAAAACCATTTGCCTCAGAACTGAAAGCATTCTTCCTAGAGTCCAGCATTGCCCATGATATGTATAAAGTCTTTCTGATTCTTATTCCTTTGCAGCTTACCTGATTTTTTTCTGGGAATTTTGAAGCCATCCTTTTCATTCTTGGAGATGTGCAATTTAGCAATGATGTGTCTCGGTGTGGGCTATTTTTCTCCCACCATCCTGAGAAGGCTATATCAGCTGGAAGATTCTTGGTGTTCTTCTCTGTACTTGTCTCTTCTAGCAGTTCCTTTATCATTGCTTCCCTCTGTTTTTCTTTCTGGGACTCTGTCTCAGTTACGAAAATAAAAATACCACATGGGTGGCCTAAGGAACAGGATTGTACTGTCTCACAATTCAGGAGGCTAGAAGTCTAAATCAGGACATTGGTAGAGCTATGCTCTCTCTCGTTCTCTGTTGGCTGTAGAGGAAGATCCTTTCTTGTCTTTTCCAGCTTCTGGCTGCCCCAGGCATTTCTTGATGTTCTTTGGCTTGTAAATGGACTCTCACAGTATGTCTTTCCCAGTGTGCATGACTGTCTGAGGATTTTTTCCATTTTTATAAGACACCACTCAAAAGGAATTAGGTTTAGGACCCACCCTACTCTGGTATGACTCGTTTGCTTAACAAAAAACCCTTTTTCCAAACAGGGTCACATTCACTGGTGCAGGGATTAGGACTTCAGCATATCTTTTGGAGGGACACAATTTGTTGTACCAAGGTTTGAGGTTACCAACAAAAGACCACACAGACATACTTTATCGGTGTTTTACTCACACAGAGAAGGGACAGAGCAAGATCAGCTTCATTAGTGGGCACCAGTCTCCCATGGCCAATGGGATCATCCCATATATGACCAGTGCAGGGCAGATGTCCTATGTTCTTCCCTCTTGTTGAATAGTCGAGAGACCCTGTTCCCTCCTCACCAGGAACAGACGTAGAAGTGACGTTGGCCAGGTGCCATATGATGCCCACACATGTGCAAGAGACAGAGAAAGTTACTGTGTGTCCAGAATAGGGGGCAGCCTTCCCTGATAAGGAGAAGGAAATGGGAGAAAGAGAGAGCAGCCCAATTCCCAGACTCCTTATCAGAGAATGTTCTGGGCCCAAGGACTTTACTTAGGTATCCTGGATAGGAGGCAAAGAGGCAGCCACTCCCCTAACACAATTCTGTCCAGAACAGACTAATATCAGTCAGATATTAGACCACTTAGTTTGGTCCTCTTCTTTCATATTTTGTTTCTCTTTTTGCTCTGAATTCTGGGAAACTTTCTCAACTTTATTTTCCAAACTTCCAGTTGAAATGTTTATTTTGGTGGCATTGTATTTTTAAACTCCAAGTGCTTTCTTATTGTCTAATTGTTCCTTTATACTAGGATTCTCTTATGATTGTAATATTTTTATGAGTCCCCCAGAACACAGTAATTAGAAGTTGTTGTTTTTAAATTATAATTTATTCAGTATTTCTTTAATAGTCTCTGTTACCTCTAGGGTCAGTTTTTCCCTTTAGGCCGTCAGTTCACCTTAAATGCCTGGGGATCCTGGTACTCTCTGTTTTACAGAGAATGTCTGAGTGGTTGTTGTGAGCTTCCTCCGCTCTTGTCTGAGTGGTTCTGTTTTCTCTCTGGGGCAGAATGAGGCTTGTTAACCTCACTGGCAAGCCAAATTTTAGGGGAATGGCAAGAAGCCACCTCTCAGGCTCAGTTTTTTCAGGAGCTGGAATGAAAAAAGCTTTATTTCGGAACCACCCAGATCCACTGACAGTTCTTTTTATTTGTTTGGAGAATGATCTATTTTCTTGCCTGGCGGTATAAAGTGTCTGCCCATCCGCTACATGAGGAAATGGGTGAGGAAGGGAGCCAATTGTCCTGTTTCCAGCCCCACCTCTCACACCTGTCTTTGACCATCTCTGCAGACTCTGAGTCCACAGTCTCTCTGCAGTTCCATAGAGCAGCCTGGCTTCCACCTCCTCTGTGGCTGCTGTGGAGATTTAGTTTGTGGATTTCTCTTCTGTTTCATCAGCTGATCCACTATCATTCCTTTCCATGGTCCAGAAATGTATTGAGACATTCCATCTGTTGACCACCTGTGTCCCTCCTAATTCCTTTGCTGTTCTGGCCTTGCAATTCTCACTTGTATCTTTATGAGGTCTCAGGATGAAAGGGTGGCAAACAGCGATGCCTGGGCTGCCATCTTGAACCGGAAGTCCACTAAGGTTTAGATAAGCAGAGAAGAGATATGATGGGACTTGCACTTTAGAAGGAAAAGGAAAAGAGCTCCTAGAAGGCTACTTGGAGAAAGCCTTGAAGAAGGGAGACTCCGGGGTGAGGAGAACAGTAAGAAGGCTACTATAGTGTCCAGGCGGATGAGGATCAGGCTGACCGTGGGCTTGAGAGGGGCTGTTGTGAGAGACAGACTCTAAGAATGAACTGTAACTTATTCATCCACACGTCTGCAGTCCCCAGGGCACGACTGGGCACAGACTAGGCAGAGGACTTGATGAAGGAAAGGCGAGAGGGAGGGAAGGCTGTTTCCAGGCTCCACGTGAATCCTCAGTGGATACCCAAGCAGAGAGCTGGGGCACAAGAGGTAGGGCTAGTCCTATCCACTGGGGCATAGTTTCTGTTTATCCTTGACTTTGCCCAGCCCCTGGCAAGCTGCTCATCCTGGAGATGCAGCTGAGTAGGATTTAATCTGGGCAGTGACCTGAGGGGCCAGTCTATAAGCTGCCCCCAAGGCCCTGCAAGGCAATGAGGTGTGGGAATCTATTTGTCAAAGATAACCTTGTGTGGGATTGAAGGCGGCCTGGTGAGTTGCTTGGACTAGAAAACAAGACCGCCAAGGTGTAGGGTAGGCTCAGGGAGCACCAGGTGGTCCTCAACGTTCTTCCAAGGAGGGTGGGTTGGGCCAGCTGTGGGGCTTGAGTTCTTCCATGGGACATGAGCAAATCAGGACTGGAGCTGACTTGCTCGGGGTGCAGAGAGGGGGGTAAGGCTATCCCAGGGGTCCCCTTTCTTCTCTAGCCCCTGCATCCTCCCCCACCCCCCACTCCCAGAGCAGGATTCTCAATCCTGTGCAGGACTCAGTTATTGGAGGAAATAATTGTTCCCTGTTCGGCTGTTCAAATCTACCAGGCGCTCCTTGGAAACCATATGGGGCAATTTCACTCTGTCCTATAGGGTCACTATGAGTTGGAATTGACTCAATGGCAATGGGTTTGGTTTTATGGTTCACAGCAAACGCACCATTGGTGATGGGGAAGAGCAGCCAATTATGCTTGTAATTAACCACCCTGGCTGCAATTTCTTGACCCACCACTTAGCACTTTTGACTTCCAGCAGTGATCAAAATGCCACCAACATAGAGGATCATAACAACATCAACATCAACACCTGGGGTGGAGGAAGAGCAGTCTGGGCATCAGGAGTCCTGAGTTCCAGCCACTGTCTGTGTTCTGGGAAGGCCACCCACCTCCCAGGGCCGCAGAAACTCCCCCAGGTAATAGAGAAGGTGGACAAGTAGGCAGTGCTTTGCAAACCTGTGTTACCAAGTTTCCTGTCTGAAAATTACACATTCAAGAGCAGGAAGTGATACCCAAAAGAACTGAAATCAGGGACTCCAGCAAATGTTCGTTGCAACATTAATCACAATTGCCAAAAGGTAGAAACCACCTGAGTGTCCTTCAGCAGGTGAGTGGATAAACAAAAGGGGGTCTACCCACACAGTGGAATATTACTCAGCCATAAAGAGAGATGAAGTCCTGTTGCATGCTACTACATAGACGAACCTTAAAAACATTTGTTGTTGTTGTTAGGTGCTGTTGGTCGATTCCAACTCCTAGTTAAAAAGTTACACTGAGAAAAATAAGTCAGACACAAAAAGACCAATATCATATGATCCTGCTTTTAGGCAATATCTAAAACAGGCAAATTCATAGAGACGAAGGTAAACTAGTGACTACTGGGGCTGGGGAGAGGAGAGAACAGGGAGTTACTATTTAACAAAAATAATAAAATCAGTGAAGAAGTTTTTTAAAAAATTCTAGTGCAAACGTCATACATCATACTTAACACTAGAATAATTCATTTAAAGTCAGAAGTGAAACAAAAGTATTTACTATAACTATTTGATTCATCATTGTGTTGGGGGCTTGTCTTAGTCATCTAGTGCTGCTGTAACAGAAATACTACAAGTGGGTGGCTTTAACAAACAGAAATTTATTGTCTCAGAGTGTAGGAGGTTAGAAGTCTGAATTTAGGGTACTGGCTCTAAGGGAAGGCTTTCTCTCTCTGTCGGCTCTGGAGGAAAGTCCTTGTCTCTTTGAGCTTCTGCTCCTGGGGCTTGGCATCTCTCTTCCCCCATCTCTGCTTGCTAGCTCGCTCGTTTAATCTCTTTTATATCTCAAAAAAGATTGATTCAAGACCCATCTTACACTAATTCTGCCTCACTAGCATAGCAAAGACAATCCGTTCTCAAATGGGCTTATAACCACGGGCATAGAGGTTAGGATTTACAACACATATTTTTAGGGAGACACAATTCAATCCATAACAGGGTCCTTAGTCACTACAGTGAAAAAAAAAAAAAAAAAAGGAATAGGAAATGGACTGAACAAACTGATACACTTTCCACGTGGTCCCTGGGTGGCACAAACCGTTAAGCACTTGATTACTAACAGAGAGGCTGGCGATTTGAACCCTGGCAATCTGCTTCTGAAAGGTCACAGCCTGGAAAACTCTATGGAGTTTTTCTACTCTGACACATGTGGGGTCGCCATGAGTTGGAATTGACTCAAAGGCAACTGGTTAACATACAGCGCTATGCAGATGTAAAAATGAACAAGTGGGATGTCTGTGAGCTGATAATGGAGTGAATTTTAGGTGATATTATCAAGTGAAAATAACCCACGGCTGTCAAGTCAATTCAGACTCATAGCAACCCTACAGTAGCTATGAGTCTATGAAGTGAAAAATAGCCAATTGCAAAACGTCGCAGACAGGACGCTCATATTACATCTTTTATGAGAAGCTGTTGTTGTATGCCATCAAGTCACTTCCGACTCCTAGCAACCCCATGTGACAGAGCAGAACTGCCCCATAGGGTTTTCTAGGCTGTGATCATGAAAGAAGCAAATTGCCAGGTCTTTCTCCTGTGGTGCTGCTGAGTGGGTTTGAACCGTTGACCTTTAGGTTAGTGCTGTTGTAGTTAAGTGCAGTCAAACTGATTTCAACTCATAGCAATCCCATGTCACAGAGTAGAACAGCCACATCGAGTTTCCCAGGGTGAAATCTTTATGGGAGCAGATCACCAGGTCCTTTCTCCCTTGGAGCCACTGGGTGGGTTTGAACCACCAACCTTTCCGTTAGCAGCAGAGTGCTTAGCAATTACACTACCAGGGCTCCTTTTTTATGAAATAAAGAAGGGGGGAAAAAAAAGCAAGAATGCACACAGGACTGCTGATCTTTGAAAGAAGAGATAAAGGAAGAATAAGCAAGAAAACTATGAAGCTGAGTTCCCTCAGGGGTGGGGGAGCAGCGTGGGAGGGAGGGGAAACACTTCTCTGAGCACACCCCTGTGTGCCGTTCTGACTTTTGGAAGCAGGTCAATGTTGCACAGACTCAATAAGATCAAGTTAACAAGGACGAGAAACGGGAACACAGAAGACGGAGAGCAAACATTAAAAACTGAGCCCAGCTGTAGTTGCAGTGAGCACCACAACCACACTGAAAAAGAAAAGAGAAACTCAGAAGAAATCCAAGCAGCTACTGAGCACAGTCGCCGACTGCATACCCTCGTCTTGGGAGAAGTCTAAGGGGAATGATGGAGGAAAGGGCAGCGGATCCGGAACTCTTTTTAGTCTTTTATTTTCTTTTGTAATGAAATGGACAAAGAAACTCTAAGGCTGCTGTAGATGTTGCTGCTGTTGTCAGCTACCGTCAAGTTGGCCCCTGATTCTTGGCGACCCCACGCGCGATAGAACGAAACGCTGCCTGGTCCTGCGCCATCCCCGTGATCGGTTGGGGATCAGACTGTTGTGATCCACAGGGTTTTCATTGGCTGATTTTTGGAAGTAGATTACCAGGCCTTTCTTCCAGATAGCTGCTGTCGCGTTAACTCCAACTCATGGCGACCCCATTGGTGTCAGAGTAGAATTGTGCTCCGTGGGGTTTTCAATGACCGATTTTTCAGAAGTAGATAACCAGGTGTTTCTTTCAAGGTGCTTCTGGGTGGACTTGAACCTCTAACCCTTCAAATAGCAGCCTTCTAGTTGTAGCTGAGAGCGTCAATGCTTTGAAGCACCAGGAACTAGTTGTACTAGAGGACCCATCAAAGGAGCAAATGATGGATGCTGCTGGGGCCGAGGTTCTCCCCATGGAAGAAGAGCTACACAGCTATGGGTGGGGAGGGTGAGGAAGATCCCTGGGGGTGGGGTTGGAATCAGAGGTATTGGTGTTTCGTCATAATTTTTGAAGATGCATATGCATGTACTTGTGCTTGTGTGTATCTAGATGGACATATATACACACACATGCAGGTAAGGCCAAAAAACCCTGTGTCTTTGACACTTGACACCCAGACCTGGGCTTCTAACACATTCTCCATCAAAAGGAATCAGTGCTCTTTCCAGAAATGGCTGATTATTTTAGGGCTGGTGCAGACAAAGCACAAGGCCAGCCTGGTACATCTTGTTATGCAGAAATAAGGAAATGCTCCAAAGGGAAAAAAAAGTGCCGGGTCACAAAGACTCAAGAACTAGCTTGAAAGGGCTCCCACTGGCCAAATTTGGAACAATTGGAGCACCAAAATAATGAACTGCAGTAATGGATTATAAATCATTGAAAAATAGAGACTCACAAGTATATACTGATTAGGTGGATAGATAGATATAAATGATACTAGATGGATAGTTAGAAAGAGATGATAGAGAGATGACAGAGTCGATAGACAAATGATAGATAGTTGGATGATAAATAGATAATTCGTAGGTAACAGATAGATATAAATAGATAAACATAGATGACAGGTAAATGATAGATGATTGGTAGATAGATGATAAATAGATAATTGATAGGTAATAGAGAGATGACAGGTAGATAGATAGACAGACAGATAGAGGAGATGGGGGTGCTGTTGCTTCAGTAGAATGCTGAATGCTAATTGGTAAAAGTTGAAGAAGTGCTGCGTTTGAAAATCTGTTTGCAGCCATCATACTAAAGATTGGATCAGGCACTAAGCACTGATGGGTGTTAAATCTAGGGGGAAATTTTGATGAGGAGCTGGCTATTTCCATGGTCTTAAAATATCTCCCCCTCCCAACTGTTTACTAGCTGCAAGGAAGTAATTACATCGCAGATAAATCAGACTACTTCTTGACCGAGTGATCAGAAATAGCATCACCAGTGAGAGGCAGACGGGCATCGCGGCCCCAGATGTGATACCTGGAGAAGAACATGACGTCACCCATGCATTGTTGTGGCTGAGAATGTTTGAGCTGAATCTAATCATGAGAAACATCACGCAAACCCAAATGAGGAACATTTTATTTTAAAGAGCTCTGTTTTCTTTGAAAAAGCAATGACGTAAAAGACAAAGAAGGGTTATGGAAACTTTCCAAATTAAAGGAAACTAAAAAAAAAAAAAAAAAATGTCCAATAAATACAACATCCAAGCCTGAACTGGAGGAATAAATGCTATAAAGGACATATTGGGTCAAATTGACAAAATTTGAGTCAAGATAGCAGATTAGATAAAAGTATTATAGCAATGTTGACAATGAAAAGGGAAGATGAAAGAAGAACTGATGTGTTCAAATTGTAGTGTTGGTGAAGAATATTGAACGTACCTTGAACTGCCGAAATCAGTCTTAGAAAATACAACAAGAATGCTCTTTAGAAGCAAGAAAGGTGAGACTTCTATTTCCTTACTTTGGACACATTATCAGGAAAGACCAATCGCTAGAAAAGGACATCATGTTTGATAAAGTAGAGGGTCAGAAAAAAAGAGAGAAACCCTCAGTGAGATGGATTGACACAATAGCCGCAACAGTGGGCTCAAGCATGCCAACCATCATGACGATGGCGCAGGACGTGGTGTAGCCATGCGTGAGAGCTGACTCAGCGGCAACTAACGGCAACAACAGCAATGTTGGTAACCACCCTGTTATGCAAGAAACTATTTCTATTCTTATGACAAACACACTGAAGAATTTAAGGGTAAAGAACCATGATGCAACTTAATGTTAAACAGTTAACAAAAAAACTCACTTCGTGGGAGAGAGAGATTGAGGGGGTGGAGAGAGAACACAAACGATAAAGCACGTGGCATAAAATGTGACCAACAGATGAATCCAGGTAAAAAGTATGCAGTGTTCTTTGCAGTCTTCTTATTCTTGTAACTCTTCTGTAGTTTGAAATTATTTCCAAACAAAATGTTAAAAAACAAACAAACAAAAAACAACAAAAAAAAACAAAACCAAGGCAACTGCTGTCCACTGTGGTGGCCATGTGAGGAGCTCAGACATTGCATATGTGGAAACCTCTGCTGTTTGCAAAAGTCCTGGAAGGCAGCCAGATCCCACCCCGACCCACTAACTCCTCCCCAGGAACGCTTCAGATAAACGACACCAAAGCAACCCATCATCATTGTAACGAAAGTAGTACAGTAATAATAAGGAGTGCTGGTGATGCAGTGGTAAAAGCATTTGGCTGCCAACCAAAAGGCCAGTGGTTCCAACCCACCAGCCACTCCTCAGAAGAAAGATGTGGCAGTCTGCTTCTGTAAAAATTATAGCCTTGGAAACCCTATGGGGCGGTTCTACTCTGTCCTATAGGGTCGTTATGAGTCAGAATCTACTCAACAGCGATGGTTTTTTGTATGTTTTATTTGCTCTTCACTTTAGCTCCACCTCATCTAAGATGGTGTTCCGTGCCGCCCTGTAGGCCAGCTGTGCTCTTAGAGGGAAGTCAGAGTCCTTTCTTCAACTAGAAAAAGGAGTTGGGGCATAGCACTTCCAATAAGGTAGAATGAGGAACTCAGCACTTCTCTCCGCAAAGAGCAATGACAAAACTGGGCAACATTGTCAAGAACATTGTCTTAGTCATCTAGTGCTGCCATAACAGAAATACCACAAGTGGATGGCTTTAACAAAGAGAAATTTATTCTCTCACAGTCTAGGAGGCTAGAAGTCCAAATTCAGGGTGCCAGCTCCAGGGGAAGGCTTTCTCTCTCTGTCAGCTCTGGGGGAAGGTCTTTGTCATCAATCTTCTCCGGTCGAGATGCTTCTCAGTGAAGAGACTCCAGGCCCAAAGGATGCACTATTCTCCTGGCTCTTGTTGCTTGGTGGTATGAGATCCCACTGTCTCTCTGCTTGCTCCTCTCTTTTATATCTCAAAAGAGATTGACTTAAGACCCAACCTAATCTTATAGATTGAATCTTGTCTCATTAACATAACTGCCACTAATCCCACCTCTTCAACATTGTACAGGTAGGATTTACAACACATAAGGAAATCACATCGGATGACAAAACGGTGGACAATCACACAATACTAGGTATCATGGACTAGCCAAGTTGACACAAATTTTTTGGGGGGGACACAATTCAATTGATAACAAACATCCATTTCAGGAGTTTGGAAAGAATTAGACATCTTCTGTGAAATGACCAAATTCCTAGAAAGACACAAATTGCCAAAACTTACTCAAGAAGAAATAGAAAATCAGAACATACTTATGCCATGTAAATAGTCTGGACAAGTACTTAAAATTCTTAATTTTTACCTGGAGATAATTCAAAAGTGACCACAGCCGTGCATCGACAGGGAACTGCCAGAAGTTCCAGCCAGATTCAGAAGAGGACATGGAACAAGGGATATCATTGCTGATGTCAGATGGATCCTGGCTGAAAGCAGAGAATACCAGAAATATGTTTACCTACATTTTATTGACTACGCAAAGGCATTTGACAGTGTGGGTCATAACAAATTATGGACAGTATTACAAAGAATGGGAGTTCCAGAACACTTAATTGCACTCATGTGGAACCTATACATAGACCAAGAGGGAATCTTCCCAAGAGAACAAGGGGATATTGTATGGTTCCAAATTGGAAAAAGTGTGTGGCAGGGTTGTATCCTTTCACCTTACTTATTCAATCTGTATGCTGAGCAAATAATCCAAGAAGCTGGACTATATGAAGAAGAACGGGGCATCAGGATTGGAGGAAGACTCATTAACAACTGTGATGCTCAGATGACACAACCTTGCTTGCTGAAAGTGAGGAGAACTTGAAGCACTTACTGATGAAGATCAAATACCATAGCCTTCAGTATGGATTACACCTCAACATCAAGAAAACAAAAATCCTTGCATCCGGACCAATAAGCAACATCATGATAAATGGAGAAAAGATTGAAGTTGTCAAGGAAAACAATGGACTCAAACATATGAATAAGCATGAAGATGGTACAAGACATTTTGTTCTGTTACACGCAGAGTTACCATGAGTTGGAGCTGACTATAAGGCAACTAACAACAACGATTTGAAATCTCCCCACGACGACAAGCCCAGGCACAGATGGCTGTACTAGTTAATTCTATAAAATATTTAAGAAGAAATCATATCAATCCTTCACAAGCTCTTTCAAAAAATTAAGAACACTTCCCAACTCATTCTATGAGGTCATTATTACCCTGACACCAAAGCCAGATAAAGGCATCACAGAAAATAAAACTATAGACCAATATTCCTCATGAACATGGATGTAAAAGTCCATAACTAAATACTAGCAAACTGATTCCAGCCTCATATAAAAAAGATTACACACAATGACCAAGTCAGATTTATTCTAGGAATGCAAGGGTGGTTTCATTTTACTTAGATTCGCAATCAATGTCCAGAAGCAGCAGTCAAGAAATCAAATGACACATTGCATTGGGCAAATCTGCTGCAAGACCTTTTTAAAGTGTTAAAAAGCAAAGATGTCACTTTAAGGACTAAGATACTTCTGACCCAAGCCATGATGTTTTCAATTGCCTCATATGCATGCGAAAGCTGGACAATGAATAAGGAAGACCGAAGAAGAATTGATACCTTTGAATTATGTATGGTGTTGGCAAAGGATATTGAAAATTGTGTCTTCGTTATCTAGTGCTGCTATAACAGAAATATGACAAGTGAATGGCTTTAACAAACAAATTTATTCTCTCACAGTCTAGTAGGATAGAAGTCCAAATTCAGGGTGCCAGCTCCAGAGGAAGGCTTTCTCTCTCTATCAGCTCCTGAGGAAAGTCCTTGTCATCAATCTTCCTCTGGTCTAGGAGCTTCTCAGCGCAGGGACCAGGTCCAAAGGACGCACTCTTCTCCTGGCACTACTTTTTAAAATTTTTTTAAATTGTACTTTAGATGAAGGTTTACAGAACAAATAGTTTCTCATTAAACAGTTAGTACACATGTTGTTTTATGACAGTGGTTAACAACCTCACGACATGTCAACACTGTCCCTTCTCAACGCTGGGTTCCCTATTACCAAATTTCCTGTCCTCTCCTGCCTTCTAAGCCTTGTCCCTGGACTGTTGCACCTCATTAGTCTCATTTTGTTTTATGAGGCTGTCTAATCTTTGGCTGAGGAGTGAACCTCGGGAGTGACTTCATTACTGAGCTAAAAGGGTGTCTGGGGGCCATATGCTCGGTGTTTCTCCAGTCTCTGTCAGGTCCTGGCACTACTTTTTTGGCAGTATGAGGTTCCCCTGTCTTTCTGCTCGATTCTTTCTTTTATATCTCAAAAGAGATTAACTCAAGATACAATATAATTTTGTAGATTCAGTCCTGCCTTATTAACATAACTGCCTCTAATCCTGCCTCATTAACACCATAGAGGTCAGGATTTACAACACGTTGGAAAATTGCGTCAGATGATAAACTGGTGGACAATCAATACTGGGAATCATGGCCTAGCCAAGTTGACACACATCTTTGGGGGATACAATTCAATCCATAATGTATACCATGGACTGCCAGAAGAATGAACAAGTCTGTCTTGGAAGAAGTACAGCCAGAATATTCCTTGGTAGCAAGAATGGCAAGACAATGTCTCACATACTTTGGTCATGTTATCAGGAGGGACCAGTCTCTGGAGAAGGACATCATGCTTGGTAAAGTAGACAGTCTTGGAAAAAGAGGAAGACTCTCAGTGAGATGGATTGGCACAGTAGGTGTAACAATGGGCTCAAGAATGACAACGATTGTGAGGATGATGCAGTGTTTCATTCTGTTACACATAGGTTCGCTACGAGTCGGAACCGACTTGATGACACCTGACAACAACAACAAGAAGGTTGGTTCAACAAGCAAAAATCCATTAATGTAATACACTGTATCAACTGAATAAATGACAAAAACCACATCATCATCTCAATCGATGCCTAAACAGCAGAACTCACATCTATGCACAATAAAAACTCTCAACAAATTAGGCTAGAAGGGCCTTCTCCAGTCTGATCAAAGGCATCTGTGAAAAATCTACACTAGCAGCATACTTTATAGGGGAAGTTCTACTGCTTCCCCTCAGGAATAAGGCAAGAATGTTTGTTTTTGCCACTTCTGTTCAACATTGTACTGGAAAATCTAACCAGGGCAATAAGGCAAGGGGAAAAAGAGGTGTCTGCATTGGAAAGGAAGATGTAAAACTCTATTCACAAATGACATGATCCTGTAAGTAGAATATCCTAAGGAATTCACCATAATAACAATAACAAACAACTGTTGCTGTTAGCTGCTGTGAGTCAGCCTCTAACTCGTGGTGACCCCCTGCACAATGGGATCAGACTGTTGTGATCCATAGGATTGTCACTGGCTGGTCTTCAGAAGTAGATCACCAGCCCTTTCTTCCTAGTCGTTCTTAGTCTGGAAGCTCTGCTGAAACCTGCTCAGCATCATAGCAACACAGAAGCCTCTACTGGCAGACCGATGGTGGCCGCACTTGAGGTGTATTGGCTGGCAATCGAACCCAGCGCTCCTGCATGGAAGGGAAGAGTTCTACCATTGAATCACCACTGCCCCACCCCCCTAAACCGACTAGAACTAATAAATGATTCAGCAAAGTCAAGGTCATAGGATACAAGATCAACATATAAAAATCAATTGTATTTCTATATGCTACAAGGGACAAGGTGAAAATGGCATCGAGCAAACAACTCCATTCATAATAGCAACAATAACATCCAAAAGAACAAAATACTTGACTAAATTTAACAAAAGAAGTGCAAGACTTGTACATTGAAAACTATAAAACATTGCTGAGAAAAATTAAAGAAGATCTACATAAATGGAGAAATAGTTCGTGTTCATGGATTGGAAGACTGAATATTGTTAAGATGGCGGTTCTCCCTAAGTCAAACTATATAGATTCAAAGTTCCCTGTGAACATTCCAACAGACTTTTTGGTAGAAGTTGACAAGCTGGTCCCAAAATTCATATGGAAAATGCAATGAACCCAGAAGAGCCAAGACTATTTTGAAAAGCAGAAATAAATTGGAGGACTTTTATTACCAGATTTCAAAACATACTATAAAACTAGAGTAATAAATAAAGTTTTTTTTTTTATTGTACTTTAGATGAAGATTTACAGAACAAACTAGCTTCTTATTAAACAGTTAGTACATATATTGTTTTATGACTTTGGTTAACAACTCCATGATATGTCAGTACTCTCCTTTCTCGACCTTGCGTTCCCTATTACCAGCTTTCCTATCCCCTCCTGCCTTCTAGTCCTTGTCCCTGGGCTGATGTGCCCCTTTAGTCTCATTTTGTTTTATAAGCCTGTCTAATCTTTTGCTAAAAGGTGAACCTCCAGAGTGACTTCATTACTGGGCTAAAAGTGTGTCCGGCAGCCATACACTTGGGGTTTCTTCAGTCTCTGTCAGACCAGTAAGTCTGGTCTTTTTTTGAGTTAGAAAATTTTTTCCATTTATGTAGATCTCTTTTGGTTTCTTGCAATAGTGTTTTGTAGTTTTCTTTGTATAGGTCTTTTATATCCCTGGTTAGATTTATCCCTGGGTATTTTATTTTTTTAGGGGCTATTATAAATGGTATTGTTTTCCTGATTTCCTTTTCGTCGTTCTCTTTGTTGGTGTATAGAAATCCAACTGATTTTTGTATGTTTATCTTGTATCTTGCTACTCTGCTGAATCTTTCTATTAGTTACAGTAGTTTTCTGGTGGCGTCTTTTGAATTTTCTATATATAATATACCTTTTGCAAATAGGGACAGTTTTACTTCTTTATTACCAATTTGAAGGCTCTTTATTTCTTTTTCTTGCCTTATTGCTGTAGCTAGGACTTCCAGCACAATGTTAAATAGGAGTGGTGATGAAGGACATCCTTGTCTTGTTCCTGTTCTCAAGGTGAATGTTTTCAGCTTCTCTCCACTAAGAATGATGTTGGCTGTTGGTTTTGTATAAATGCCCTTTATTATGTTGAGGAATTTCCCTTCTATACCTATTTTATTGAGAGTTTTTATCAGGAATAGGTGTTAGACTTTGTCAAATGCCTTTTCTGGGTTGATTAAGATGATCATGTGATTCTTTTATTTATGTGATGAATTACATTGATTGATTTTCTAATGTTGAACCATCTTTGCACACCTGGTATGAATCCTACTTGGTCATTGTGTATTATTTTTTTGATATGATGCTGAATTCTATTAGATAGAATTTTGTTGAGAACTTTTGCATCTATATTCATGAGACATATTTGTGTGTGATTTTCTTTTTTTGTAGTGTCTTTGCCTGGTTTTTGTATTAGGGTTATGTTGGCTTCATAGAATGAATTTGGAAGTATCCCTTCCTTTCCTATGTTCTGAAATAATTTGAGTTAGTACTGGTGTAAGCTCTTCTTTGAAAGTTTGGTAGAATTCTCCAGTGAAGCCATCTGGGCCAGGGTCTTTTTTTGTTTGGAGTTTTTTTTATTACCTTTTCAATCTCTTCTCTTGTTATGGATCTGTTTAGATTTTCAACATCAATTTGTGATAGTTTGCGTAGGTAGTGTGTTTCTGGAAATGTGTCCATTTCCTCTAGATTTTCAAATTTGTTGGAGTATAGTTTTTCATAATACTCTGCTATGATCCTTTTTATTTCAGTTGGGTCTGTTGTAATGTCCCCCGTTTCATTTCTTATTTGCGTCCTCTCCTGTTTTTCTTTTGTCAATTTGGCCAGTGGTTTGTTGATTTTATTGATCATTTCAAAGAACCAACTTTTGATTTTGTTGATTCTTTCTATTCTTTGTATGTCTCTATTT
>NW_004444047.1:3508159-3519071 GCF_000243295.1 Trichechus manatus latirostris | reverse complement strand
TTATGTTTTTCTTCTTTATTTTGATGAGTAGGTTTGTTAACTTTCTTTGTGGTTACCTTGAAATTTACCCTTATCTTCCTAGGTTTGAACCAGTCTATTATTACTTGGTATTGCAATGCTTTCTTCTCCATTAGAAGGCTCTATGCCTACACCGTTTGTTCCCTCTTTTATTGTTCTGATGTTGTTGTCATTTACAGATTAACCTCTCTGGTTCCCTGTTGTAATTCTTTTGGTTTTGGATAGTCCTTGAGGGTTCATTTCCTAGGTTGGTATCTGGTTGGTACAGTCTTGCATCCTATATTCAGCCTGTGGTATGATGTTGTTTGTTCTCAGACTGAAGGACTCCCTTGAATAATTCTTGTGAGTTTGATTTTTACATATTCCCTTAATTTCTGTTTATCTGGAAATGTTCTAATTTCACCATCATATTTGAATGAGAGTTTTGCAGGATAGATTATTCTTGGCTGGCAATTTTTTTCTTTCAAGGTTTAATATATGTCATCCCATTGCCTTCTTGCCTGCATGGTTTCTGCCAAATAATCCGAGTTTAGTGTTTCTCCTGTGTATGTGACTTTTTGTTTTTCTCGACTGCTATATGGATTCTTTCTTTGTCTTTGGTTTTAGCAAGTGTGATTATGATATGTCTTGGTGATTTTCTTTTGAGATCTATCTTATATGGGGTTCGTGGAGTTTTTTGGATGGCCAGTTTTCATCTCTCATGATATTGGGGATGTTTTCTGTCAGCAGTTCTTCAATGATTTCTGTTTTCTCCTCCTGTTCTAGAACTCCGATCACTCTCAAATTTTTGCTTTTGATTGTATCCCACATAATTCTCAGGTTTTCTTCATCCTTTTTTCTGATTTTTCCTCAGAGTTGTATCCAAGAGTTTATCTTCAATTTTGCCTATCCTATCTTCCATTGTTTCAATTCTGCTTCTCAGCCCTTCTATGACACTGTCCATTTCCGAAATCTTGTTGTTTATCTTTTGGATTTCTAATTATTGTTTTTGTATAACTTCTAGTTGTGAATTTCTTTTGGCATTTTGTTCCTGCATTATTTTCCTGAATTCTTCCATTTTTTTTTTCTGTATTTTCCATGAATTTATCTGCCTTTCTCATAAGTTTTTCTATTTTTTCCCTCATTTTTATCTGCTTTTTACTTCAACTCTTGGATGACTCTGAATATTAGAGATGTGAATTCCCTATCAGGTAGTTCTAGTGCCTTTTCTTCTACTGGAAAGTCATCTAGTGTTTTATTTTGGATGCCTACTGGCACCATCCTGTCCTGTTTTTTTTTTCTTTTTCTTTTGCAAGTTTTGATATTCTCTGCTGTCTTTGGGATGTTCAGTAGTTATTTTCTTTGTTTACTGATTGTAGATTTGTTTGTTTCATTCTACTTCTTGTTTTATTTCGTTATGTCTGAGCAGGCGGGCTGTGTGTTCTTTGTTGCTTGCTCATCTGTGGACATGATACTTTTCATCTCCTTGTGCAATGGGCAGGCCCAGTCACTCAGCTATGGCACAGCAGGACAGGTTCAGCTGAACGGAGGGACTGAGATGGGTTGTTTGTGGCACATACTGGGGCCAACAATGTGAGCTGGTGGTCAGTGCAGGGCTGGTTCCAGAAGGTCATGCTTGTGCTACTCAGGAGTGTAATGTTCAGCACATGGTGCAGATAGGCAGGAAGGATGGGAGGGGGAGATCGTGATGTGTGGAGCTACACTGGGTATGGAAAAGAAGAGAGAGAGGAGAGAGAAAAGGGAGCAAAAAAATCCAAAAGTACTGAGGGAGCTTGCTGTTGGAGTGGAGAGATAAGAAACCGAGAAATAAAGAAAAACAAAAAGGAAAAAATAAATAAATTTAAAAAATTTAAAAATGCCCCCAGGGATCCCACTGGTGCAGCTGCACAGATCAGAGAAGTGGCTCCCAAGTGGCTCTCACAGTACAGCCCAGCTAGAAGGGCTGGAGATGATACACAGCACCAGGTATTCAGGAGACAGGAAAAAAAGGTAAGTAGAAAGAAATGAGAAACTGAGAAATGAAAAATAAAAAGGAAAAAAGAAAGAGAAAACAAACAAACAAAAAGAAAGAAAAAAAAAGCCCCCAGAGATCCCACCAGCATGGCTGAACAGACTGGGGAAGCAGTTCGCCAGCTGAGTGGTGCTTCACAGCCTGTCAAAAAGAAGCAAAGATGGCACACGGAGTCAGGTTTTCAAGAGAAAGGAGGGGGAGGACATGAGAGGAAGGGAAGAAACCAAAAGAGACCAAAAAAGCAACACCAGCAGCAAAGAAATGGCAGTGAAGAAGCTGGCCAGTATGGGCGAGGCAAATCTGCATGGCACAGAACGAGCACCTCTCGTGCCATGGCCACAGCCCACTGGAAAGTGGAGGATAGGCCCACTGGGAAGCAGCTAATAGGCCTGCAGGGAAGCCTTGGATCAGCCTGCTGGGAAGCAGCAAATCGGCCCTCCAGGAAATCAGGAATCGACCCTCCAGGAAGCCAAGGATAGACCAGCCAGGAAGTGGTGAAGGTCGAGCAGGGGCAGGGTGGGAGGTGGGAAAGCATGTTTCACTGATTAGTGGATGCTCTGTCTCCTGCTGAGAGCTCCGTGAATCTCCTTTCCCATACTCCCTGTCCACCAATCTCCGACAGGAGTCCAAGATGGTGGATCCATGCTGCATTAGCTGATAGGGGACCTCCACTTGAAACTCATCACTCTCTGTTCTTGCTCAGTTTCTTATTCCATTTGGTGCTTGGTTGAGTTCTTTATCTCTTCATTTGATGCTTAGGGCTCCAGGATTGACGTTTGTGTCTGTTTTACTTAGTTTTTCAGGTCTTTGCTGTGGAGGGACAGTGTGGTGCTTTTGTCTACAGCGCCATGTTGGATCCGCTCACAATAAAGAAAGTTTTAAAAAGCAAAGATGTCCCTTTGATGACTCAGGTGCACCTGACTCAAGCCATGGTCTTTTCAATCACTTCATGTGTATGTCAAAGCTGGACAATGAAAAAGGAAGACCAAAGAAGAACTTATGCTTTCGAACTGTGGTATTGGCTAAGAATACTGAATATACCATGGACTGCCAGAAGAATGAACAAATCAGTATTAGAAGAAATACAACCAGAATATTCCTTAGAAGAGAAGATGACGAGACCTGAGTTCCCTTACTTCAGACACTTCATCAGGAAAGTCCAATCGCTAGAAAAGGACATCATGTTTGGTAAAGTAGAGGGTCAGCGAAAACGAGGGAAGCCCTCCATGAGATGGACTGACACAATAGCTGCAACAATGGACTCAAACGTACCAACAATCATGAAGATAGCACAGGACTGGGCTGTGTTTCATTCTGTTGTACATAAAGTCGCCATGAGTCAGAGCCAACTCAATGGCACCTAACAATAATAACAATAAAGACAGTGAGGTACTGGCATCAGGACAGATGTGAGACAGACAAAAAGGAGAAGGGGCTCAGTTCCCACCTTCAAGCTTCCAAGTGAGCACCACTAATGTGTTGTGGTTTTCAGCTGCCCTAGGGAGAGATGGTTCAAAGGCATCCTGAGAGTAGCAACTAGGAATCATCAACTAGGATTCCTCATAGAAATCAAGAAAGACAAGTCAGATCATAAAAGGGCAGAATCGGGGTGATCCAAAAAGAAAGCAGGGAGATAAGGAAGCTCCCAACATTTCTCAGGAGCAGGTGCAGCACCCACTCACCTTCCAATCCTTGATCTCCAGGCTGGAAGGAGCCAGAAAGACACCTAACTCAGTCTCCTCCTTGATCCCAAACCCCCACCCATGCCCCACTGAGTGGGGTCCAGCCTCTCCTCTCCAGTGACAAGAAGCTCCATACCCAGTACAGATTGGGCATGCAAGAGATGCTAGTTGAGTTGAAAAAATTGAAATTGATTGAATTACAATGTGTGAAATCATCTCCATGTTAGATGATTAGCAGAAGGGGAGATACAGGTTGAAGTTTGCTGAACCATCTCCCAAGGCACGGTGAACTGGACCATGCATTTGGCGCTCAAGTGGAACCACTGTGGTTGGGCCATGAGGCAGCATAGACAAACAGTGGTTAAAATTCTGGCCCTGCCCTTTAGTAACTGAGATGCTCTACGCCTCAGTTTCCCTATCTTGATAGTGGGAATCAAAGTACCTACATCTTAGGATGGGTGGGTGGAAATCTCTGACCAAGGGGCTGGCTGTCTTAGTCAGGGTTCTCTTGAGAAACTGAACTGTAAGATAAATAGATAGGTAGATGGATGGATGGATGGATAATAGATTAATAGATGATAGATATATGGAAAGATTAATAGATGATAGATAGATTAATAGATGATACGGTTCCTTCCCTAATAAACCCCATAATAGTGAGTACTGTGTGTGAATTCTATGTGGCCATTGCAATGAATTATTGAACCCAGCAAAGAAGCAGACAGTGCTGCGGGAGGGATGGTCAAATGAGTAAAGATGGCAGAGAGAAGAGGCATGTCTGACCTCTGCCTCATAAGAATAAGCCTTAGGCTGTTGATCTTGCTATGTTTGAGCCCATCAAGGCAGCCACTCTGTCAGTCCATCTCATTGAGGGTTTTCTTCTTTTTTGCTGACCCTCTACTCTACCAAGCATGATAGCCTTCTCCAGTGTCTGGTCCCTCCTGATAACACGTCCAAAGTATGTAGGATGTAGTCTCGCCATCCCTGCTTCTAAGGAGCATTCTGGCTGTACTTCTTCCAACACAGATTTGTTCATTCTTCTGGCAGTCTATGGTACACATATACACAGAGAGAGAGATTTTAAGGAATTGCTTGTGGTGGCTAGCAAGTCCAAAACCTGTAGGTCAGGTGACAGGCTGAAGACTATTGCAGTCTAGTGTCTCCACATCTGTAGATCAGGAGATGGGAAGAATGAGGAGAGTCTGAGGAAATGTCTATTTATAGTCTGGAGGCAGAATATACACTAGGAAAACTCCCTTTTTGCTGTGAAGGCATCTAACGGATTAGATCAGGCCCACCCATGCTATGTCAGGTAATCTGCTTTACTTAAGGCTAACTGATTTGATGTAACCACTTCATAACAGCAGGTGGACTAGTGTTTGAGCAAACAACTGGGCACCACAGCCAAGCCCGTTGACATATACAATTGACCATCATGAAAGTCTACACTTTGGTATTTCTAAAAATGTACAGACAGGAATGTTGACACCCATCTCCCTAACAAAGCGTGGACCCAAAAGTGTTACTTTCTGTCCCCAGCGACAGCAGTTGTGATAAAAGAGCGGGCAATGACAGTAACGAGACGTGGCTAATTTCCTTTCCAAAATGAAAAGCGATTCCTTCGTGGAGGGTTCTGAGCAACCACTACAGAACCCCAGATAGAGAGGAACCTGGAAAATGTAGTCAGGAGCTACAGCAGCTCTGAGTGCTGCACGGATGATTCCACAGCCTGCCCAGAGAGACGCCGATGGCCCACGATGGGAAAGGTCACTATCTTCTGACCCCCTGTGTGTTAGCCCCTCCTTCTTCCTCGCATACAGACATGAGGATCAATGTACCTGAGATGCGCCATCACACCCATTTCAGGTAAGGAAACTGAGGCTTTGGGTGGGAAAGTCACTGACTCAAGGTCACCTAGCCTAGTGCCAAAGGCAGGATCCAAACTTGGCCCGAAGCGACCCCAAATCCTTCTCCAAGACACCCCCAGGGCCAACTTCACAATAGGTAAGGGGGATGTAGCTGTGACCCCAATCCTTTCACCACCAAAGGTTGCTCCTACCAAAGATCTCCAAAGTTTGAAACATTTTTGTGAACCAACCCTTGGGGTAAGAAGCATGTCTTTGTTATCTAGTGCTGCTATAAGAAAAACACCACAAGTTGGGGGCTTTAACAAGCTGAAATTTATTTTCTCACAGTTTAGGAGGCTAGAGGTCCAGATTCAGGCTGCTGGCTTTCTTTCTCTGTTGGCTCTGGGGGAAAGCCCTTGTCTTTTCTCAGCTTCTGGGCAATGACTTGGTTCCCCGGTGATCTTCCTGTGGCATTGCATCTATCGTCCCCAACTGTGCTTTCTCCATTCCTAGCTTAAGCTATTCTTTTATTTCAAAAGAGATGGACTCAAGACACACCCTACACTAATAGTGCCTCATTAACATAACAAAGAAAACCCATTCCCAAATGGAGTTATCACCACAGCTATACCCTTGCCATCTAGTCGATTGCGACTCATAGGGACCCTACAGGACAGAGTAGAACTGCCCCATAGGATTTCCAAGGAGCAGCTGGTAGATTTGAACTGCCAACCTTTGGGTTAGCACCCAAGCTTTTAACCACTGTGCCACCAGGGCTCCAAACCACAGCTATGGGGGTTAGGATTTACAGCACGTATTTTGAGGGGACAGAATTCAATCCATAACACAACAGTAGTCAAAATGAACATGTTTTCCTTTTAAAAAATGTAACCAGACAGGGAGAGCCATCAGTCATCACATCTGAACAGCGTGCTGATGTGGGGGTGATCCCACCGAGCTTGAGTGACCCCAGCCCTGAGTACAGCAGCTGAACCAGACTCTCTTTTTGCTGGTAAAAAATATGGTTTTCACTAGAGTTTCTACAATATTGATAACTGCGTACAGTCCCCTTACCACCAGGCCGGGAATAGTCCTGGGGGACACTGGCCTCGGCTGCCTGGCTTACCTCTGTCCTGCCGACTAGAACTAGCATCCATGGAGCACTTACTCTGTTCCAGGCTCCGTGCCAGACACTGTGCCGGCTTCAGCCCTGTTGGAGTCCTCAGCAACCAGAGGGGGCGCTGTGATAGACCTCAGACCCAATCCCTGGAGAACACCAGAGAGCTCCAATGGCCGCCCGCTTCAGCCTCCTGGTGTCACCACGACAAGGACAGTGTGAGTGGGAGCTTTAAAGAACAGACGTTTATCCTCACGGTTCAGCAGGCTGGAAGTCCGAATCCAGGGTGTCAGCTCTCGGGGGAAGGCTCTCTCTCTGTTCACTCTGGGGGAAGATCCTTGTCTCCTTCAGCTTCCGTAGCCTCCGTGTTCCTGGGTTCATGGGCATTTATCTTCCCCCATTTGTGCTTCCTTCTCTGTCTAATCTGCTTTTTGTACCTCGGAAGGGATTAGGTTTAGGACACACCCTATGTAGATAGGGCCTCATTAACATAACAAGGAAAACCCTACTTCCAAACAGGATCACATCCACATGTGTATCGTTGGTAGGTGCCGTCCGGTAATTCCAACTCATAGCCACCCTAGAGGACAGAGTAGAACTGCCCCATAGGGTTTTCTAGGCTGTAATCTTTCTGGAAGCAGATCACCAGGTCTTTTCTCCCACCGAGTGGATGGTGGGTTTGAACCACCAACCTTTTTGTTAGCCAAACACTTAATCACTGTACCATTGGGGCCCCTTTCCACATGCATAAAAACCCGTTGCCACTGAGTTGATTCCAATGCACAGCAACCCTATAGGACCAAGCAGAACTGCCCCATAGGATCTCCAAGGACAGGCTAGTGGATTCGAACCGCCGACCTTTTGGTTAGCAGCCAAGCTGTTAACCACTGCACCTCCAGGGATCCTTCCACATACATAGGAGCTGGGATTTCAACCCAAATTTTGGGAGGCACAATTCAATCCATAATACCACCCAAGACCACACAGCCACCACGTGGAGGGACCAGGGTCGGGAGCCACCTGGCAGCTTAGGCGGTAGGGGTCTCTCCCTCTGAGGGGCTCTTGGAGGGGAAAGAGCTGATGGTCTGGGCAGACCCCCAGGATTCATATTCAGCCCCCAGCTCTTGCTGAGGGAGTCGGCAGGCCTCTGTGCCTCTACTCCTCCCTACAGTGGGGATGCGCCTGCCCATCTCAGCTGTGGCTGTGAACAGTGATCAGATAACGCAGGTGGAAGGGCCGTGGCCTCGGCAGGTCCTGCACATGGTTACTTACCCTCCTTGTGGCCCCCGATTATCTTCGCAGCGGGAAGCCAAGGTTTCCCCAGCTCCCTGTGCCCTGCTAATTGAATAAATATTCATCAGCATGGAGTGCGGAGCACAGTGGTTTCCATGGAGACCCAGTCCTAAAGGCTTAATTAGATGAGGGTTTTCCAGAGACACTGACTTGGAGCACCCTGACCCTGCAGCCGCCCCTGAGTCCTCTCCACAAACAGCCCAGACACCCAGAGGCGTGGTGAGGAGGGACGCGCAGAGGAGGCACTTGCCCTAGGCGTAAGTCCGAGGGGATGCCAGATGAGGCACGAATGACATTCCAAGGAGTCACAAATGTGAAAGCACCTGTCCGAGGCAGCTGGCTGAGACAGGGAAGGCATTTCTGCTGGCGTTGTGCCATCAATGGCTATTTGTCTTGAAATCGAGGGGGAGGGGGCTGCAATTTAGAGATTGCCCCAACCCAAGTCACTCCGAATAGTGACAGGCCAACTCCTTGTAACCTTCCTGGATGCCGTCCACCTGCCTTCCTTACTTCCACCTGCCAATCTGTTTCCACTGTGCCCTAAGCTTGTCCCACAGTGGGAACAAGTGGTAGCGTGGGGCCGAAGCCCAGGCCACGTGACGCGGCTTCTGCTGGGGTGCCCTCCAAACGCTGTCGTTTGTCTGTGTGTGCACTACTTGCCCACCCCTGCCTGCCGGCATGGCCTGAAGAGGCCATGGCAGCACGCCCCCTTTCTCCTCCACCTGCCCTCTCAGCTCATCCCAACTGGCATATAGGGTTTTGTCTTTAAAGATTCTGTAATAGAGAGATACCCAGATTTGACATGCATGAACTCACTGAGTTTCTTGCAAAGTAGTCATGGCAAGACATGTAAGTAAGACCTCACAGTATTCATGTAGAACCAGAGAATCAGAATCAACTATTAGAATGTTAATTCAATGGCTAGAGTCCCAGTCTTTAGACTTCAGTCTTTTACCTTGAAGGAGAGGCCTCGGAAGGAAGGCTGGACCACGGCTTGAACTCAGCAAGGTCCTAGTAGCTAGAGTTCGAAGTCGGCTGCAGTGGGCAGATTCTCAACAGGCTCCGTGTTTGCGCCTGCCTTCTCTCAGTGAGCAGAATTTAGGGTTTATATGGGAATTTGTCACCTTGGCTCCACACGTCAAGGGCCAGTGTGATGTCAAGGAGCAGTAGGTTACATTTTTTCTCCAGGGTTAGAGATCAGCTGAGTAAGGCATCTTGTCTTCAAGGTTAGAGATCAGGGAGTTTGTTTGTGGTGAGCAGCAGGCATGGGCTTGGAGGCCCAATAATGGCAGGCCTTGACTGGAGGATAAGGACAGAGGGGAGGACGGGGTACAGTCAGGAGATGGATGGGGCACACAAACTCCCCTGCCATCCCACCCAATGCTTGACACTCGAGACCAAGTCCTGGGGGTGGGGCCTGGGAATGTCACCCCCTCCTGTACACCAGCTGGCCTTGCAGCCACACCAAGGAATGATCCTCCAAATTTCCAAACTGCAGAGTCCTTCCTAACCGGCCCCTCCGCCAGCCGCTTCCAGCGCAGTGGACACAGCTGCCAAGAATTAAGGGCACTCTGAGTTACGGGCGGCTCGCACTGGGTGGGTGGCTTCCTGCAGCCCTGGGGCCGCTCAGCAATCAGGAATTCACCTCCTCGGTGGTGGAAAGGAGGTATTTGCTTCCTCCCAGGATTCATGCAATTTTTCCCCTGTAATTGAAACAATATCTGGAGCGAGGCATCTAATTACCGCTCTCTTTCCTAGAAATTGAACGATAACGTGTCCTGTCGATACAAACCTTTGTTAAAGTCAAACATGGTTTCCCAGGGCAATTCTGATGAACGCGTCCCGCAAGTACTTGAGTTTTTAAATAGTTTTCTCTGAGGATAATGCCGGAGCCTGGTGCCATCAGCTTCGTCTTTTGTTCTGGCTCCATTTTTGAAGGTATCTTTGTACTCACGTGTCCCTATGTAACAATAGCACAGAACTCACGCTTACCTGCAGAGCAGCCTCCCTAATCAGGGTGTTTAGAGCCCGCCCACTCGTTTGCCAGCGGCACACTCAGGCCTGGGCGCAGTCACTTTCCAGAGGAGACGGGGCATCTGGGGAAGGTGTGGCTCAGGGCTGGGAAGGGGATAGTGGGGCTCACGGTGGGGGATGCAGTCAGGGGCAGCAGCCAAGTGGGCTGGGTTCAAATCCAGCTCTGACTTGCTCCACCTTCACGTCAGCCCGGACCCTAATTCTAACCTAGCCTCACCCTCACCTCAACCCTGATCTTAATGTAGTCTTAAGCTTATGCTTGACCTCACCCCACCCTAACCTGACTGTAATCCTGAACCCAACCTTAACCAACGCCAAACCCAACTGTAACCTAAACCTAAGCTCTCACTCCATGTAAATCCCCAACTCTAACTCCAGCCCTGTCCTAATCTAAAACTAAAATTTACCCCAGACCTAAGCCTGATTCCAGTCATAACCCACATACTGACCCTAACCCTAATTCTAACCCTAACCTTCCGTCAACTCAAAATCTAATTTTAAAATTAACTCCAAGCACTACTCAAATCCCAGCTGTAACTCTAGGCCTAAACTCCGGCTCCGTGCTAACCCTGAACCCTAGCCCTGACATCTGCAATGAGGTATCTTTTTTTAATTGTACTTTACATGAAGGTTTACACAGAAAACTAGTTTCTCATTAAATAATTAATACATATATTGTTTTGTGACATTGGTTGCCAACCCCATAACATGTCAACACTTTCCCCTTTTCGACCCTGAGTTCCCTATTACCGGCTTTCCTGTCCCCTCCTGCCTTCTCGTCCTTGTCCCTGGGCTGGTGTGCCCCTTTAGTCTCATTTTATTTTATGGGCCTGTCTAATCTTTGGCTGAAGGGTAAACTTCGGGACTGACTTCATTACTGAGGTATAAGGGTGTCTGGGGGCCATACTCT
>NW_004444047.1:3491976-3507907 GCF_000243295.1 Trichechus manatus latirostris | reverse complement strand
TGGACTAATCTTTCCCTTGTGTCTTTGGTTTTCTTCATTCTCCCTTGCTCCGGATGGGGTGAGACTAGTGGAGTATCTTAGACGGCCGCTCACAAGCTTTTAAGTCCTCAGACGCTACTCACCAAAGTAGAATGTAGAACATTTATAAACTATGTTATGCCAGTTGAGCTAGGTATTCCCCAAGACCATGGTCCCCACAGCCCTCAGCCCAGTAATTCGATCCCTTAGAGTGGAGTGAGATTTCTAACCTTAATCCTCACCCTGGCCCTCACCCCACCCCACCCTGGCCCTCACCACAAATGAAAAGATGTCATAAAAGAAAATTTAATGATCAGAAAACAAATATTGGAACAAATTACTGTATTTTATTTTTAGATAGATCTTTCGTCTCTAACATGTTATAATTAAAAACCTTTCTTTCTATTCTTTGCTCTTACAAATTCTTCAGTGATTTTGTCACAATTAAACTGCCGAACAATATCTACTTCCATACATCATAAGGATAATGAATCGAGTCTTTCTTGAATCATTGTTGTGCGCTCGCTTTTCCTTGTGTCCTGTCTGCTTGGCATCTATGGGTCTTTGCTTTGGACAGCTGGCGCCCCTGTTTTGTGGATGCCCTAAGTAGGTGCTTACCTTGCTTATTGGGTAATCTGCCCCTGGGGGTTGCCATGAGTCAGCAACTGCATTGGCTTTTTCAGTTGGTCTCCCTTTCAGTGTGGGAACTGGTGTCCCCCTCTGAGGGTGTAAGCTCCATGGGCTCACCAAGTCCAGCCTAGCCTTTCTCCTGCTGGGACACTGTGGACATTGGTTGATCCAGTCCAGTCCAGTGGTTCTCAAGTCAGGGTGATTCTGCCCCCCAGGGGACACATGGCAATGTTTGGAGACATTTTTATGTTATACCTTGGGTAGGGGTGCTCATGGCATCTAGTGCACAGGACAGCCCTGTTGCTGGGTGGAAACCTCAGGTTCTGCTTAGTGCGACTCGTTACAGCCAATAAACAAGAAGTCAAAGTGGGAGAGAAGAAAGGTGCCTTTATTTCATTTAGTCTCCTTTTCGCAAGGAAAGGAGACAGTCAGGCTGCTGCCTCTAAGACTGCTCCCAGGCAGATTGGGGAGGCAGGCTTTTATAGACAGCAGACAAGGAAATGTAAATTCATTGTGACTCCTCAAGACTGACCTTCATGCAGGCGTCCAGAGCTTAGGAATGACTACGCATTTTCTTTAGACAAGAGTTCAATCCCCTGGGATGGAGGAAGAGGTCGATTTTCCTTTATTAGCACATAAGCCTCCACCCAGAGGCGGGGTGCTTATATGTATTTTGCACTTAATGAGCTAATAGGTGGCTTAAAGTGCCAAGATGGCATTGAAAACCTGCTAAAATTGGTTGGGGCCAGCCATGGCTATGGCCCGTTCTGTGGTTATCTTGCCAAGGACAGTGTCAGAAGTACGCGTAACTTACTCTGCTAGGTGTAGGAGGATAGGCCAGAGCAGGTGTCTCTTAGAAGGGTTGGGCTCTAAGGCTGTCTGCCTCAGCCCCATCACTGAGAATGATCCAGCCCAAAACATCAACAGTGCCAATGTCGAGAGACTCTGTTTTCTAGCACAGGTAGTCCCCAACTTAAGATATATTCAACTTACAACGAACTGTACTTACAACAGTCTTTTTTTTTTTTTTTTGGTACATCTATCGTTAGTAACATATAGTACATACAATGTTGCAGGGCGTAATTTGCTGATGTTACCATTCTCAGATGCTCATTCGCAGGTTTTCAAAGATCAGATTTATAAAGATACTGATAATAAAAGGCAATAATAATGAAAACTGAAAAAAAAAGAGGTATTTGATTTATGTCAGAACCGACTTACAAAGGAGTTGTGGGAACAGAACCCCATCCTAGGTCGGGGACTACCTATAACAGAATATTTTTCTTGGCATATGGCTGCCCTGTTAAAGACTACATTTCCCAGCTTGCCTTGAAGTGGGTGTGGCCATGTGACCAAGTTCTGACCAATGGGATGTCTGTGTGAGGAATGCAGCCCTTTGATTGAAAGATCGTGCCCTTCTGTCCTGCTGTGTGGAATGTGGACATGGCGGCCATAGTGGAGTTGCCATGGAGTTGCTGACTGAGACCTCAGAATGAGGGCTGCATGCTGAGGATGGCCAAGGAAAAAGGAAGAAGAGACCAGGATCCTCACCCCTGTCAGACCATCCTACCAGCCCTGTCTGGACTTTTGTTTGGGAGAGAAATACACTTCTACCTTCTTTAAGCCACTGTGTTTGGGGTCTTCTTGTTATATCAGCTTCACCTGTACCCAACCGTACTCACAATTCAAAATCTCAGTCCAAACCTATCCTCCTCCACGGCAAATGTCTTGTTACAGCAGCTTCGCCTGCACCTTCATTTATTCACAATTTTAAATCTCAGTTCAGCCTGTTCCCCCCCATGGCAAATTTCTGTATTAAATCAGAGCCTTTCTGGGAAGAGAAATGTTGGGAAGAAAACATTGCAGATGTTGTTGAGCTGCGGCCCGAGGTGTCCAGACTCCAACACAAACATTCCAGTGCCGCGGGCAGTGACGAGGACCGCCCGGCAGCCTCCCTGCCTTCCACAAACACTCCGGAGTCACGGTCAACATGGGGAGCTGGAGGGGGCTTCTGGGGACCAGGTGGCTGTGAGCATTCCTAGTTCATTCTCCCAAACACATGAGGTACTTGTCTGCATTTTCCTGTTTTAAAAAACCATAAAAGCAAAACAAGACAAAACAATCTCTGAACTCCCTCTAGCTCTGTAGCATTTGTCTGCCAAGGCCAGATTCACAAACCAGGGGCGTGAAATTGCTTTTATTGAATTCACCGTTCCCGTCAGGCACGTTCCTCCGGATCCCACATGGGATGGCTGAGATAAAAGAACGTTTGAGCAGCCTCGGGTTGTCGAGGGTGGCCTTCCGCCAGCACGTCGACCACTCTCGCACCCGTGGGCACTGACTGGCTCCGCGTGGCCCAGCCTGCTTGTCCACTCGGGCATGAAAGAGGGGGTGCTCTTGGCTCCGGTGACCTTGGGCCACAGCTGGGGACAGTCTCTGCATTGCTCTGTCCTGTTCCAAACCCTACACGTAATGGATGCTCAGCAGACGCAAGAAAGAACATGACTCAGGGGAGAAGTCAGGCTCAGCAACTCTCCTGGACAAAATGCCTGCCTCATGGGGAGCTCTGAAAAAGTAACATTCATGCATTCATTCACTCACTCATTCATTCACTCTTCATGCTGGATGCTGGGACTCAGGGTTGATGAGGATCTGGGTGCCCATCCAAATGGAGCTCATAGGCTCTGGGAGAAAGAGCAACCCTAGCACTGGGACAAGAGGCCACTCTGGGGAGAGAAGCCCCAGCATTGAGCCAGGGGCCCCACAGGTACCAACAAGAGTCGATTGTTGCTGTTAGCTGCTGTCCAGTCCGCTCCAGCTCGTGGCGACCGGACGCACAACAGAAGGAAGTGTTGCCCCGTCCGGCACAGCCGTCATGATGCTTGGTGAGTTTGAGTCCATCCTTTTGACTACTGTGTCAGTCCATCTCAGGGAGGGCTTCCTGGTGGTCACTGACCCTCTACTTTCCCAAACCTGATGTTCTTTTCTACAGACTAAACATCTGGCCTTTGCTGACTGTGTGTCCAAAGTAAGCCAATCAAGGTCTCGGCATCCTCGCTTTCAAGGAGCATTCTGGCTGTACCTCTTCCAAGACAGACTTGATTGTTCTTCTGGCAGTCCATGGGATAGTCAACGTTCTTCACCAACACCACAGTGCAAATGCGTCAGTTCTTCTTCGGTCTTCTTTTTCACTGTCCAGCTTTTGCACGCAAGAGTTGGTCCCTCCCTCCTTGCTGCAGTGGCTGGTCACCAAGGAGGCATACCCTGCTGGACAGCCAGCACTAGGGAGGGGCAGGGGGCCTGAGCCCAAGCCCCAAAGCCCCAGCAATGCCTCTCAGGACCCAAAAGCCTCTTTTTTCTCATCTGCAAAGTGGGCCTGTTAACAGCACCTGCCTCTCAAGGGTGATGCGAGGCTGAAATAAAGCAAGAGGCTTTCAAAGTTCTGTCGACCTTCCTGACAATGCTGGGGAGGCCTCAGAGGAAAAAGACCTGGATGGGGAAGACTGGGGGAGGCCACAGGTTCAAGCCCAGGAAGGAGCAATTCCAACGGCGTCATCTCTAGGGTGGAAGTAGACTGGGTGGAGGGAAGGGAGTGGCATTGCATGGAGCGGTGGGGGCTGCAGGGGGGCAGCCTGGCCCAGCCAAGGAAGTCTCCCCTTCAATGTCAAGGCCAGGCTGGGAAGGCCCCTCTTTGGGAAGCCCCTCTGGCTGCCTCCGTGCCAACTTGAACCCTGTCTTAGTCTCTGAGAGCTGCCATAACACAGACACCACAGGTGGGCGGCTTGAAAGAACAGAAATTGATGTTCTCACAGTTCTGGAGGCAAGAAGTCCAAACCAAGGTCTGGGCTGTGTGGATTCCTTCCTAGTGGGTAGCCCTGGGTGTTCCCTGGTTCCTTGCCTTGCAGACAATCTTCACGTAGTGTCTGTCTTCCCCGTGTGTACGTGTGTGTGTGCATGTGTGTGTGTACGCTGCTCTTTTTGTAGCTCAGAAAGGATTAGGTTTGGGACCCATCCTACTCTGGTATGACCTCATTAACATAACAAAAACCTTATTTCCCAACATGGTCACATCCACAGGCACAAGGGCCAGGAACCAACCTAAAACCAAACCCACTGCCGTCAAGTCTATTCCAACTCACAGTGACCCTATAGGACAGGGTAGAACTGCTCCCATAGGGTTTCCAAAGCTGTATGTCTTTACGGAAGCAGACTGCCACGTCTTTCTCCCACGGAGAGGCTGGTAGGCTCAAACAGCCAACCTTTCAATTAGCGGTCAAGTGCTTTAACCACTGTGGCACCAGGGGTCCTTACAAGGGCCAGAAATTCAACACATATTTGTGGGGACACAATTCAATCTGTAACTCGCACGAATCTCTGGGCTCCTTGCTTGGAAAGCAGCTGGAACTCGGTCTAGACCCTCGGCCGTCCAAGACGGACTTGTCTGTGTCCCCCAAGGCCAGCACGGTCCCGGTGCCGAGGGGGCCAGGAACTGTGAGCTCAGTGTCAGAAATAGTTATCCTCCGATGACACGGGCTTCTGGGAAGACAGTGAGCTCCCTGTCGCCCAGGTGTGCTGGCAGAGGCTGGGTATTATGGGTTGAGTTGTCTCCCCAAAAAATATACATTGGAGTCCTGACCCCTATACCTGTGGATGTAATCCCATTTGGGAATAGGGTTTTCTTTGTTATGTTCACGAGGCCACGTCAATGTAAGGTGGGTCTTAAACCTAGTTACTTCTGAGGGACACATGAAGCAGTACAGACACAGAGAGAAGCAAGCACAAATCGGGGAAGACAGATGCCACATGGAGATCGTTAAGAAATGGAGGAACAGAAGCTGAAAGAGACAAGGACCTTCCCCCAGAGCTGACAGAGAAAGAGAGAGAGCCGTGCCCTAGAGCTTGTGCCCTGAATCCGGACTCGGAGCCTTCCAAACTGTGAGAAACTTAGTGGCTTAAAACAACACAAACGTATTCCCTTACAGTTCCAGAGGTCAGTGGTCCAAAATGGGTCAGCAGGGCTGACTCCTCTGGTGGCTTCAGGGGAGGACGTTCCCTGGTAGGTTCCAGCTTCCAGAGGCTGCCAGCATTCTGTAGCTGGGGATCCCTTCCTCACACCACACTGACCGCTGCTTCCCTCTTCCCATCCCCCTTCTTCCCATCCCCTTCTCTGACTCTGACCTCCTGCCTCCCTCTTTCCCTTATCAGGACCCTTGTGGTGACATTGGACCGATGTGGATAATCCAGGATCACCTCCCATCTCAAAATCCTTCACTTAATCACATCTGCAAAGTCCCCTTTGCCTTGTGAGGTCACATAAGCACAGGTTCCGGGGATGAGGACATTGACATCTTTGTGCTGGAGCATGTTTTGCCGACCACAAACCTGTATGGTGATTGTTCAAAGGAGGCAAAATAGGGCTGTGGAGAGAAAATTGGTTAGGATGCCTTCAGCTGCAAATACAGAGCCTTCTCCCAGAAAAGGGCTTAAACAATAAGGCCACTTAGTAGCTCCCTTGGCAGGAAGTCTGGCCAAAGGGTGGCACACAGGCACTTTTCTTGTGTCTGTGGTTTTTATCTTCATCCTTGGCTCCTCTTGGTCACATAACAGCTGCCATAGCTCCTTACATCAAGTCTCCACATGTGCCTGACCAAACAGAAAGGAAGAACAGCAAGACTTTTACACGTTTCATGCATCATCAGGGAAGAAAGTCTTGTCTCACTGCTCAGAACTGGGTCACATGGCCTCCCTCCTCCAGCCAGTGGGGAAGGGGGATGGGCCCATCATGATAGGCTTAGAGGAGTCATGATTTTCCCTGGGGCTGGGAGGGATCCTCCTTTCCTGGACACATGGCTACTCCTCCACATGAACAAAACAGGTATGTGAATGTATTAGTTAGCTATGCCACGTAACAAATCACCACAAACTCAGCAGCTTGAAACAACACACGTTTATTATCTCAGTGTTTCTGGGGGTCAGGGGTCTGGGTACCAGTGGGCTGAGTCCTCTGCTCAGGGTGCTGTAGGCCGACATTAAGGTGTCGGCTGTGGCTGTGATCAAACCTGAGGCTCAGGGTCCTCCTCCAAGTTTACACAGTTGTCGACAGAATTCAGTTCTGTAAGGCTGTGTGATACAAGCCCCCATTTTCTTGCTAGCTGTTGGCCTGGGATCACTCTCAGCTCCTACAGGCCACCCTCAGGTCCTTGCCATGCTGCCCCCTCCTCTCACAACATGACCATTTGCTTCATCTTTGAGGCCAGCAAGAGAGCTTCACCTTCTTTTAAAAGACTCACCTGATTAGATCAGGCCCACCCAGCGTAATCTCCCATTTGATTGGCTCAGTGTTACCTAACCGCAGGAGTGATGTTGTTGTTGTTAGGAGCCATTGAATCAGTTCTGACTCATAATGACCCTATGTACAACAGAAAGAAACACTGCCCCATCCTGTGCCATCCTCACAATCCTTGCTGTTTGAGCCCATCATTGCAGCCACTGTGTCAGTTCATCTCGTTGAGGGTCGTCTTCTCTTTGGCTGACCGTCTACCAAGTGTCATGGATTGAATTGTGTCCCCCAAAAATATGTGTCAACTTGGTTAGGCCATGATTCTCAGTATTGTGTGGCTGTCTTCCGTTTTGTGATGTTCCTGTGTGTTATAAATCCTAATCTCTGCTTGTGGTTAAAGAGGATTAGGGTGGATGTAACACCCTTGCTCAGGTCACATCCCTGATCCAATGTAAAGGGAGTTTCCTTGGGGAGTGGCCCGCACCACCTTTTGTCTTACAAGAGATTAAAGGAAAGGGAAGCAAGCAAAGAGTAGGGGGACTTCATACCACCAAGAAAGCAGTGCCAGGAGCAGAGCACGTCCTTTGGTCCTGAAGTTCCTGCACGGAGAAGCTCCTAGTCCAGAGGAAGATTGATGACAAGGACCTTCCTCCAGAGCTGACAGAGAAAGAAACCCTTCCCCAGGAGCTGACGCCCTGAATTTGGACTTCTGGCCTACTAGACTGTGAGAGAATAAATTTCTCTTTGTTGAAGCCGTCCACTTGTGGTATTTCTGTTATAGCAGCACTAGATGACTAAGACACCAAGCATGATGTCCTTCTCCAGGGACTGATCCCTCCTGATAACATGTCCAAAGTACGTGAGACCAAGTCTCACCATCCTTTCTTCTAAGGAACATTCTGGCTGTACTTCTTCCAAGACAGATTTGTTCATTCTTTTGGCAGTCCATGCTATATTCAATATTCTTCACCAACACCACAATTCAGATGCATCAATTCTTCAGTCTTCCTTATTCATTGTCCAGCTTTTGCATGCATATGAGGTGACTGAAAACACCATGGCTTGGGTCAGGCACCCCTTAGTCCTCAAAGTGACTTTTTAACACTTTTTAACAATTTTGCATTGGATTTGCCCAATATTATATGCCGTTTGATTTCTTGACTACTGCTTCCATGGGCATTGATTATGGATTCAAGTAAAGTGAAATCCTTGACAACTTTATTGGTCCAGTTGTGAGGATTTTTGTTCTCTTTATGTTGAGGTGTAATCCACACTGAAGGCTGTGGTCTTTGATCTTCATCAGTAAGTGCTTCAAGTTCTCTTTGCTTTCAGCAAGCAAGGTTGTGTCATCTGCACATCACAGGTTGTTAATGAGTCTTCCTCCAATCCTGATGCCCCGTTCTTCTTCTTGGATTATTTGCTCAGCATACAGATAGAATAGGTATGGTGAAAAGTTACAACCCTGACACACACCTTTCCTGATTTTAAACCACGCAGTATCCCTTTGTTCTATTTGAATGACTGCTTCTTGATCTATGTACAGGTTTCACATGAGCACAATTAAGTGTTCTAGAATTCCCATTCTTCTCAATGTTATCCATAATTTGTTATGATCGACACAGTCAAATGCCTTTGCATAGTCAATAAAACACAGGTTAACATCTTTCTGATATTCTCTGCTTTCAGCCAAGAGCCGTCTGACATCAGCAATGATATCCCTCATTCCAAGCCCTCTTCTGAATCCGGCTTAAATTTCTGGCAGTCTCCTGTCAATGTACAGCTGCAACCACTTTTGAATGGTCTTCAGCAAAATTTTACTTGTGTGTGATATTAACGATATTGTTCGATAACTTCTGGATTCGTTTGGATCACCTTTCTTTGGAATGGGTACAAATGTGGATCTCTTCCAGGCAGTTGGCCAGGCAGCTGCCTTCCAAATTTCTTGGCATAGATGAGTGAGCACCTCCAGCACTACAGGAGTGATAGCCCATTCTATCCACAGGTCTGGCCCACACTCACGGAGATGGGGTGATGCAAGGGCGCAATTATTGAGGCTCAGCTGAGAATTCTACCTACCACAGCAAACAAAGAGGAAGTGAGCGTTGGCTGCTGGGTAGAGAGCCCACTGTGCCTGCCCACTCCACCCCTAGACCTGGAACACTCCCCAGCCTGCATCTTTGGACAGACACACAAAGCTGAGCTCAGCCAGTCCCTAAGCAGCCTCTTCCGGGCCCCACTGCCCTGTGTTCCTCCATCTCTCGGTCCCCGAGGCTGTCACTGCCGGCGCCAGTCCCTGTCTGCTGACCCTGAGAGGCACCTTGTTCTCTAAACAGAGCATTGGGTGCTGCCCACACCTGCTGCACAGCAGGCGGTCAGTCGACACCAACGGACGTGTGGGAATGCTCTTGTTAGTGGACACCGGGCCTGTACCTCGGCTCCTGCAGGCTCAGCGTGGAGCTGGGGTGGGGGCTGCAGGCTGAGGCTGGGATGCTGAACTCTGGGGAGAGGAGAGCAGAGGGGAGGACAGGGAGGAGACCGACGTGGGGAACAGGGCCATCTCAGGGCTCTCTTCCTGCCCCGAGGCTCCACGTGACGCAGATCCTCTTTCCAGGAGTGTTCCTCGTGTTCCTTCCCTGGTGACGCCCCCTCCCCTCCTGGCCTCTGCTCCGTCATCACCCACCCCTCAAAGCCGGAGGCCAGAGGAGGTGTGAGGCAGATGGCAGGGCAGCCAGGCAGGCTCCGGGGCCAGCTGCCCAGCTGTGGGTCTGCTCTCCCTCGTCCGATGGGTGGTCCTGAGCAAGGGTCAGGGCCTCGCTGTCCCCATCTGGATAATGGGGGCAATGACACTGGCGTGTGCCTAAAGGGATGAGGACAAGGTGCACCAACACACAGAGGGTCTGGAACAGTCCTGGCAGGGAAGTGGCAGCCCGTGATGGCAGCTAGGGTGAGCACGCTGAGGGCCAGGGGCTCAGGAGCCTGAGGCTGGGGGCCAGGGGACAGGAGGGGTGGCCGAGTGAACACTGCCTCTTTAGGTCTCACGGGGAGCATCTCTAGGTGACAAGTGCCAGTAATGGTGTAGCGCTGCGCTGTGGGATCCAGGGCCGCGGACCCTGAGGTCAGGGCTCTGACAGAGAAGACAGTGCAGGGGGCCATTGGCACCACCCTCAGGGCCGAGCAGGCCTAGTGGGCAAAAGTGTGGCCAGCGCCTGAGGCCCAGGACCGGCAGCGGGGCCAGAGCATGGCAGACCCTCAACGAGCAGCCTTGGCCTAAGTGCTTTACAGCATTACTGGTGGGGAGGGGCTACGCTCACCCGCATTTATAGGCTCAGAAATGGGGCTTCCCAAGGTCACCAGAAAACCTGGTCCATCAATGCCAGAGTCCAGCTCTGAGCCCAATCCCAGCCGCCTCTCCTAGCCAGGGCTCAGGAGAGCCGGCAAGTCCCAGACATGGGGCTAAGGGGAGGCAGGAAGTGGGGCCCTCCCAGGGCCACCCCCTGCCCGAATGCCCTCTGTACCCCCAGGGCTAGCATGGGGTAGACGTGCCAGGAGTGTCTGTGGAATGAATGAATGAATGATGAGGGGATGAGGTTTGGCCTTGGGAGGCTCTGAATGCCAGGCTCAGGTGTCCGGGCAGCTGAGGGCAGCAGGAAGCCATGGAGGGAGGGACGAGGCCAACAGAGGTCAGCCTGGAGGCCGAGCACATGGTAGCCGGGACTGGTGGGAGGGGGACCTGGGCTTGGCACCCAGAAGAGCAGGCTGGGGTACACAGCTGGCACTCAATAACCCATCCTGAGCCGCTGCTTAAATCTATTATGCTCACCACAAATCCCAGCCAGTCCCCGCCCGAAGTACTTCTTCTCCACAGCGACCTTGTCGGGCTCTTAAGCCCCGGCCGTGTCGAATCCATCCATATGGATCAATAAAGCATGGATTCTGTCTGTGGTCAGCACGTGGCCAGCCCGGCCGGCCCTGGCCGTGTCCTGACAAGACCAATTTGTTTCTGGAATGCCTCAGGGAGGGGTGGGGGTGGGGGGGCAAGCCTCATTTTTCCCTGCTGTATCTTTTAAAATGAAATTTCCAATACACATGGAAAAAAATCTTCCTCTCAGCTCCAAGAGGAAAACATGGCCTCCTCCGCTCCTGCCCCACCGGGGCTCAGGGCAAGGGGGCTCCTCCTGGCTCCAGCCTCTGTTTCTCCCTCGCAGGCAGCAACCGAGGACAAAGACGGGGACCAGACACAGCACCCCCTCGAAGAGCTCATGGCCAGGCAGGGAGAGGGAGGAGACTCGGAGCTGGCATGGACCTTGGAATGGTCCGGTCCAATGTCCCCATTTCACAGACAGGAAAACTGGGGCCCAGGGAGGAGGGAGGCTCGTCTGCTGCCCCACAGCAAGCTAAGGAATGCATGGGAGCTTAAATCCACATCAGACGACTCCAAACTCTGCAAAGCTGAGGCAGAAAGGGCCTGGTGGGTGGGGACGCTGGGACTGGAAACAGGTACCTGGACCTTGCATGCACCCAACACCCAGCAGGCATCAGCGTGGCTGAGGCGGCTGGAGGAGGCCAGTGCTTCTCAGGGTTCCCTGCAAAGGCAAGCAAGCCACCATCTCGCCCTGCATACCACCCATCTTGCCATTGTGCTTCAACGGAGCACCCACTGTGAGCTAGACCAGGCCCTGGGCTGGGAAGGCGCCACTCAGAGACACCACTCGCCCCTCACAGCCCACAGCCCAGGAGACACAACCACTGGCGCTGATCACTCTGCTCTGGGGTGAACAGGAGGCCGGCGAAGGGGCCTCTCCTCCAGCCGGGCAGGTCAGGGGAGACTTCCTGGAGGAGGGGTCATGCGATGAGGTTTGAAGGGAGCAGAGAGGTCTAGGTTTGGTCAGGGAAAACCTCAAGAACAGCACATGTCAAGGTCCCCGAGGTGTGGGCAAGCATGGCAGTCAGGTGGCCAGGGCAGTGGTGCCAGGAGGGAGTGGGGGCAGCGGGGCTGCCGGTCAGTGGTGGGAGTGCACGCAAAGACATGCCCCGCCCAAAGCCAGCAGAGCAGCGGCATCGGCCGCAGCCTGTCCACCGCCTGCAGCGGGGTGCCCTGTGGCAGGGAGCTCACCGCTCGAGCTTCCCAACAACCACTAAGTGGGAGAGGAGCGCTGTCTCCCAAGGCTGCTGGAGGATGAAAGAACGTCAGGTGCCCACACAGTGCCTGGCACATGCCAGCTCCCAGTATGCGAGGGCGGCCCCCTCCACAGCGAGCTAGAGGCAGCTGGGGGCCAAGTAGTCTGCACCCAAACCTAGGCCATGCCCCGAGGGGCTGCAGGCAGCAGTGGCATCTCAGGCCGTGTCAGCAAAGGCGTGGTGGGTTCACCACAGCACCCACAGCTGAGTCCACACGGGCACTGGCCAGCGCGCTCACAGCCCGGAGCAGGATGGCTAGAGAACTGCGCCGTCTGGAAAGCCGGGATGGAGGGCAGCAGACCAAGGTATGTGTGTGCATGTGTGTGCATACAGGTGTGTGCACACGTGTGTGCATGCTCACCTGGGCGTGCATACATCTGTACTCCCAGTGCGTGTGCACAGTGGGTGTGGATATACACAAAGGCATGCCCAGGGGCAGGTGTGCATGCATGCATGATACATGTTTGCAAGCATGTGTGGACGGATGGATATGCACGAGTGGCACGGGCAGGCACACGGCGGTGCACCCTGCGTGTACAGAGTATGCGTGCCTGGATGCATGTGCATGCACGGGTGGGTGCATGCACGCGTGCATGGACGTGTGTATGCACATGTGTCATCATGTGTGGGTATCTGTGATGCACGTGTGTGCACAGTATGCATGTAGATGCTTGTGTAAACAAATGTGCATGTGAGTACAGCGTATGCATATACACGGGGCTGTGCACGCATGTATGTGTATGGACACACATGTGTGCATCTGTGGTGATATGTCTGTGCGTGCAGGTGTGTGTGTGGATATGTGTATCCATTCCCTGTGAAGATGAGCACGCACATTGCGGATGCCCGTGTGTGTGTGCACACGCATACATGCACACATGTGCACATGGATATGTGGGCTCACCTGTGAGGGTGCATGCCTGCATGTGGGGATATGTGTGTGTGCACATGGTGTGCAGAGATATGTGCATGCACATATGTGTGTGTGCATGAGGACCTGTGTATGTGGGGAGGGTCCAAAGAGACACACTCCCCTCAGCCTGAGCTGAGGCTCCTCTGGAGTGGAGGGGGCTGTATCCTAGCGGGGGTGCATCCCAGCCCTCCACTGGCACAGCCACCACCTGCCCAGGCCCGAGCACTCTCTGGCAGAGCAGAGGCCTGGCCCCAAGGACCGCTGGCCCACTGGCTGCCTGGCCCTGCTGGACCGAGCCTCCCTGCTGAGCCTGCTCTCATCATGAGCCCCCCGCTTCTCAGTGGTTTTCTCCTGAGATGTCCTCACTCCCTCCCCAACACCCCTTGAACACACTTGCTAGCTCACACACAGCCTGGCTCCCTGAAAGCCCAGCTCAGCCCTCAGTGACCCCCCAGGACAGGTGTCTTTCCTGAGCTCGCTGCTAGCGAAGGCCTGCTGGACGTGGGATCACCTGGGACCACTGTCAGCCTCATTTCCAGCTCTGGGCTGAGGCCTCTCCAGCGCCTTTGTGAACAGCTGCCATCCTGGGGCCTCCCCGTGCCCACAGGCAAGTCCACATACAACCTGGAGCACAGCCGAGGACGCCACTGTCCCTACAAAGTCACTGTGGGGGCCCCAGCTTCCCTATGCCCAGGCCTGGGGTGGACCTGCAGGAGAAGTACTGACTCACACCCTCCCCGGCTTTGAGCCAGCAACAGAACACGCGGCCGTAAATCAAAATGCTGTCAGCCATCCCCAAGGGCCTCGGTCACCCGGCCACCAGGCACTCCAGACAAACCCCTCCCCACTAGCCTGGCCAGAGAGGCACTTCCTGGGTGGCAGGCAGTCCAGTCTCAGCCCCGAGGCGCTCTGCTTCTTTTATCCTCTGAATTCCTTGTGCTTGGGCTGCGGTCGTTTCTGACCGTGGGTGGCTGTGGATGCAGCCAGGAGCCCTGGGTATCTCCACAGGCCCTGCACCCCTCAAAGTGCCCCTGGCAAGACAAGAGCGCCTCATGATGAGCGGAGGCCCACGAGGTGGCCTGGCTGCTGGGGGAGAGGTGGGTCTCTCCGAAACCTGCATCTGAGTGCCACCTCCTCTTTTTAGAGCCCCCAGGACAAAGCTCACCCCCCCGCCCGGGGAGAAGGGCCCACGGGGGTCTCCCCTTTCCCAGCGCAGCTAACTTAATCATTCTCCAAAACCCAGGACACCTCCTCCAGGAAGCTCTCCTGACAACACCGATCCCAGGCTGGGGAAGGGCCCTCACCAACAGCACCCCGTCCAGTGGCCACTGCCCCCATCTCAGCATCCTGAAGCCAGGCCCCACTTCAGCACACAGTAGAAGGCCCCCTAAGGACAAGGGCTTATGTAGCTGAGGACGGGGCATAGATGAGGGGGGCTTTCCTGCAAAATGTCACACCCCCTGTGTCCCAGGTCAGTGGGCACTTGTAGGCCTCTGTGCCTAAGAGGGTCTGTACCCAGGAGGGACCTTTACCAGGAGGCAGCTCTCTACCGTCCTTGCTCACACACCTGTCCGATGACAGCCAGGCCCCTCGCTCCCTCAAACACACTCACTGACAGGATTTGCACAGGGTTCCTGGGGGCTCGACCCAAGAGCATCTGCCCTCAAAGTTCCATCTTCAGGAATGCTTGAGTTCTGGCCTGGCCCCGACCCACTCCCTCCTGGAGGCTCGGCTGGTGCCAAGAGCGGTAACCGCACTTGGCATCTCAGCTAAAACGACTGCTCTTCTCCCTGAGGCAGCTGACCTAAGAAGAAAGCGCCAGGCTGCGGGCTAAAGGAGGCTCCCCTGAGGCTCAGCGAGGACAGCAGCAGCCCCAACCTCGGACTTCTTCATGGGGACACTTCCCGTCATTGCTGGGGGTGCCCCAACCCCTGCCCACCATGCCCTCAGGGCACCCAGCACAGATTTCACACAGCCGCGGGGGTGGCAGCCCTCTCCTTCCCTCCCTCCCACTGGGCGTCATAGGAGCACCTCCAGACTGCTGGAGGGAGGGGTCAGACCTGGGAGCTCCAACTGGTCCCCTTGGGCCTGCCACCTCCTCCCTAGTGGTCTGTCTCCCCCAGACCTCAGGCTGCCTAGAGATAGGGACCACCCCCAGCACCCACCGTGGGCTGGGGACTTACAGTGCACGTGCAAGGGGCGCGGGACAGGGGTAATCAGAGGTTATCCCAACACCCGCTCTCCCCTGCACCCGCACGAGTGAGACACCCACACACAACCGCCCGCCCGCCCTCTGCTCAGTCAGGGGTGTTTGTCACAGGCGCTGATTTTGACCATCTCCCCCACCCTTTAAAAGAGGGGGCCACGGAGCCTAAGAGATAAACTTCACACGCTGCCAACACGGGTGCAGGTCTGGGTAGCAGCCCAGGGTTTTTACCGGCAGTACCGTTATGATTCACGCTCCCGCAGCACGGGGACTGGCAGACTAGGTAACTGAGACCGGGTGCGGGGAGGCGGCAGGGCGGCGGGGCGGCGGGGCCAAGATACCCTAGGGAGATGCGACCAGGTTCTGGGCTTGGCCAACCACACCGCGCGCACCGGGGCCGTGCCGCGCCCTCTCGATCGGCTGCGAGAGGCTAGCTCGCCAATCAGGCCGCGGACGCGGGCCGGCCGTGCTGCGCACGCGAGTGTATGCGCGCCCCCCCGCGCGCGCGCGTGTGTATGTGTGTGTGTGTGCGTGTGTGTGTGTGTGCGTGCGCCAGGGGGAGGCGGAGGAGGCGCCAGTCTTAGATAGAGCCAGCTTCTGGAACTCACCGCTCAGGCTAGTCCCGCAGGCTGCAGTCGGCCCTGGAGGGGGCGCCCTCGCCGAGCGCGCGCTCCGCGCCGCCGCACGGCCTCGTCCCCGGCGCGCG
>NW_004444047.1:3479374-3490055 GCF_000243295.1 Trichechus manatus latirostris | reverse complement strand
AACGGGGGAGCCGGGCGCGTTGTCGGCCACGCGGTCCCCGGGCCCCGGCTGGCGCCTGTCGCGCGCCAGCTCGCGTTCCGTCGAGTTCTTCCTGTCGCGCCGGCGCCGGGCGCGCAGCAGCGTTTGCCGCCGCAAGGTGGCCCAGGCGCGCGAGAAGCGCTTCACTTTCGTGCTGGCTGTGGTCATGGGCGTGTTCGTGCTCTGCTGGTTCCCCTTTTTCTTCAGCTACAGCCTGTATGGCATCTGCCGCGAGGCTTGCCAGGTGCCCGACCCGCTCTTCAAATTCTTCTTCTGGATCGGCTACTGCAACAGCTCGCTCAACCCGGTTATCTACACCGTCTTCAACCAGGACTTCCGCCGCTCCTTCAAGCACATCCTCTTCCGACGGAGGAGAAGGGGCTTCAGGCAGTGAGTGACCAGTGTGACCCGCCGCACCCAGGGACCCTGGACTGCTGCGACCTCAGGCCGGACGGCCGACCATTGTGGCTGCGCGTAGAGGCGGGGGACAGCCGCAGACTGCTTCCTGCCCTTCAAAGTTGGGGGGCAGAGTCTCCAGAGACCCAGGGGTGCAGGGATTGGGGCCTGCGGCCGGTGCACAGGACAGGAGCATCGTGGATGGAGAGACAGTGGGGCCTCCGGGGAGGGGAGAGGAGAAGGGGAGACACCCCCTTGCCTTCCCACCTCAGCAAGGGGCTGCCTGGATCGGCTCTGGAGGCCCTGCCGAGGGTGGCCGTGAGGTCAGGGTTTTAGATGGCAGTCAGTGGCAGACGCAGCCTCCCAGAGGGATGAGAAGCTCCCCACCACAGACCACACACCACCCAGTATCCATGTCTGAGCAAGGGCTGACTCCCCCAGGACAGAGCCCTCGGCGGCTGCCTCAGGGCAGAGCGAAGGCGGTCCTGACAATCTTTGGTTACTGAAAGTCTTTCAGTGTTTGCCAAAAACAATGATAGCCAAAACAACCAAACTATTTTCTAAATAAACCTTTGTAATCTAAGTGCTGGCTGCTGCCGTCTGTTCTTCAGCGGGCGGTGGGGGCACGAAACTGCTAGGGCCCCACCGCCCCTCTTGCATGGTGAGGAGGGGGCCCCTTTTTAAAGGGAAATACTTTTATAGATACAATATATATATTTGATTAATGCAGATGCAATGTATATTTAAAATGCAGATACAAAATATATATTTAAAATGCTTGTGCTGTGGCAGAATAAGAGGCAAAAAAAGAAAGAACCCCGAGTTGACTCCAAATTTAGCATCTGGAGGGTTGTCTTCCTTCCGGGTTCACCCTGCCTCCACTGCCCTACCCCCTACCCTGGCATCCAGCCACGGCCCTGGCCTGGGAGAGGTCCTGCAGGACCCCAGGCCCACTGGATGGGGAACCGGGGCTCCCCCATCCAAGGTTCAAGTTCCACCTGGGAGCTTTGGGCGGCCAGCTCCTGGGCCTCTAGGCTAGCTCTGGGCCTGCCTCTTTGGAGGAGGGAGCGTGTTTGAACCTGCGCACAGGTGGAGAGAGCCAAGGCCAGCCCCAGACCCCTAGTCCAGGCAGGAGGTCTTCCCTTGTGAGCCCGGTGAGGAGGAAAGTGTCACATAACCACTGGCAATTTCTTGGAGGTTTCTGAACCCAGCGAGGGTCTTTGAGGCCCCAAATTGGGCAAGCCTTCAGTGACTGGCAAGGGGGCTCTGAGCCTGGGCGCCCCCAGCAGCAGCCCAGCCTTGCCCCACCCTCCACTGAGGCTGGAGGAGGGGGCGCTAGCAGACAAGAGCCTCCTGGGTCCTGGGGACTTTGCTGTCCTCAGGGCCAGGACCCCACAGCCTCCTCTGCCCCTCCCTTTGCAGACCCGGGAAGCTCCTGGGGTGGCTGGGGTGGGGGTGGGGGTGCAGAGCAGGACCTGGTTGTTGGGCGGGTGGAGCCCCCATGCACGTGAGCTCGGTGGGCTGGGGGACAGCTCCTGCTGGCGGCTGCTGCTTGTGACCATCTAACCCTCCCCTCCTCCCCCTTGGACCCCTCGTGGCTTCTCTGTATGTACTGACCCCCCGCGCCCCCAGCTCTCCCCATCTGTCCTGGGGAGAGGTCAGCCCTGGGGCCTGCCTTCCACCCCACCCTCATCCCTTGTGTCAAAAACCGGAGAGGGCCCCTGACCTGGGCTGACTTGGTGGGGCTGCCCTTGGAGCAGCTACCTGACTTCATCCCCCCAAATTATGGGTCCTCCAGACACCCCAACTTACAGAGGGACTCTTCAGTTTCCACGAATTGTCCTGGACTGTGCTCACAGGTAACTCCTGCGGTTACACTCACACCCACTGTGTGCTAGGATCCGGGACGGGCGGGGAGACCGAGGCCTGGGGGTGGGGGGAGGGCAGTGGGATTGGCTGGGGTGGAGCAGAGTGTGCAGGCCTTCCTCCCCTGGGCGGGGTGTGGACAGGTGCTCGGGTGAGCTTCAGCGTCCCCTGAAGCCTGGGGTCCAGCCTGCCAGCCTAGTGGGGGCCCACAGAGGGCGGCCTTGCTGCACAGACAGCATGCTGGTACGTATCTCACGAAGACAGAGTGGTCCAGGAAAGCTCTGAGGGTGGCCCCGGAAACCTGCACCAAATCACCTGCGCCTTTACTAAAAAGACCTCCGGACTCCCAGAATTACAGCTCCGTGTCTGTTTCTTACCCGGGTTTGCAGGCCCAGTCCAAAAGTGCTGGCAAAATGAGGGACCCCGGTCCCCCTTTTGAAGGTCATCGAGGGCCAGTCCTCAGGACCCCCTCTAGATCAGGAACCCCTGTCCTAAGAGGAATTACATTTTGAGCCCAGGGGTGTTATGAATAGCATGGGTGGGATGGGGACGCTCAGAACAGCAGAACACCAAACCTGTTGCGGGCGAGTCTATTCCAGTTCGTGGCACCCCCGTGCATTACAGAGCAGAACTGCTCCATAGGGTTTTCTTGGCTGTCATCTTAATGGAAGCAGATCACCAGGCCTTTCTTCCTTGGAGCCTCTGTTGGGTTCCAACTGGTAACCTTTAAGTTAGTAGTCGAGCACAAACCATTTACGCCACCCAGGGACCTCGGAAGGCTCAGAGAGGTGAGCACACCTGCCCAGGGCCACACAGCTTGTGGGCAGACTGAGGACCGGCCCAGGCCTCCTCGCTCCAAATTCAGCCATACAAGGACCACTGGCCCTGCTTCCCCTCAGGGGTCCAGGGAGAGAGAGATGTCCTCAGGCAGAGGAGCAGGGGAAGTGCAGGTGTGGGGTGGGAAATCCTGGTGGGAGTGGCACCTCCGTTCAAGTGTGGAGGGGGCATGGGGGCTGTGTGCCAGGCTCTGGAGGAGGGGCCGGGAGATCACCTGTGGCTCAGGGTGGCCCCCTGGGTGTAGCTGGAGGTGGGGGAGGGGTGGCTTAGTCAATTTCTGCAGAAGGAAGCCCACAGCCTGGGACCAGAGGTTCGTGACTTCCTGCTCCTCTGTCCCTTATGATGGTGGTGTGACCATGAGCCCGTCCCCTCTGAGCTGCAGGGCCTCCCGCGTGCAAGGGGATCCTGACCCCCCCAACATGAGGCCCTTGGGAGGTTATTCCGAGTACACAACAGGGCCACAGAGCCTGGAGTGGGGTCCCTGGAAGAATGTCAGTAACCCCCACACCCCTTCCTTCCCCAGTCCCAGGAATTGGGCCTTCCCGGGCTGGCTGGCCTGCTTCCACCCTGCTCGATACCCCATTCAGCCGACAGGTATTCCTACTCCATCTGATTGCTGCGGCAGAGACTTCCTCAGTGACAAACAGGCAGAAGCTGGCTTCCCCCCTGTGCCGTCTGCCCCGGGGAACAGGAGATCAAGGGCCTCACAGGCCTCATGTCTTCTGGATGAGGTGGGCACTCTGGCACCCACCTGAGGGCCCTGAGCACCACTGCCCCCACATGCTGGTCCCGTGTTACGTCCGGGCCAGGAACCACCTTTCCAGCCCTTTCTCTGGCATGTCCGCCCCACCAGCCATGCACCGCAGGCCGGTCATTCATGGGGTGGCACTCTTCTCTCAGAGACAAAGCCTAAAGATCCTCATCTCCCATCTTCCCAGCCACCCCGCAGAGGTGACCATCTGGCCCAGGACCCATAGGAGCAAAGCTGGGGCTGGAAACATCTGCTCTAGGGAGCCCCCTCTGTGGACCCCTAGCCTGGGGGTCCTCAGTGCTGGCCTTCCATGGCCCACAGAACAGGGATTTGGGAACTGAGGACCTTGTAAATTGGCGGTCCCCCTGGGCCTGGGGGCAGGGTAAAGTAGGGGCTCCCCAGGGCCTGGCCTTGGAGCAGCGCTGCTCCTGTGTTCTTTGGTCACTCGGGGGATTTCAGACAAAACCTTAAAACAAGCCCAGCAAGATCAAGAAGGTCGGGTCCTGAAGGACGCGAGGTACGGGCCTCAATCCCGCTTCTCCGGGCCAATGCATGCCTGGCCCTCCCCTATGGCTGATGAAACCTGTAAAAGCTGGAACCTGTGGAATTCCGGTCAGAAAAGGAAAACGTGAATACTTTCCACTAACGGAGAGCGATGGCGAAGCGTTGAGACTGCACCCTGCCAAAGGCGGCAAACTCGTGACACCCGGAAAAACACAGCAGTCCCGTGAAGTTCCGGCTCTCCCAGATTCCACTCTCCATATGTGCTTCTGTCCATACAGATGCTTTTGCTGTGGTTGGGTGCCATCCAGTGGGCTCCAATCATGGCTACCTTATACATAGAATGAAGCCTTGCCCAGTCCTACACCATCATCATGATCATTGATAAATACGTGTTGATTTTTGAGTTGATTTTCCACTTGTGGCAACCCCATGTGACAGAGTAGAATTGCCCCATAGGGTTTTCTAGGCTGTGGTCTTTACAGAAGCAGATCACCAGGTATTTCTTTTCTGGAGCCTCTGGGTGGGTTTGAACTGCCAACCTCTTGGTTAGCAGCCGAGCACTTAACCGTTGTGCCACGGATGCTCCTTGATATATGTAACTAATTCCTGTATTTTAACCTGATTGTTGGGTCTGTAGAAAAGGAAAACAGAAAAGAATCATTTAACCCCAATATTTCACTGCAGCTTAGTATGGAATTCAAAGGAAACTAGCAGCCGAGCAGCCAGAAGCCCGCCTCCCCGATCCTGCCCCAGTGCGGGGTGGGGCCTCGGGAGCGGGGAGGAGCACGTGGTGGGGCTGGCGGCCACTGAGCTTCTCTATCACATTCATTGCAGGGCTCAAATGTTCAGTGTGGCTTCAGATCAAAACACATGGCACCTGCAGGGCCGTCTGAAGTCTGGTGTGGCAGTGCGGCCCCCACGTGCTGGGAACGGGGCAGGGCCAGAGGAGGGGGCAGCCCGGCTGGGGTCCCCTGAGCCTAGCCCTGGTGTGTGTGTGGCGCCTGATGAGCACCTGACCTGGGCTCGCTGTGGGCAGGTGGGCTATCTCCTCTCGGTGTTGTGGGCGGCTGAGGGGCTCTGGGGGCCAGCCAGGGATGGGGGTGAACAGGCCCACACATGGAGACAGCTCCTGGGGGAGGGGGGTGCAGAGGAGGGAGGAAGCAGGGCTCTGAGTCCCCTGCGGGGTCTTCCACCTGAGAGCCCCCTCCCAGCTCTGGCTTGGCGTGGAGCAGCCCGTGGACCTCAGGCCACCTCACAGACACACACCCACTCGCTCACTCCTGAGGGCCAGTGTTCCCAGGGGTGGGGAAGGAGGGAGACGGGTTGGAGGCAGGCCCAGTGCGGAGCCTCAGGGGGTGCTGGTGGAATGAATAGTAAGGGTCCAGTTTGGTGCAGCTGGTGACTGAGGCTGGACCGGGGCACTGGAGTTTCAGCCATTCCCCAGCCCAATCAGGACTGTGTTGTGAATGCCCCTCCAGGGTGCCCTGAGTCCCTGATGCCTCGCAGGAAGCAGGTCGTCTGCCCAGGGTGGGATCCTGCCTGGCAGGGTGCACAGGCCTGCGATGGTCCCATTCCCTGCCCGCTGCTGGTTTCCAGCTCCTCTGGTAGAACTAGCATCAGGAGGGCAGTGTGCAGATCCTGTTTCCCTTTTCTCCATGGCTGCCAGGCAACTCTGGCACATTTTGTGCTCAGGCACCAGAGCAGGAGACCTTTAATGCCCTTTTGGTAGGAAAGAAATGCATTTTGGGTTGAAGTTTCACAGGTTTTGGCTTTCTTGTGGCCCAGAGTTTGCCATTGATTCAGCTTCCCAGGCAGATTTCGGTGGGATTGTCCACACCCTGCACAGTGGTCACAGCCCCTTCCACACCCCTGCCCTGTCTGAACTTATTTACAGATGGGGAGAGGGGAGACCAGCTTGGCTGGCCTGCCAGGGGTCACACAAGGAATAGATTCGACTGTGTCCCTTCCAGACAAACCTCCACCCAGGATACAAGGCTGCTAGCTTCTGCATCCTCTCCGACAGCCCTCCGGGAGTGTTCTGGCCAGGCTCCTCCCCGCGCCTGCTCATCAATGCCTTGTCCTCTGCCGGGAGCCCTGCCTCCACCTTCACCTGACCACTTCTTCTGTGTTCCCCCACTCAGATCGGGGTTCAGCTCCAGAAAGTTCTCTGGAGCCCCCCACCTCCCTACATTCAGCAACCTGCCCCCACGTCTGAGCTAGGCTCTGCCCTGTCCTCCCCATTCTCGTCGCCCCCTCCCCGTCTCCCCCCTCCCTCCTCCCCATCCCCGTCTCCCCGCCTCCCTTCTCCCCATCTCCCCCTCTCCTTCCTCCTCATCTCCCACTCTCCCCCTCCCTCCTCCCCCTCCCCGTCGACCCCTCTCCCTCCTCCCTGTCTCCTCCTCTCCCCGGCTCAGGCACCGCTCCCGTGCTGCAAGGGCTTTTCCACTTTACTTCATGTGCAGGCCCATCAGCCATATGTTCAAATATTGGTGGGCGGGTTTTTTCCCCCATTTAATTAGCTCTTAACTGACTGTGCCTCGTCTACAAAATCGAAAGATCTCAATGCAGCCTTTGAGGTGAAGCTGGACTCCTCACAGGTGCTGGGGGGCAAGACACGTGATGGATCGTGGATTTCAATACCTCCCCCCATTTCACAGAAAGGCGAGGGGACCACTAATGATAATAATAACAAAGAACAGGGAGACCTGCTTTTGCTGTGTGCCCACTATGTGCCAGGCATTTGTCCTCAGATCCTGCCAGGTGAGAACGAATGCACCCATTTTACAGATGAGGAGACTGAGCTCCAGAAAGGGAATGGTGAGGAGTTGTAGTGCGTGCGGCGCCTGTGCTGGGAGCTAGACCCTGGGCTACACACACCCCTGACCCTGCCACACTGGACCAAGCCCTCAACAAGCTACTGATGTCAGCGCCACCAGCCCCGTTTCACAGCTGAGAAATCTGAGGCTCGGATAGCCCGGGAGAATTTTCCAAGGTCATGTCCGTTCTGAGCGTGGTCTGGGTCACCTAATTTTGACCTCATCTCTATTTCTTTCCTATTGTGAACAATCTCTAGGACCCCACAGAGCACAGCAACTAAATATTTTTGGAGTGGCTTCTTTATTTTCTACGTAAGCATCCTTCTAAAGCCTTAGCTGCTACGTACAAATGGCAGCCTTCGTTCACAATGTGAATTCGGGGCGGGCTTTGTTTTTATTCTGTCGTCGTAGAAACTGTTCAGAACAACAGGCGGCTTTTAAAACATCGCCCCACCCAGGATATAAAATGCCAACATGTTTGTGGGAAGAACTAATTCAGTTACCTGTTTCCGAGAGTGTGCACCATCCCAAATCAAATCTGAAACAAAATCAGTCCTCTCATAATCGGCTCAAATGAAGTTGTTATTCAAATTCAGATTGTTGTTGTGTTGTTTCCACAAGGATTCAAGTAGGAGGCAAAACAATAGAGTTATTCTCTCACTTTTGATGTTGCTCAATAATCAGCAGCGCCCAGCAATCCTTGCCCGCTCAGGACGCGGTTCCTCGAGGCCAAAGGAGGGGTTAGCTGATCATCGCGGGGGTACGTCTTAAAATGTGCCTGGACCCATAACCAGTCGCCATCAAGCCGACCCCAACTCACGGAGACCCCAAGCGTGTCCGAGCAGAATTATGCGTCATCAAGTTTTCACTGTCTGGTTTTTCAGAAGTAGATTGCCTGGCCTTTCTTCCAAGGTACCTTTGGGTGGATTCAAACTGCCAACCTTTTGCTTAGCAGCTGATCGTGAGAACTGTTTGCACCACCCAAACCCAAAAACCAAACTTGCTGCCGTCAAGTCGATTCCGACTCACGGCGGCCCCGTGTATTACAGAATAGAACTGCTCCAGAGGGTTTCCTTGGCTGTAATCTTTATAGAAGTGGATTGCCAGACCTTTCTTCTGAGGTGCCTCTGGGTAAACTCAAACCTCTAGTCTTCCGGTTAACAGCTGAGTGCATTCACTGTTTGCACTGCTCAGGGACTCCAAAATGTCCCCCCACCCACCCCCGCCAGAGAGGGCCTGAAAGTGGCAATTGATTAATACTGCCTGCATACCTTTGCTGGAGCCCTGGTGGCACAGTGGTTAAGAGCTACAGCTGCTAACCGAGAGGTCAGCAGTTTGAATCCCCCAGCCACTCCTTGGAAACCCTATGGGGCAGTTCTACTCTGTCCTATAGGGCAGCTGTGAGTCAGAATCAACTCGACGATAACGGGTTTGATTTTGGCTTTGGGCACGTTCAGAGTCTAGTTACACAGACACCTTTGCCAGGGGCCCCTGGGTGATGATGGGGTGACACCTTTGCCAACTGGTCATGGGGTGGGTCTCTCCAGGGTGTTGAGGCTGAGCACAAAGGTGGTGTCGAGGTCCAGAAGGCCCTGACTCAGGTTTGAAGCTGACAGAGCTGTGTGGCCCCTGAGCCTCAGATTCCCTGTCTGGGAAGTGGGCACAGGCCGAGGTGCCCACCCTTCCGCCTCACACGGCTTGTATGTAGAGCCAGCGTGGACCCTGGAGCTCGTCACGAACAGCCATCAAACGCAGGAGTGAGAGAGCCTTCCTTGGGCTGGCCTGCTCTGTGTCCCCGTAATCTCCAGCTGGGAGTCCCCGGGAGGACAGAGCAGTGCCTGGCTCACACTTGCACTGGCCGAATGGGGAGCTGAGGAGCTTCCGCGGGCCTAGGGCACGGGGCGTGGACCTCAGAGACCCCTGGCCAGCCTCATACCACCAGGCTGGGCCTCTCCGGAGAGAGCAGAGTGTTCAGGTCGGGCTGTGGCGTTGTCTCGCCCTAGATGCAGATGCAGTAGGTGCTTAATAAATGTTGGAAGAATGGCTGTAGATATATCAAAGACTCAGTCCTGTGCTTGTGGTGCCTGCAATCAGATGGGGGGGGGGGTGCAGGAGAGGCCCTCCAGCCAGTCCACAGAAATAGGGTGGGGTGCAGCGGGAGGGCCAGGCTGCAGCTCCCGCTCTGCACCGCGGTGTTCTACCCAGACAGAGCCGAGAATGCGGGACTGTCACGTCTGGGTCACCTGGGGGGCTAGTGCTTCTACAGGCCCCTCTCTCCTCCACCTCCCTGCCCAAAGGAGGTCACCTCCAGGCTTACTCAGAAATGTTAACGAGTGGAGCTCACAGCATCCGGAGACTACCTGCACCCATTTTCCTGATGGGGAAACTGAAGCTCACAGAGGCTCAAGTACTTATCTAAGGCTACTTATCCACTCAGGGGTGAAGCAGGGTTGTGGGGGTCTCTCAGAACCCCTGCTGGCTCCTCCTATAACAAGCAAAGCCATAGGGTGGAGCTTGGCGGGGGCTTGGAGGGGCGGCCGCACTCGCCATTTGCCCACCTGGCCTTGCCCTTCTGCCTTCTGCATTTAGGGGATGAGCCCCCAGTGAAGGGTGAGGATATGTTCCAAAGAGAACAGCTCAAGTCAATTGGAAGAAACTCAAATGCCCCGTATTAGCCCCTGGACAGTCTCACAGCCCCAGGTCACTCACCCCCTGCTCACATACCTCCAGTGATGGGGAGCTCACCCCCTCCCTGAGACTGCCTAGGCCTAGAAATGCCACCTGGATATTTGGGAATTTGCCATTTATTAAGAAGGAATCTGTCCCGTGAACTTCCGACCCAAGGCCTCGGGGTGACCTTCCCAGGGTGTTTTCAGGGCCCACCACGTGCATTTGTGCTTCCCCTCTTCTGTTTGAAGTCCTTCATCATGAGTTTGTACCCATGCTGGGCCTGGCACTGATCTAGGGAGAGGAAAAGAGCCCACAGGGCTGTGCCTGATAAAGCTACCAGGATCACACAGCCTGCTAGGAACCCAGGGAGGGTCACAATCCTGGGACCAGCTTGCCTGAGTCACGGGGCTCCAACCCCAGGCTGCGGCCAGCGGAAGTGGACAGTGCCAGAATGGCCGGGAGGCCTGTGAGAGCCCTCAGGGATGAGGGTTTCAGAGACAGTGTCACCTACCCTGTCAGAGACATGGTCACCTGGGTGTCAGAGATGGAATCACCTGGGTGTCAGAGACGTGATTACCTGGGTGTCAGAGATGTGATCACCTGGGTGTCAGAGAAGTGATCACCTGGGTGTCAGAGATGGAATCACTTGGCTATCAGAGATGTGGTCAACTGGGTGTCAGAGATGGAATCACTTGGCTGTCAGAGATGTGGTCACCTGGGTGTCAGAGACGTGATCACCTGGGTGTCAGAGATGGAATCCCTTGGCTGTCAGAGATGTGGTCACCTGGGTGTCAGAGATGTGATCACCTGGGTGTCAGAGATG
>NW_004444047.1:3475505-3478281 GCF_000243295.1 Trichechus manatus latirostris | reverse complement strand
ATCACCTGGGTGTCAGAGATGTGATCACCTGGGTGTCAGAGATGGGACCACCTGTGTGTCAGAGATAGAATCACCTGTGTGTCGGAGATGTGGTCACCTGGGTGTCAGAGACGTGATCACTTGGCTGTCAGAGATGTGGTCACCTGGGTGTCAGAGATGGAATCACATGGGTGTCAGAGATGTGATTACCTGGGTGTCAGAGAAGTGATCACCTGGGTGTCAGAGATGTGATCACCTGGGTGTCAGAGATGGAATCACCTGGGTGTCAGAGATGTGATCACCTGGGTGTCAGAGATGGGACCACCTGGGTGTCAGAGATAGAATCACCTGTGTGTCAGAGATGGAATCACCTGGGTGTCACAGATGGAATCACTTGGGTGTCAGAGATGTGATCACCTGATGTCAGAGATAGAATCACCTGGGTGTCAGGGATGTGGTTACCTGAGTGTCAGAGACGGAATCACCTGGCTGTCAGAGATGGAATCACCTGAGTGTGAGAGATGGAATCACCTGGGTGTCAGAGATGTGATCACCTTGTTTTCAGAGATTGACTGATTCGGACTCCCAGCTTCCAGATCAGGTGACAATGAACTTCTGTTCTTTAAAGCCCCCACTCTGTGGTATTCTGTTACAGCAGCCCCCAGACAGTAAGACGAGAGCCCAGCAGACTTGGCGCTGGGTTAGGGCAACGGAGACCCAGCCCTGCCCTCATGGAGCTGACAGTCCCATGGGGGGCAGGCTCTGGCCACAGACCGCAAGCTCAGCCAGTCCCCAGGGGAGCTTGGTTCCCACAGGTGACTGTCCTCAGTCCTCATGTCGACCCTGCAGAAGGAGTGGACGCCTCCTCTAGGGATGAAGACATTAGGGTGTGGAGCAGAGAAGCAACCACCCGGGAGTGCTCCACTGGTCAGCGGCAGAGCCAGGTGGGCAGAGGCCCAGGTGGGAAGCTCACACAGCAGGCTTAGGGTTGACAAGGAAACCATCAGCTTCTGAAATTGCTTATGGCCCTAGCACGGGGTGCTGACATCCCTCTTCGGGAGCTCAGGACCATGCGTTGCCTCCGGAGCTGCTGAGGGAAGTCATGGGGCTGCGAGACAGGGCCTCCCCATCCCCTCAGTCCCTCAGAGGCCTCGCGTGCCTTTGTCCTGCCCGAGGGGCAGCGAGACACGTGCCTGGCATGTGCCGTGCAGCAGAGGGTCCAGGCTTGGGGCTGGCCCCTCCCAGGCGGGTGTCCACACAGGGGCAGAACATTGCCATCCTTGGAAGCCCTGTGACCTCGGTCCTTCTTCTCACTGGCTGTCCCAGGCTCCACTGCACCTGTCTTTGTGCCTCGGCCCCCATCCCTCCCCAGTGCCGGCTCCTCGTCTAGGTGAGCTCCGGTGCTGTCATAGCAGAAGTGTGGGGGAGTCCAGGGTGGGGGGTAAGTGTGCAAGTGCTGGGTGAACCGTAGAGAGCCACACTCCCGAGCAGGGCAAACAAACCCTGGGTGGAGTGCTGGCCGGCCACCAGGCCTTGCAGATGGCTGGAGAGGCCAGCTCCCAAGCCCTGCCCTGAGGAGTTCCCGGCAAGCTGCTGAGCGTCCAGGAGGAAGGTTCTCCTGGAGGTCTGTTGTCGAGCTGCAAGAATGGAAAACTACCAGCCTGTCTCAGCATCAGCGTGAGCCGTGAGCCGGCACTGCTATCTGCCATCAGCGGGCCCAGAGGTGCCCTGCGGCCCCCGCCGATGCCCATCCAGGGACGGTGGAGGCTGGGGCCCCTCCCGCTCCTGGAGAGCCAGGGGACAGCATGGCTGCACGTGACCCCCAGCTGCTGCCACTAGCTATGAAGACTGGCTCTGGGGTGCCTGCCAGGCCCAGCTGGAGGGGTGTCTGGGGTCACCATGACAAAGCACCTTGAAGCGGGAAAGGGGCTTAAAGCAACAGGGACATCAGGGCGTCGGCCGGGCCACACTCTTCCCAGCATCTCTAGGGGAGGGTCCTTCCTGCCTCTCCAGCTCCTGGTGGCCCCAGGTGTTTCCCGGCTCATGGCCGCATCTCTCCAGTCTTTGCCTCTGTCATCACAGAGCTCTGGCCTCTGTCTTTCTGTCTGTCCACCTCTTCTCGTCTTTGATAAGGACGCCAGTCAGGGGGCATTAGGACCCACTTAACTTCACCCTACTCCAGTACCGGAACCTGGTGGCATAGTGGGTAATCGCTCAGCTGCGAAGCAAAAGGTTCAAACGCACCCAGCAGCTTCACAGGAGAAAGACCTGGCGATCTGCTCGCATTAAGATGACAGCCTAGGAATCCCTAGGGGGCAGTTCTGCTCTGTGGGGTTTGGTCGCTGCGAGTCAGAGTCAACTTGACAGCACCAGCAACGAGTCTGGTGACTTCATGGTAACCTAACTGATAACGTCTGCGAGGACTCTGTTTCCAAACAAGGTCATGGTCACAAGTGCAGAGGTTAGGACTTGACTCCACTGTTGGGGACACAATTCAGCCCACAATACAAGGCTACAGGGCAGTGCGCGGGCGCCAGGAGCCTGAGAGGAGAACAGACCTGCCTGTCCTGGGGCCGTGCAGCCTGGCTCCATCGCTGTCTGTGGCCTCAGCCCACTCCTGCCCCACCCCCAGCGACAGGGCCTCAGCCAGTTCTTGCCCCATCCCCAGCGACAGGGCCTCAGCCCGTTCCTGACCCCCAGCGACAGGGCCTCAGCCCGTTCCTGCCCCCACAGCCACAGGGCCTCAGCCCGTTCCTGCCCCCACAGCCACAGGGCCTCAGCCCGTTCCTGCCCCCAC
>NW_004444047.1:3458384-3475339 GCF_000243295.1 Trichechus manatus latirostris | reverse complement strand
GGGCCTCAGCCCGTTCCTGCCCCATCCCCAGCGACAGGGCCTCAGCCTGTTCCTGCCCCCACAGCCACAGGGCCTCAGCCCGTTCCTGCCCCCACGGCCACAGGGCCTCAGCCCATTCCTGCCCCCCTAGCCTAGAGGCCTCAGCCGGACGGAAGGCTGGCCACGCAGCAAGGAGCACATGTCTTAGCTGTCTGGTGCTGCTGTAACAGAAGCACCACAAGGGGATGGCTCTAACCCAGGTATTCTCTCACAGCTTAGGAGCCTAGAAGTCCACACTCAGGGCACTGGCTCCAGAAGGTTCTCTCTGTCGGTTCTAGGGGAAGGTCCCTGTCATCTATCTTTTCCTGCTCTAGAAGCTTTTCAGAGCAGGGACACCGGGTGTCAAGGATTGAATTGTGTCCCCCCAAAATATGTCAACTTGGTTAGGCCATGATTCCCAGTATTGTGTGGTTGTCCTCATTTTGTGATTGTAATTTTATGTTAAAGAGGATTAGGGTGGGAGTGTAACACCACCTTTACCCAGGTCACATCCAATGTAAAGGGAGTTTCCCTGGGATGTGGCCTGCACCGCCTTTTATCTTACAAGAGATAAAAGGAAAGGGAAGCAAGCAGAGAGTGGGGACCTCATACCACCAAGAAAGCAGTGCTGGGAGCAGATCACGTCCTTTGGACCTGAGGTTCCTGTGCTGAGATGCTCCCAGACCAGGGGAAGATTTATGACAAAGCCCTTCCTCCAGAGCTGACAGAGAAAGAAAGCCTCCCCTGGAGCAGGTGCCCTGAATTTGGACTTGTAGCCTACTGGACTGCGAGAGAATCAACTTCTCTCCACTTGTGGTGATTCTGTTAGGGCAGCACTAGATGACTGAGACACCAGGTCCAAAGGATACACTGTGTTGCCAGCTTTTCCTTCTTGGTGGTAATAATGTCCCTCTCCTCTCTGCTCAGTTCTTTTATGTCTCCAAAGAGATTGACTCAAAATACAACCTAATCCTGTAGATTGAGTCCTGCTACATTAACATCATAGAGAGTAGGATTTGCAACCCCACATGTCTGTCAGTTTGTCTCACTGTGATGGCTGGCATGTTGCTGTGATGCTGGAGGCTGTGCCACTGATATTTCAAATACCATCAGGGTCACCCATGGTGGACAGGTTTCAACTGAGCTTCCAGACTAAGACAGACTAGGAAGAAGGACCTGGCAATCTACTTCCGAAAAAATTAGCCAGTGAAAACCGTATGAATAGCAGCGGAACATTGTCTGATATAGTGCTGGAAGATGAGCCTCTCAGGTTTGAAGGCACTCAAAATACAACTGGGGAAGAGCTGCCTCCTCAAAGTAGAGATGACCTTAATGATGTGGGTGGAGTAAAGCTTTTGGGACCTTCATTTGCTGATGTGGCAGGACTCAAAATGAGAAGAAACAGCTGCAAACGTCCATTAATAATAGGAACGTGGAATGTGCCAAATATGAATCTAGGAAAATTAGAAATATTCAAAATGAAATGGAACACATAAGCATTCATATCCTAGGCATTAGTGAGCTGAAATGGACTGCATTGGCCATTTTGAACTGGACAATCATATGGTCTACTCTGCCAGGAATGACAGCTTGAAGAGGAATGGCACTGCATTCATCGTCAAAAAGAACATTTCAAGATCTATCCTGAAGTACAGTGCTGTCAGTGATAGGATAATATACATACGTCTGCAAGGAAGACTAGTTAATACAACTATTGTTCAAATTTATGCACCAATCACTAATGCCAAAGATGAGGAAATTGAAGATTTTTACCAACTTCTGCAGTCTGAAACTGATTAAACGTGCAATCAGGATCACTTATAATTACTAGTGATTGGAATGCCAAAGTTGGGAACAAAGAAGAAGGATTGATAGTTGGAAAATATGGCCTTGGTGATAGAAACAACACTGGTGGTTGCATGATAGAATTTTGCAAGACTAATGACTTCTTCATTGCAAATACCTTTTTTCAACAACATAGACAGCAACTATACACGTGAATCTCACCAGATGGCATACACAGGAATCAAATTAACTACATCTGTGGAAAGAGACAGTGGAAAAGTTCAATATCATCAGTCAGAACAAGTCCGGGGCCAACTTCAGAACAGACCATCAATTGCTAATATGCAAGTTGAAGTGGAGGAAAATTTGAACAAGTCCATGAGAGCCAAAGTATGACCTTGAGTATATTCCACCTGATTTAGAGACCATCTCAAGAATAGATTTGACTCATTAAACACTAGTGACCGAAGAGCAGACGAGGTGTGGAATGACATCAAGGACATCATACGTGAAGAAAGCAAGAGATCATTAAAAAGACAGGAAAGAAAGAGAAGACCAAAATGGATGTCAGAAGAGACTCTGAAACTTGCTGTTGAACATCGAGTAGCTAAAGCGAACGGAAGAAATGATGAAGTAAAAGAGCTGAACAGAAGATTTCAAAGGGTAACTTGAGAAGACAAAGTAAAGAATTATAATGACGTGCAAAGACCTAGAGTTAGAAAAGCAAAAGGGAGTAACACCTGGGCATTTCTCAACCTGAGAGAACTGAAGAGAAAATTCACGCCTCAAGTTGCAGTATTGAAGGATTCTACAGGGAAAATATTAAACAACGCAGGAAGCATCAAAAGAAGATGAAAGGAATACACAGAGCCACTGCACCAAGAAGAATTGGTAAACATTCAACCATTTCAGGAGGTAGCATATGATCAGGAACTGACGGTACTGAAGGAAGGAGTCCAAGACGCACTGAAGGCATTGGCGAAAAACAAGGCTCCAGGAATTGACGGAATACCAACAGAGATGTTTCAACAAACCGATGCAACACTGGAAGCCCTCACTCACCTATGCCAAGAAATCTGGAAGACAGCTACCTGGCCAACTGACTGGTAGAGATCCATATTTGTTCCCCTTCCAAAGGTGATCTAACTGAATTGAGAAATTATCAAACAATATCATTAATATCACACAAGTAAAATTGTGCCGAAGATCATTCAAAAGCTATTGGAGCAATACATCTGCAGGGAACTGCCAGAAATTCAAGCTGGATTCAAAAAGGACATGGAATGAGAGATATCATTGCTGATGCTAGATAGATCTTGGCTGAAAGCAGAGAATACCAGAAAGATGTTTACCTGTGTTTTAGTGACAAGGCAAAGGCATTCAACTGTGTGGATCATAACAAATTATGGATAACATTACGAAGAATGGGAATTCCAGAACACTTAAATATGCTCATGTGGACCTTGTACATAGACCAAGAGACAGTCATTCAATCAGTACAAGGAGATGCTGTGTGATTTAAAGTCAGGAAAGGGGTGTGTCAGCATTGTATCATTTCACCATACTCATTCAATCTGTATACTGAGCAAATAATCTGAGAAGCTAGACTATATGAAAAAGAAAGAGACATCAGTTTGGGAGGAAGGTTCAATGACAACCTGCCTTATACAGATGACACAATCTTGGTTGCTAAAAGTGAAGAGGACTTGGAGCACTTATTGATGAAGATCAAAGACTACAGCCTTCAGTATGGATTAAAAACCCATTGCCAAACCCATTGCCGTCGAGTCGATTCTGACTCATAGCAACCCTACAGGACAGAGTAGAAGTGCCCTGTAGGGTTTTCAAAGAGCATCTGGTGGATTCGAACTGCTGACCTTTTGGTTAGCAACTGAACTCTTAACCACTATGCCACCAGGGTTTCCGCTGTATGGACTACGCCTCAATATAAAGAAAACAAAAATTCTCACAACTGGACTGATAAGAAACATCATTTTACTTGGATCCACAGTCAACACCCACAGAAGCAGCAGTCGAGAAATCAAAAGACACATTGCATTGGGCAAATCTGCTGCAAAAGACCTCTTTAAAGTGTTAAAAACCAAAAATGTCAGTTTAAGGACTAAGATGCACCTGACCCAAGCCATGGTGTTTTCAATTGCCTTATATGCATGCGAAAGTTGGACAATGAGTAAAAAAAATGAAGAAGAATTGATGCCTTTGAATTATGGTGTTGGCAAAGAATATTGAATATACCATGGACTGTTGGAAGAACGAACAGATCTGTCTTGGAAGAAGTACAGCCAGAATGCTCCTTAGAAGCAAGGATGAGACTTAGTCTCACACTCTTTGGACATGTTGTCAGGAGGGACCAGGCCCTGGAGAAGGACCTCATGCCTGGTAAAGCAGAGGGTCAGTGAAAAACAGGAAGACCCTCAATGAGATGGATTGACACAGTGGCTGCAACAATGGGCTCAAACATACCAAAGATTGTGAGGATGGTACGGGGCTGGACAGGGTTTCACTTTGCTGTACACAAGGTCTCTATGAGTTGGAATCCAGTCGACTGCACCCCAAAACAACAACAGGGTTTACAACACAGAGGATAATCACATCAGATCACAAAATGGAGGAGAACCACACAGTACTGGGAATCGTGGCCTAGCCAAACTGGCAAACATTGTGGGGACCCAATTCAATCCACAGGATTTCAATGGAAGGGATGAGGCAGGCCCACGTGCGTGCTGGGGTTGGGGGAGGGTAGGGCAGGGGGCGGGGACAGAGGGACAGAGGGGTACCAAGAAGCACCCCACTCACAGCAGTTGAGGTCAAAACAGGCGGGACCCGTACTGAGCCTGGGTCCTGGGAAGTCACCAGGGTTTCACTCGCCATCTCCCCTCCCAGCTCTCCCGATAGAGTCCCCTCCAGGAGGGAGGATGAGGGTCCCAGGCTCGGCCCAGGTCGGAGTGCAGTCCGTCCTTCTGGACCTGGTGTGAGCCAGGGCGTCGGAGGGGTGACTGAACAGAAAGGCAGATGCGGTGGCCAGGAGGGTGGCGGACAGTGTGCCGGAATGAGGCAGCTGCATGGAGGGTGGGTGCCTTGCTCTGCCCCCTCCTCCATGAAGCCGCCTTGGCTCCAGGCCACTGCTGTCTGTCCCTGCATTGACTTGCTCCACTGGGCACTTCCAGATATCCTTGCCCTGCCCATGTCCAGGCTCTGTGCCCTGAGAGTATTGGGCTCACATGGAGACAGAGAAGGGGCCCCAACCAGCCTTCTGGAAGCCTCTGCCCGTCTCTGTACCTGTGTCATCTGCAGCGAGCTCTCTCCTAGAGCAGGTGGGTCGGGCTCCCAGAGGACCCTGTGCTGCTCCCAGGCTGCCCTCTGCCCAGCATGCCCCTCGACCTCTCCTAGCCTCCGGCCCCAGCCTGAGCCCAGCTCGGGGCCTCCCACTCCCCACTCATGTTTCTCTCCTGGGCTGGGGGACAAGAGAGGCTGTGCTGGGCTCTGGCCGTGCGGCCTCAGACCCAGCTCTGTCCCATCCCAGGACCGTCCCCCACCCTGCCTGGGCCCCCCGGCTGGGCTGCAAACACAGGCTCCCAGGGACAGATGCTTAGCACTAAGCTATGGCACCATTTCAGGCCCCAAGTCCTGCTGGGGCCGTAAAACCCGTGGCAGCCGCGTGTTGGAGCTGTTTGCTCCTGAGCATCTGACACGGAGATGAAAAACTCCCCAAATAACGCTGTCCCCACAGCCTCCGCCAGCAAACTATTTTCCCCTGCAAGAACGCTCGCTGCTCAAAGACCGGATTTCTCTTTCTCAGGGGGTGGAAACATCCCCAGTTATGACTGCAAAAAGGCGAACTTGTCACCTCTAATGAACAGCTTTCATTTAAAGCCCCGTAAGGAGGCAGGGGCACCGGAGACCGATGGTTTGTTGACGGTGCTGGAATCGCAGTATTTCATCTCGAGTGTTCATGGGAACTCACAGCACCCGCATAAGACGCTTTTGTTGTTGTTGTTTTTGGCCAAGATGGGGGAGCTGCCAGGAGCCACGGTTTGTGCTGGTCCAGGCGCCTTGCTGTTCCTACGACATCCCCATCCTGCCGTAACCCTGCTTCTGCTCACACACTTACAATGACAGGCTGCTCACTGCCTGCTGGTGGAGCCCACTCCATCGCTGGGGCTTACAGCGGAGCCTCTGGTGAGAGACGCAGAGGGCTCAGGGGGGTGATCCCCCCACCTCTGTCACTTGTCCAACAAGCATGTACTGAAGAGCCCTGGGGGTGCAGTGGTTAAGAGCTCGCCTGCTAACCAAAAGGTCCGCCGTTCGAACCCACCAGCCGCTCCTTGGAACCCCTATGGGGCAGTTGTACTCTGTCCTGAAGGGTCGCTATGAGTCAGAATCAACTCGATGGTAATGGATTTGGGTTTTGTTTTGTTTTTTTTTTTTTCATTTATTGTGTGCCAGCAGACCCTGGGCAGTGCAAGCAATTTGGCTGCTAACCAAAAGGTGGGTGGTTCAAACCACCCAGCAGTACCTTGGAAGAAAGGCCTGGTGATTTACTTCCAAAAAAGCAAGCACTGAAAACGCTATGGAGCACAGTTCTACTCTGACACACATGGGGTCATCAGGAGTTGGAGCGGACCTGATGGCAACATTTTTTAAGCCTGTGGTTCCAATGCAGCACCCCCCAACTCGTGCATGTCAGCCTGGCCTCCCTCAGTCCCCAGCATCAGAGGAACCAACTTGCCCTTGACCAGAGGCTTGCTGTGGGCAGCCCTGGCCGGACAGTCCTCACCTGGGGCTGGGCAAGGCCGAGGGGCCAGGGGTGTTTCGATAATGAGTACAGAATGATTGAATGAATGAATGATCGATCCTTGGGACCCAGCCTCCTGTCTGCCTCCTTGCCAGCCCCCCTCGACCCTCTCTTCCCTGTCTCTCCCTCTTCCATTCTGTCACACACCACCCCCTCTTCTCTGCAGTACCTGGGTGTCACTGAGCCCCCTCACTCCCAGTGACCGTCTGTTTCCAGGGCCCCATGGGGGTGGGGCCGGGAGACCAGATGAAACCCCACCTGCCTCTGACAGGCTTCATGAGCTCACCGAGGGACCCCACCCGGCTGCTCAGAGGCCTCATCTGAGAAAATGGGGGGTGGGCAGAGGAGCCCATAGACTCTTGCTCCATATGCCTGTGGGGTGCTTGTCCTGTCGGCTCACAGGCCCTGGTGGACACCCACCGCGGACACCCACCACGGACAGGCACGTGTGGACGTGGTGGCCAGAGTCTGGCAGAGAAGGGCAGGGACCACTGGGCAGCCTGAGCCCTGATGTCGTCCCTGGAGGGCCCTGCGTCGGGTCCAGGCTGGCAGCGCCGCATCTCTCAGCCCTGGATCTGGCTGCAGAAACAAGCAATAAAAGGCTTTTTGTTGTCCTTCCAGCCCAGACAAGCTCAACACGTTCCGGAAACATGAGAACAGCTGACCTGTGAGATTTCTAACAAACCTTCAAGGAGCGAGTGGCTGGAAGCCAGGCTCAGAGCCAGGTCTGGAGGGGCTGAGAGACTCTGGGGTCTGGCAGAACTACAGGCAGGAGACCCAAACCCCACCAGGCCTCCAGGGCAGGCCTCTTTCCCACATGGGTTCTGGAAGTTTCTGTTGTTTTTCTGACCTGCATTACTGCTTCAGATTTGCACCGCTGATTGCTCAGCTCCTTCTTCCCTTCTAGAACATTCCCCAGCAGCCACAGCTGTGTTTGCATCATAGGCTGGGGAGATTGTTATGGATTGAATGGTGTCCCCCAAAAAGATAAGTGGAAGTCCTAACCCCAGTACCTGTGAAAGTGACCTTGTTTGAAAATAAAATCTTTGAAGATGTAATGAGTTAAGTTCCAAACGAAAAGCCCGCTGCCGTCGAGTCCATTCCGACTCATAGGGACTGTAAAGGACAGAGTAGAACTGCCCCACAGGGTTACCAAGGAGTGGCTGGTGGATTCAAACTGCAGACCTTTTTTTTAGCAGCCGAGCTCTTAACAACTGCACCACCTGGGCTCCCAGTTAAGCTCACACGAGGTCACACTGGAATATGGTGTGCACTAACCCTATGTGAGTGGTGTCCTCTTAAAAGACAAGAGACACAGAGAGAAGACTGTCATGTGAATGAAGACAGTCTCAGAGACTGGGGCGATGCAGCCACTAGCCAAGGAATGCCTGGGGCCACCAGAAGCTGGAAGAGACAAGGAAGGATCCTCCCTGGTTTAGTTACCTGGGGCTGCCATAACAAAGTACCACAAGGGGGTGGTTTTAAAGAACAGAAAGGCATTGCCTCACAGTTTGGAGGCTGGAGGTCTGAATTCAGGGTAGCGCCTTCCTCATCAGTAGCCCTGGGCGTTCGTTCCTTGGCTTGGAGACGGTCCTCACGTGGCTTCTTCCTCCTGGCATGTGTCTGTGTCCATGTCCGTTCTCCTCTTTTATAAAACGCCACTCGGAAGGGACTAGGATTAAAACCCACCATACTGTAGTATGGGTACTAAAGGAAGACGTCCAAGCTGCAATGAAGACATTGGTGAAAAACAAGGCTCCAGGAATTGACAGAATACCAATTGAGATGTTTCAACAAACAGGTGCAGTGCTGGAAGTGCTCACTCGTCTATGCCAAGAAATCTGCAAGACAGCTACCTGGCCAGCCGACCGGAAGAGATCCATATTTGTGCCCATTCCAAAGAAAGGTGATCCAACAGAATGTGGAAAGTATTGAACAATATCATTAATATCACACACAAGTAAAATTTTTCTGAGATCATTCAAAAGCGGTTGCAGCAGTGCATTGACAGGGAGCTGCCAGAAAGTCAAGCCGGATTCAGAAGAGGACGTAGAACCAGGGATATCATTGCTGATGTCAGACGGATCCTGGCTGAAAGCAGAGAATACCAGGAAGATGTTTACCTGTGTTTTATTGACTACACAAAAGCATCGGTGGCACCTAACAACACTTATAAAATAGCGTCAGGTCACAAACCCAAAGGCAAGATGCAATCAGTATTTTCAGCTTCTCTTTCTCAAAAAGACCCAAACAAATAAACGCCTGTCTCCAACCTGACTCAGAGCGCTTGCATTGGCGAAATAAGGCCCAGAGAGCTGCTGATGTGGCAATGATATCCTCCAGCAGGACACAACCAATTCCACCTCCTCTCTCCCTTGTGAGTCTCGCCTGTCCCGAGCGTCAGGACAGTGGGTGTCCCCGCAGCCTTCTGTCTCCTTTCCCTCCTCCCCCTGCTCCTCTCCTTTCTTCTCCGCCCCCCTCACTCGTTCCATCCTCCTTCACCCTCTTTCACAGCCTTGCATCTCAATGGATTTTTTTTTAAGTTTACAGACAAGCAGTCTCAGACCCGCCTCTCTCCTGAGATCAGCTTTGTCTGCTGAGAGCTGTCGCTGTCGCTGGGAGGTAAAAAGACCAGAGAAAAAAGTTTCCTCTGACCTAACATGAGTGGTGTCACTAAGGTTGATGTCACCCAGTGCGGTAAGTCATGGTGTCACCACCCCCCCCCACAGACCTCCTCCCATACCAGACCATACAGAATCCTTAGTCATGTTTTTTGTACTAATGTTACTCATAAATCGTAATTCCCGTATATTATCACTCCTTCTTTTCCTTTAATTACGACTTCATTCTCAAAAAAGTTATTAATACAGGTTCACAAATATTAATTACCACAATATAGTAGCTAAAACGCCAGGAAATTTGACAAAATCAGCCACCGTAAACACCCTGGCAGCAATGAAAACAACAGCGCGTGGTTGTAGCACGTGCTTGATGAAGCCACATGATTCGAAGCATCACTGTGATCGGGGAACAATGACAGCTCTGACCAGAGGCATTAGAAGCTTCCAAAGTAAATTAGCATAGAGCTTTAGCCTTGTAGGTATATTGACACCTGTAGACTGGGCTTATGAAAAATGTTTCTGTTGTTGTAACTAACTACAAGGATATTTTTATAGACAATCTTTTTGGTGTCACCCCCATTGACAATGTCACCTAGTGCTGTCTGCACCCCCACACCTCCCTAGTGATGCCACTGCCTAACATCTCAGAGAAGTAACATCAGGGTAAAGCTGGGGCAGCATTGGTGGGCCAGGATTCTAGCCAGGGGAGTTAAATAGGTTTCCAATCACAAGCCAAGGAATCCGAGGCTGCATTTGGGATCTGCAGGAAAGACGATCATGATCGATCAGTAATGTCTGCCAGTCAATCAGTAATGTCTGCCAAGGGTTGGGGGATGAAGTGGGGGCACACATGCTATGCGTTGAGCAAGGCTGACTTGGACACCGTGGGTGTGGCTATGAGGAGAGATTAGGGGTGGCCTGGCTATTGGGGATGGAGAGGTGAGGGGTGCTCTGGTTACTGAGGACACCCCCAAGGTCACACCACCATCTTCACTGTTCTGGAAAGCCTTTGCACATGCTGTTCCCTTTCTCTCCTGTCCTGCCCTGGTCACCTGACTCACACGTCAGTGTCCCTGTGCTGCCGTCTCAACCTCCCACCCCCAGGAAGATGCTCCAGCCTCCAGGACTCCCCTTGCACTGTCTGGGTGCTGGGACTGTCCCCACACCCCTGCTGGCCAGGAACTCTGTTGAAACATCTCAGGGCCCGGGAGGAGTACCTTGGAGGAGCTGCCTCCAGGCAAGATCTCAGAGCCTATGGGATGAAAGGAGCTGAGCGCTGTGTTCTCATGGACCCTCCTACCTTCCCAGGCAAGGAGCGAATTTCTGGGCTGGGGTCAGGGCAAGGGGAGAGGGGCCTGCTCCAGCGAAGCAGCCAGGCTTTTGGCTTCAAAGGACAAACGGAGGCTTGGCTCATGCTCGAGGTCCTAAGTTCCCTTCACCTCCAAATCAGGCTTCCCAGGGATGTCAGGAGAGGGAACAGCTGGATCCCCTGGACTGCAACTCTGCCCAGCCCTGCCCAGCCCAGACCCTCCAGAGCAGTGTGTCTCTGAACCCACTTCCTGAAAGTGCCATCTCTGGGTTCTGTATTCACCCTGCTCACCTGCAACTCCAGGGGTGGGATTGGCTCAGTTTCTCTTGCGAAAAAGTAGCCAACCTCCTATTTGCACCCTCCCCCGCCCCACCCCCCACCCCAGCTCAGAGGAACAGGTGGCCAGGGAGGTGCTGGAGAACGAGAGCCACATGGGGAGCGTAGCGGTTCCCCCGCCCCACCTTGTTCCTTCTTAGACCCCACCCCTGTATAAGAGAGGGTCTAAGAGAAGCCTGGGGCAGGGTGGTTCAATGGTAGACTCCTCGCTTTCCATGAGGAAGACGCAGGTTCGATTCCCAACCACTGCACCTCATGCACAGCCACCATCTGTCTGTCAAGGGAGGCTTGCATCTTGCTGGGATGCTGAACAGGTTTCAGCAGAGCTTCCAGACTAAGATAGACTAGGAAGAAAGGCCTGGAGATCTACTTCTGAAAATCAGTCAGTGAAAACCCCTATGGATCACAATGGTCTGAGCCCCAACCAATCATGGGGATGGCCAGGACCAGACAGTGTTTTCTTCCCTTGTTCATGGGGTTGCTGTGAGTGGGGGGCTGACTGGATGGCAGCTGACAACAATTCCAGTAGTTCTCTTGGGGGAGCCTGCGTGGGGCTGGGGAGACTAGTTCCTCACTCCAGGCTGGTAGCGAAGCTTGAGTGTGTCTGGGAGAGCTGAGCCAAATTATTTATCATCAACTGTGATCGCTGTTAGGTGCCATCGACTCACTTCCGCCTCATAGCAGCCCCGTGCACAACAGAATGAAACACTGTTCTGTCCTGCGCCATCCTCACCGATCGTTGTTATGCTTGAGCCTATTGTTGCAGCCACTGTGTCAATCCATCTCCTCGAAGGTCTCCCTCTTTTTTGCTGACCCTCTACTTTACCAAGCATGATGTCCTTTTCCAGGGACTTGTCCCTCCTGATAACATGCCCAAAGTACGTGAGACGAAGTCTTACCATCCTTGCTTCTAAGGAGCATTCTGGCTGTACTTCTTCCAAGATAGATTTGTTCATTCTTCTGGCAGTCCGTGATATATTCAGTACTCTTCTCCAACACCACAATTCAAAAGCGTCATTTCTTCTTGGGCCTTCATTATTCATTGTCCAGCTTTTGCGTGCATATGAGACAATTGAAAACACCATGGCTTGGGTCAGGTGCACCTTAGTCCTCAAAGTGACATCTTTGCTTTTTAACACTTGAAAGAGGTCTTTGGCAGCTGATTTGCCCAGTGCAATGCATCTTTTGATTTCTTGACTGCTGCTTCCATGGGGGTTGATTGTGGATCCAAGTAAAATGAAATCTTTGACAACTTCAGTCTCTTCTCCGTTTATCAGGGTGTTGCTTATTGGACCAGTTGTGAGGATTTTTGTTTTACGTTGAGGGGTCATCCATACTGAAGGCTGTGGTCTTTGATCTTCATCAGTAAGTGCTTCAAGTCTTCTTTGCTTTCAGCAAGCAAGGTTGGGTCATTTGCATAACGCAGGTTGTTAATGAGTCTTCCTCCAATCCCAATGCCCCGTTCTTCTTCATGTAGTCCACCTTGTGGGATTATTTGCTCAGCATACAGATTGAATAAGTACAGTAAAAGATACAACCCTGATGCACACCTTTCTGTTTGAACAACTTCCTCTTGGTCTGTGTACAGGTTCCTCATGAGCACAAGTAAGTGTTCTGGAATTCTCATGCTTCACAGTGTTATCCATAATTTGTTATGATCCACACAGTCGAATGCCTTTGCATAGTCAATAAAACACAGGTAAACATCTTTCTGGTATTCTCTGCTTTCAGCCAAGATCCATCTGACATCAGCAACAATATCCTTCATTCTATGTCCTCTACTGAATCCAGCTTGAATTTCTGGCAGTTCCCTGCGGATGTACTGCTGCAACGGCTTTTGAATGATCTTCAGTGAAATTTTACTTGTGTAGTGTGATAGTAATGACATTGTTCGATAATTTCTGCATCTATTGGCTCACCTTTCTTTGGAATAGGTACAAACATGGATCTCTTCCAGTCGGTTGGCCAGGGAGCTGTCTTCCAAATGTCTTGGCACAGGGGAGTGAGCACTTCCAGCACTGCCTCCATATGTGGTTAATATCAGAGCTTCACAACAAAGGAAGCAAAACCTGATAGAAACAATTGGAGATATAGAACATCTATACTAGTGGTCAGAGACTTCAGTACTCCTTTCTCCATGACTGATGGACTACGTAGACAGAAAATCAGTAAGTTATAGACAGCGTGAACAGCACCATCCATCAACTTGACCTAATTGACATTTATAGAACGCTCCACCCAACACTTGCTTTTCAAGTATACATTGTTGTTCTTGCAGGTGCTGTTGTTACTGTTGCTGTAACCAGATTGGTTTACTACCCAGTGGAGCCCTCTCTCTTCCTGCCTGCCCCCTGGTGCTGGCTCCAGGCCTGGCAGCTTCCCCCACTTCCCCATTCTCTGAGTTTTCCTAGGGTTTCCATCTGCGTCACGTCATTTCTTCAACTAGGCGATGCCAGTGTCAAAAACAACGAGAACACAGAGAAATGAAGGCACATGGGGTTCATTCAGCAGTTAGCCTGTATACACACAGGGAGAGCCCTGTCTTCTAAAAACCCAGGAGAGCCTCTTTTAGGCCAGCTACAATGAGGGTCAGCGAAAAAGAGAAAGACCCTCAACAAGATGGATTGACACAGTGGCTGCAACAACAGGCTCAAGCATAACAAGGAGGATGGCAGGACCAGGCTGTGTTTCATTCTGTTGTACACAGGGTCGCCATGAGTCGGAACCAACTCCACGGTACCTAACAACGACAATAAGAGTTTAAAGAGAGAATAGAGTAGATAATTAACCACTGGCTAATCTTAACAACCCGTGTTAGGCAGATAACACAATCTTCCTTGCTGAAAGTGAAGAGGACTTGAAGCACTTGTAGATCAAAGACCACAGCCTTCGGTATGGATTACACCGTAACATAAAGAAAACAAAAATCCTCACAACTGGGCCAATAAGCAACATCATGGTAAACGGAGAAAAGATTGACGCTGTCAAGGATTTCATTTTACTTGGCTCCACAATCAACCCCCATGGAAGCAGCAGTCAAGAAATCAAAAGATGCATTGCACTGGGCAAATCTGCTGCAAAAGACCTCTTTCAAGTGTTAAAAAGCAAAGATGTCACTTTAAGGACTAAGGTGTGACTGACCCAAGCCATGGTGTTTTTAATTGCCTCATGTGCATGCGAAAGCTGGACAATGAATAAGGAAGACGGAAGAAGAATTGATGCCTTTGAATTGTGGTGCTGGCATAGAATATTGAATATACCGTGGATTGCCAGAAGAACAAACAAATCTGTCTTGGAAGAAGTACAGCCAGAATGCTCCTTGTAAGTGAGGATGGCGAGACTTTGTCTCACATACGTTGGACAAGTTATCAGGAGGGATCAGTCCCTGGAGAAGGACATCATGCCTGGTAAAGCAGAGGGTAAGCAAAAAAGAGGAAGACCTCCATAAGATGAACTCACACAGTGGCTGCAACAATGGGCTCAAGCATAACAACGGTTGTGAGGATGGCGCAGGACCAGGCCGTGTTTAGTTCTGTTGTACGCGGGGTCGCTATGAGTCAGAATCGACTCCACAGTACCTAACAACAACAGTCTTAACAGGATTGATTCAATCATGCCCTGTCCCTGAGATCAGCTGACGTCAGGCTGCCAGGTGGTCTGTGTGGCCTGGGCAGCCCCTCGTTCATTTGTACAAATTCTCAGGTATGGACCAGAGGTTTTAAAATAATAAAGGCACCTAAACTTCTCCGGAAATCCTAAAGTTTTAGGATTACCTCTAGGGAAGTGAGTGAAGTTACCTAAGTTCTTTACGTGAGATAAGCTCGGAGCTGGTTCGTGGTTACAGATGTCTTGTCACAAAGGGAATTTGCATGGTTTTATGGTCACGGTGTCTCCACCACGTGTTCCCTTTGGCTTTCTTCGTCTGTTCTCAGGTACGTTCCACATTGGTTTCCTGCTCCTCGGGTTCCCTTCTGTTCCCTTCTGAGGGCAGTGGTGGTGCAGTGGTAGAGTGCTCGCCTTCCATGCAAGAGACCCAGGTTCGATTCCCGGCCAATGCACCTCATGCACAGCCAGCACCTGTCCGTCAGCAGAGGCTTGCATGTTGCTGGGATGCAGAATTTCAGGCTAACATGGACCAGGGAAAAAGCTCTGGGGATTTCTGAAAATCAGTCAGTGAAAATCCTATGGGTCACAGCGTTCCAATCTGCAACGAATCATGGGGATTGTGCAGGACCTGGCAACGATCCTCCATGTTGTGATATAATGTAATCACCTCCCTGATGTGATCTGATGTGATCAGCCAATCAGTTGAAAGGGAATTTTCTCGCTGGGGTGGCCTGCATCCAATATATATATGGACTTTCTGGCAAAGCTGGCTCTGCATCTGGCTTGTCATCATCTGACCTCTGGTTCTTGGGACTCTAGCCAGGGGCCTGCCATATTACCTGCCAGTCTTGGGTTTCCTCAGCCTTTGCAGCCCATAAGCCAGCAGCCTGCTGTCTGATCTGCCAGTGTTGGGTTTGTCAGCCCCTGCAGCTGTGTAAGTCAGGAGAAGCCTCCAACCTGACACCTGTCACGCGGACTTGGGACTTGCCAGCCTCTACAACCACTTGAGCCATTTCCTTGAGATAAATCTCTCTCTCTCTCTCTATGTACATATATGTATATATTTCACTGATTTTGCTTTTTTAGAGAACCCAGCCTAAGACAGGTATGGATGGACCACTGGGCAGGGAGTCTGAGATACAGTCCCCTCCTCAAGGAGCTGCAGCCTGCAAGGAGGCAGGAGCTGGGGCAGGAGACTCCAGGCAAAGTGGTGCAGCAGCTCAGAGGGGAACAAGTCTCCTCCGCTGGGAGAATGGACAAGAGGTCATGAAGGGGCAGGGTGGCCCTGCCCTGGGAGGGGCTTATGATTTCAGCAGGCGGGGGCCGGGTGGGGAGCACATCCTAAGAGGAGGGAAATGTGAAAATGAATGCACAGCAGAGCCCACGCAGAGAGGAGTGTGGCCAGGAGGGAGGACAGAGGACTCTCCACCGGGGGTGTCTCACCGTGAGAAAGAACTGAGTCCTTCACCCAACAGCCGTGTAGCAGGGCCTGGAGCCAGGTGGTCAGAGCTCAAATCCCAATGTAGGGGTTTGTATGATTGTTTATTTCGATTATTTGTGTTTGTTTTTGTTATTATTCTCTTGTCTTAGTTATCTAGTGCTGCTATAACAGAAATACCACAAGTGAGCGGCTTTGGGGTTATTGTTCAATGCTGTTGAGTCGGTTCTGACTTAATATGCTAATGCACCTTTGAATTTCCAACACATTATTTTCCCAAAAACTTAGACCTCGGATGAGAGTGTGTGTGTGCATGTGTGTGTACATGTGTGTGCGTGTGCATGTATGTGTGTGTGTGTGATTAATTTCACTCAGAACTGCGGTCTGCGGAAGGAGCTTGGGAAAGGCTGGCTTCTAACAATAGCTGTGGGAGACGTCCTTGAGTTGCTTGGAGGGCTTTCTGCGATGGTGGAGTATTTGGGAATGAGGCAGCCATCAGAGGGGGTCGGCAATGAAGTGCACTAGTAGATGCAGCTGAAGGAGAGAAGGGAAGGAGAGGGGAAAGCCTGGCTGAGTGCCCCCACCATCAAGGGGTGAGCAGGGTCTGCAGGGCAGCTTGGAGAAGGGGGCTGAGAGCCTGAGAGGGAGGGAGGAGTCCTGGAAGACAGGCCCAGGGGAGTAGGCACCAGTCAGCCGCGGCCAGGAACCTCAGAGAGGAGCAGGTTAGGACTCGGGCTGGTGGTATTGGGTGAGTTCAGGGCCGGGGGTGGCTGGATCTGAAGCCAGACACAGAGGGACAGTGCCAGGCTGAGGGGGCACTACCAACATTCTAGTGTGGTCCGCTCTTCCAGGAGAGTCTGCAGAGAGGGGTGAGAGAGAGGAGAGGGGGTAGTGAGAAAGCCGCAGGGCCACGAGAGGCTGAGTGGAGGCTTTAGGACTGGAAGAGCTACACCTGTTGCAAGAGGAGGAGAAGGAGGGGCCATCGGGGTGCACCCAAGAGCATGAGACTAACGAGGGAGGAGGAGT
>NW_004444047.1:3442050-3458124 GCF_000243295.1 Trichechus manatus latirostris | reverse complement strand
GGGAGGGGGCAACAGGGGGACAGAAGGGGACAGAAGGGGGCAGGAGGAGACAGGAGGGGGTAGAAGTGGGCAGAAAGGGGCGGGAAGGGGCAGGAGGGGGCAGGAATGAGCAGGAGGGGCAGAAGGGGGCAGGAGGGGGCAGGAGGTTCGTGTCTTGGAGACAGAGCTGAAGACTATGGGATGTGGGCAGAGGCCTGGCTCACCACGGCAGGAGGTTGCAGGTGGGGTGGGACAGGGCGGGTCCTCACCTCCGCACAGTGGACCGACTTCCGATCCCAAGCCCGAGGCACTCAGAAGCCTGGCTTGCTCCATGGCTCTTGGCAAGCCGCTCGGGCAGTGGCTAATTGGATCTTCAAATCTGGCGTGTGTTTACAGAAAGCTTTTAGTCCCGGGATGGGATGGAAATTGGATTTCAGGCTCCTGGCTTGGAGAGACTCCTTCCTGCCTGGGCGTGAGGCTCGGGCAGCTGCCTCTGCCTGGGGCAGCAGAAACTATGCTTCCATTTAATACTGCTCAGGCCCGATGCATGGCCAGGGACCCACTGCTCCAGCATCCCTGTCTTGGGACAAATCCATTTTGCTGACATGAGCTGCGGGACTGCGGCCTGGCTGAGCCAGGCTTGATTGGAGAATTTCCCCTGATAGCATCTCCAAGGCCTGGCTAAGGTTGCCGGTGTGCACGCAGGTCTGTGGGCCGCCCCCCAGGCCAGTCCTTAAGGGGCTGAGTGAACAGATGGGACACCTGGGGAGAGAGGGAGGGGCTCGTGAGCTAGCCACAAACGTTTGTTTTTACACAACGTGCGTGGGTCCCTGGGGACTTGATCTTGGCAAAGCCAGCTTCAGATGTGCCTGGTGGAGCTTTGAAGACGGTTCAAGCTTCATGCAAGACTCTCCCACTCAAAGCCTGAGAAGCCTGCCCGCTAAGAGTTCTCTGCTCTGAGCTTGCGCTGCCTGGACCACTCACGGGATTCAGATGCAGCTGCCTGGGAGGTGAGTCTTGTCTTCCAGAGCGTGAACAGCTCTGCAGGGTCATGTACCCTCCTCCCGAGCAGACACCCCGTCTGTCTCTCCCGGTCCTGACATTTCCCGGGACGGCATCTTGCACCCCCACTGAAGGTGCTCCCCGGCGTGTGAAGATACTGGGCCCCCAGCCTCTCCAGAACCTCCCCCTGCCCAGAGAAGCAGAGAGGAGGTGTCCAGAGAGAGCAGGAGCTTGAATGAACGACGGAAAGAGAGAAAAGGGAAAGATTAGAGGCTGTGGTGCCTGCTTGAAGGACCAAGCCCACGCCAAGTGCTCTCCAGCTTCCAGGAGAACCTTCCAGAAGGTCTGCACTGTTAGTCCATGTCTTAGTCATCTAGTGCTGCCATAACAGAGATACCGCAAGCAGATGGCCTTAACAAAGAGAAGTTTATTCTCTCACAGTCCAATAGGCTACAAGTCCAAATTCAGGGCATCAGCTCCAGGAGAAGGCTTTCTCGCTCTGTCGGCTCTAGAGGAGGGACCTCGTGATGTATCAGTCTTCCCTTGGTCTGGGAGCATGTCAGCGCAGGAACGTCAGGTCCAAAGGATGCGCTCTGCTCCTGGCACTGCTTTCTTGGTGGTGTGAGGTCCCCATGCGTCTCTGCTCGCTTCTCTCTTTTATATCTCAAAAGAGATTGGCTTAAGACACTATCTAATCTTGTAGACCTCATTGATATAACTGTCACTACTCCATCTCATTAACATCATAGTGATAGCATTTACAACACACAGGGCAATCACATCAGATGATAAAATGGTAGACAACCATACAATACTGGGAATAACGACCTAGCCAAGTTGACAGATATTTTGGGGGGACACAATTTAATCCATGACAGTCCATTTGGAAGGGGAGGAAACAGAGGCTCAGGGAGATTTGACAAAGCCCCTTGTACGGCAGCAGCAGGACAAGCTCCCATGCTCCAGGGGCATCCAGAGATGAGGAGGCTCCCCAGACCCACCTGCTCTGTTCCCTGCTCGGCCAGCCTCAGAGTCGGCTGCTTTCCAGCCCTCCGTCCGTCCGTCTGGCACCTTTGTACAGAGGACCAACCCCTGGCTGCCCACCACGGCCCTGACCTGGCCCCAGCTCCCCGGCGTCCCACCTTCCAGGTGCAAACACTGAGGTTCCGCATGGACAGTGACTTAGTCCAGGCCCCTGCCGCCAGCTCTATGACCGCGGCTGCACACTGTAGCCGTGGCGGGCTGCCCCAGGCACGCTCAAACGCCCATTTACACAGGCGTGTGCACTGTGCACGGGCGTGAGCGCTGTTGGGGATGACGTAAATGTGTAAGGATGACAGTAACGTGATTAGTCTGACTTTGGGAACAGAGCTGAGATAATTAAATTGGAGGGCAAGTTGCTTACCTCTTGGGCTTCAGGAGCCCGCTCTGCAGACCGGGCTTCGGAACGAACCTCCCAGGGCTCCAGCAGCGGCACAGCATTGGTGGCTTTCGAAGGATGCCTGAGACCACAAAAAGCTGGGGATGGAATGCCAGGGGCCTTGGTTGGTTCCCCAGACGTCAAAGCAGCCATCTGCAAAGCACCTACTGTGTGCCTGGTACTCTGCGAAGGAGTTCTGTTCTCAAGGGCCTCCTGGTCTTGTCGGAAAATTGAGACCTGTGTTGTTGTTGTTGTTGTTGGGTGCCGTCAAGTCAGCTCCAACACACGGCGACCTGATGTATAGCAGAATGAAAGGCTACCTGGTCCTGTACCTTCTTCACAATCGTTGTATGTTGGAGTCCATTGCTGCAGCCACTGTGCATGCTGAGTGCTTTCCAACCTGGGAGTGGGGTGCTCATCTTCCACACTCTATCGGACAATGCTCTGTTGTGATTCACAAGGTTTTCATTGACTAATTTTCAGAAGATCACCAGTCCTTTCTTCCTAGTCTGTCTTAGTCTGGAAGCTCCTCTGAAACCTGTCCACCATGGGTGACCCTGCTGAGATGTGAAATACCAGTGTCATAGCTTCCAGCATCACCCTTTTTTTAAAAACCCATTGTGGTCGAGTCAATTCTGACTCATAGAGGCCATATAGGACAGAGTAGAACTGCCCATAGAGTTTCCAAGGGGCGCCTGGTGGATTCAAACCACCAGCCTTTTTGGTTAGCAGCCATAGCGCTTAACCACTACACCACCAGGGTTTCCTCCAGCGTCACAGCAGCACATACCCCACCACAGAGGACACACTGACAGACGGGGAGTGGGGGGGTACAGGGGAAGCAACTTAGGGAACATCAGAGAAGGAGGCTGGCGAATCGCCAGGCTGGAGTCCAGGTGGGGTGCAGTCAGAGGGAACGGCCCCTGCGCCACATGCCACTCGATAGCTGCACCTCCAGAAACAGATCTACTGAGAAAGGGGCGTTAGGTTCTGCATTTATACACTGCTCGATTGCCATGTGTGCGCCCTGGCTGAGGCCCCTGCCCACATGGACGGAGCTCCCATCTCTGATGAGCCAGACACAGACGGGAGCGGAAACTTCTGCGGCTGTCACTCTTGTGAATAAATCCCAGACCTCTGCCGGCATCGAACCTCCCATGCTGGCCCCAGAAGCCACCTCCTCCATGGGGCCTGTTGAGACCCTCACTCCTGGTCCCCCACCTGGGCCAGGATGCCCACTCCCACCTCCACGAGGGGCCTCTGGAGACAAGACGGCTCCTGGGTTGGGGTGGTGTGCACTGCCCTGTGGCAAGGGGAGGCGCCGGGGTTTTCACGTCTCTCCCCAAGAGGGGGCTCCCTGCTAACAGTGACTGCTAGTCCTTCCTGGGTTTGGACAGTGGAGCCAGAGGGGATGCAGCTGGAGAGCTACCCCTCCTCAGCACCTCTCCAGTCCCCCCGCCCTGCCAGAAGGACACTGTGCATGGTGGAAAATGGAGTAAAGGCCACAGTGCGCATCCTGCGGGGCTGTCTTCCAACTACGTGACAGGACAACCCCCTCAGGTGCAGCTGGGCCCAGCCACCAGTCAGCTTCCAAAAGGGGAGATGAAGTGGGAAGGAGGGGGGATGGAAGTGGTGGGGCCAGAGGAAAATGGGAGAGCACTGCGTGGGGAGAGGGGAGCAGAGGCAGAGGGGTGATGATGGGCAGGACCTGGAGTGAAAGGCAGGGGTAGAGAGATCAGAGGGCCCAAGCTGCAGGTCTGGGCTGACCAGCTGCAGGTCTGGGCCAATCCAACTGCAGGTCTGGGCTGACCAGCTGCAGGTCTGGGCCAATCCAACTGCAAGTCTGGCTCAACCAGCTGCAGGTCTGGGCCAATCCAACTGCAGGTCTGGGCCAATCCAACTGCAGGTCTGGGCCAATCCAACTGCAGGTCTGGGCTGACCAGCTGCAGGTCTGGGCCAATCCAACTGCAGGTCTGGGCTGACCAGCTGCAGTCCAACTCAGGAAAGGCCAGCTACTAGAGAAGGAAGTTGTTGGTAGAGGGTCAGCGAAAAGGAGGGAAAACCTCCAGGAAATGGATTGATACAATAGCAGCAACAATGGACTCAAACATACTGTCATGGATTGAATAGTGTCCCCCCAAAAAATATATGTGTTGCAAATCCTAACCCCTATCCCTGTGGATGTGATCCCATTTGAGAACAAGGGTTTCTTGGTTAAGTTGATGAGGTCATATCAGTGTGGGGTGTGTTTTAAACCAAACGCTTTTGAGATAGAAAAGAAGCAGATTAGGCACAGAAGCAGGACGCACAGATGGGGGAAGACAGTTGACATGTGAAGAGCTCCAAGGAACCGAGGCAAATAAGCTGAAAAGAGACCAGGACCTTCCTCCAGAGCCGACAGAGAGAAAGCCTTCCCCTACAGCCAGTGCCCTGAATTCGGGCTTCTAGCCTCCTAAGCTGTGAGAGGATAAGTTTCTGTTTCTGTTACAGCAGCGCTGGATAACTGAGACACCAGTGATGATGACGAGGGCGCAGGACCAGGCACCGTTTCGTTCTGTTATACCCAAGTTCTCCATGAGTCAGAGCCGACTGGACAGCAGCCGACAACAAATACCTGAGGATGTGATCCTGTTTGGAAATAGGGTTTGTTGTGTGCCGTGAATGAGGTCAAACCAATACAGGATAGGTCCTAACCCTAATCACTCCTGAGTTATAAAACAAGCAGAACAGACAGAGACACACAGGGGAGAACAGATGCCGCGTGAGGATCACCGAGGAACCAAGGAAGGTCAGGATCTACCGACAAGGAAGGAATCGACAAGACCGACACCCTGATGTGGACTTCCAGCCTCCAGAACTCTGAGAAAATTTCTGTTCTCTAAAGCCGCCCACTTGTGGTATTTCTGTTACAGCAGCACTGGGTAACTGATGCATTGTTTATTAGAAATCCAGACTTAACTGGGCGCCTCATCTTTTATCTGGCAGCCCTTGCAGGGGTGATGGGGTGAGCCTTCTATGAGGACACCCCACTATCATGGGCGGTTGAAATTCTCAGGATGTGGGTCCACCTTTGTCGGCCAGCACTGCGCTCCGACTCCTTGTGCCTCCAGGTCCCCAGGGTTCAGGGTTCCTCTGACACTCCTGTCATCAGTGGGGGGCTGAAGGTGGTGATCAGCGGCCCCTCCCTCTGGGGCACTGGGCCTCAGGGTCTGTCATGATGTTCTTCGAATTCCCACATCACCTCTAAAAGACAGGACAGGACAACTCAGGGAGGACCGTTTACTGTCACTGTTGTTTGTATCCTCTTTTTTACAGGTGAGGACACCGAGACCACATGGCGGAGGTGGGCACCCCGGTGGGCACCCCTGACTGGAGGGGTCTGGCTTCCTTACACATTCCTTGCTCCTTGTTTCCTGGGGACCCTGTCGGGCTGCTCGAGGCCCCCGAGGTCCCATGAGGCCCCCCTGGTTGGCTAACAGCCTGCAGCCGAACAGCCGAGCCTGGAGCCTTACCTGAGGGCTCGTCTGCCCACGGCACACCTGCTGGCTTTCTGCTTCAACAATGAAATAAGCCGCTAGCGAGGGGGAAGGTTACATACTCTGCATCCAGGAGGACAAATGGAAAGCAGCTCAAGGGATGCTTTCCAAGCTCCTCATTTCACCAGATAGACGCCCACGGGCACTAATACAATAATCACTCCCCTCGCATCTCTCTGCAGCCTGTACAAAGCTCCTCCTATGGCTGAGTGGCTGGTTCTGGTGTGGGGGGTCCCCAGTCACTCACCCTCCAGAGGAGGTGGCCACGGCCTTCTGGCTTCTCTCTGGACCTGACGGACATGGTTTTCCTAAAGAGCTGCCACCCATATGCAGACCCCATCCTGCTTCACTTCTGCTCCACGTTGCCTTTTATGGAAAAAGAAATAACATTTCTGCATAGCAGCTGTGTGCTCAGACCTCGACAAACAGGTGTCCTTTCATCCCCCAAACAGCTCCTCAGGGAGCGAGGCGAGGGGACAGGCCGAGGGCTGATCCTCTTTTAATTGGTTCCAATGACTCTCTTATTCACAAGTGGATTGTTGTTTCCACAGGAATTCAAGTAGGAGGCAAAACAATGGGTGATTCTCTCCCTTTCAATAGCTCAGTGATCAGCAAGCCCCGCACTCCCTGCCCCGCAGGACTCCAAGGTTCCTCGGGGCCCGGGGAGGGATTAGCTGATTGCCTCGGTGGGTAATTTTTAAAATGTGCCTGGACCAGTAACCACTTGCTGTCCAGTTGACTCCAACTCATGTTGACCCATGGGTGTCAGAGTAGATCTGTGCTCCAGAGGGTTTTCAGAGGCTGATTTTTCAGAAGTAGATCACCAGGCTTTTCTTCCAAGGCAACTGGGTGGACTCGAACCTCCAACCTTTCAGTTAGCAATTGAGCACGCTGATCATCTGCACCCTTCGGGGGACTCCAATCCTGACCTGAACTGACATACGAGGGCCTACGGTCTTTATTTGTTCCACTTACTGTGACGATTCAAGGTTTTTTGCAGAGCTATGAAAGTCTGATCATGAGGGTCTGCCCTGCCCTGCCGGGGGGTCATGATATAGATGGAGCCTGCACCACATGACCTTTATAAATGGGGGGATTGTATGTTCCGATGTTCGGGAGGGCCTGTGGGTCATCCCCAGCATGTTGCCAAGGATGTTGAGGCCCTGCAGCCCCCGTGGGACAGGGGGCGGGCTGAGAGTGAAGAGGCCCGCAGCTTCGGCCTCCACTTTGTCCTTCAGTTCCCAGAGCCCCCGATGCTGGGGTCACAGTGGGGGGCGTCGAGCCTGCTGGCCTGCATGGGGCCAGTGAACACTCAAAGGGCAAGGGCTGATTTCCAGGGGATTTCAGGCGGCCCAGAGATTGGTGGGTGGGCCATCTGGGCTCAAGCCTCGGCCGGTGGGGTCCCTCCCATGATGATTATGGTGAATAAGGAGAGAAATGTCTCCCCTGACCCGGGGGGCCCCCTTGCCAGCTTCCTAGGAGCCAAGGGGCAGAAGCCGTCACCACCCACGTCCCCTTGGCTCCTTAGCCATTTTCTGCTGTCACTCAACAGCCAGCCGTGTCCTCTTGTTGAAGGGGGGTTATTATGGACTCATTTGTGTCCCCTAAAATATGTGTTGGAATCCAGACCCCTGTACCTGTGGATGTGACCCTGTTTGGAAACAGGGTTTTCTTTGTTGTGTTAATGAGGTCATACCAGAGCAGCGTGGGTCCTAAACCTAATCCCCTTCTGAGTTATAAAGAGAGGAGACTAGGCACAGACACAGACAGGAGAAAAACAGACACCAAGGAACGCCCGGAGCTACGGAGAAGCAGAGACCCTCCCCTAGAGCCAATGCCCTGACTTGGAATCCCAGCTCCAGAACTATGAGACAATAAAATCCTCTTCGTTAAAGCCCCCACTTGTGGGGTCCGTGCTGCGGCAGCCCCAGATGACTGAGACGGGACCCAGACTGCTCGATCACACAGAGCCAGAAGCTGCGAGCTCCCCGCCGCCCCACCCGGCAGCCCTGACCAGTGCCCGACGCTCAGAGTGCAAATACTCTGGCACCTTCAGCCTCATTGGGCCACCCTGTGCTGGGGGCTGCTCCGTCTCTGAAGATGTCCTCGGTGAGACCTAGTGCAGCCACACAGGGCCCCCCATCAGAGGGCCCCAAGCTCGGGGTTTAATGCTCTGCTGTTGCCTTGACAAATCCCTGGGGGATGCAAACGGTTAACGTGCTCGATTACTAACCAAAAGGTTGTTGGTTCAAATCCACCCAGTGTGCCTCAGAAGAAAGTCCTGGAGATCTACTTCCAAAAGTTCAGCCACTGAGAACCCCATGGAGCACAGTTCTACGCTAACACATGTGGCGTCGCCATGAGTCGGAGCTGACTTGGTGGCAACCTGTTTTTATCAGAGACGGGAGAACCTGGGCCGTGTAAACGGTCAACACGCTTGGTTGCTAACCAAAAGGTTGGGGGTTTGAGTCCACCCAGAGGCTCTTGGAAGAAAGACTTGGAGATCTACTTCCAAAAAAGCAGCCGTCGCAAACCCCATAGAGCACAGTTCTGCGCTGACACACGTGGGGTCACCAGGAGTCGGAGGCAACTCCACGGCAACTAGTGGCCACCATCTTGAAATTCCTAACAATTTTGTCTTGAACTTGTGCTTTTCGAGTGAAGTCCAATGGGACTCAGAGCACGTGTGGGGCTTGGGGTCTCGGCTCACACGTGGCCCCACCTCCCGTCACCTCCCCTACTCCCTAGGTGTGTTTTTGGTGCCGCTCCCCTGCACTCGCCCAGCGACTGCTGCTGCCCTCTGTCCCCGGTGGGGGTCTGGATGTAGGCACCAGAGGGTCAGGGGTCATTCATGCACCGAGTTGTGGGACAGGGTGCCGGGCACCTGTGAGGGTCTGCACTCACCCCGAAAGCACCCTGTGCCCCAGAGGGCATGACACTAAATAGCAAATAGAAAACTCCACGACTGGTTAAAACAGAGACGGACAGACAGGAAAACGTTCTTGCTGCTTTTGGAACGAGGGCCTCCATTTTCCTTTTTCACTGGGGCCCCCAAATTATGCAGCCGCCCTGCCTCCAGGGGGCTGCACGCGTACGCCTCCAGGAGCTGTGCACATACCTCCAGGGGGCTGTGTGCTGTACACCTCCAGGGGGCTGCACGTGTATGCCTCCAGGGGCCTGTGCGCTGTACTCCTCCAGGGGTCTGTGTGCATATGCCATTCCCTTGCTGGCCTCCTTTCCTGCCACCTCCCACGACCCTACTGGCCTTCCTGGGGACAGTCCTTACAAGAATCCCATCTCAGGCCTGCTCCGGGAAGCCCAGCCCTAACCAACCTCCTTGCCTCCTCACTGGGCTCACCCACGACCAGGTGTGCATGCCTGCAGCCCCTCACCTTCTGTTTCCTAAACTCTCCCGCTCCTCACTTCTCCCTCCCTGCCCCACCTTTGCCAGCTGGTTTCTGCTCACTCTCCTGGTCTCCGCTCCCAAGGTATCTCCTTCTGGAGCTTGCCGGAACCTACTCTGGTCCAGCCTCACCTCACTCCTTCCTCGAGGAAACATGTTCACTAGGCAGCTCCGCCTACAGCCTCATCAAGAATCTCTCCCGGTGGTTCCCCCTTGGGAACATGTCACCAAGATGGTGGCCATCGGCATATGCCCATCTTTCTCCTCCCCTTGAGTCTGGGCTGGCCGTAGTGACTCGCTTTACTGGAGGAATGTGGTGGGGGTGACCTGGGACTCCCAAGCTTGGTCTCAAGAGCTATGTAGCTTTCAGCTGGGCCTCCTGGAACGAATGTTCTTGGGACGTTCTTTCCTGGAACCCAGTCTCCATCCTGAGGAGCCTGAGCCACATGGAGAGGCCACGGGCAGGCGCTCTGGTCAACAGCCCCAGCGGGGCCCTCAGCCTACTGCCACCTCAACGGTCAGCCACGTGACAGCCAACCTGGACAGCCATTCCGTCGAGCCTTCGGATGACGATGGCTCCAGCTGGCATCTAACGGGAGCCATGGAGAGACCTGAACAAGAACCTCCCAGCAGAGCCCAGCCAACCCCCGGGACCACAGACACACTGATAAAGTGGTCTTTTATGCCTCTATATTTTGGGGTGGTTTGTGGCACAGCAGGAGGGAACGAGACCCCCTTCTAGTGCTGCTCCCTCTGCCCCGTGACAGCTTTTCAGAAATCTTCAGACAGAGCCAGACCCTAGAGTTTATTCTCTCTTAGCAAAACTGTCCAATTTCCATAAGCAACCCTCCCCAAGGACCAACTCTCAGGTCCCCTTTCCAAGCCAGTGACTGCTAACGGGCTCAGTTTAATCGGTCCAGGTCCAGGTTACCCAATGGGACCCAGAACCAACCACGACACTGGGGAGAGCGGCCCGACCAACCCAGCCTGCCGCGGAACCATCACCTCCTTTATTCTGGACGCTCAACTTCTAGTAATGTAACCGAAATGAAAATTTCTGTCTAGTTAATCTCACCCACTATCTGCTCAGATGAAGCTTGCATCGGTTACACCCCCGGGATCCTTTGTCAATGAGCAGATGCCAGGACAGTTTCCACGCTTTTCCTGAGAACACCAGGAGACCCGCTGACCTACCTCACATATACAAGGTCACAAACAAGGAATTCCAGAAGCTCAACTCCGGGCGGGGGAGGGTCACTGTGTGACGCAGGGCAGGACAAATCCCACTACCAGCAGACAGCACCAATAATGAGTGACGGGGACAAGGGATTTATGCTTCCCAAAACTCCCCCCAAACATAACCTAATGCAACCACGGTCAATGGAATTTGCCACACATGCGTGATAGATTTTTTAAAACAGTTTCAGGTTGGAAGAAGGTCACTGATTTTCTGTCACCAAATCAGTCTTAGAGAAATACAGCTAGAATGCTCTTTAGAGGCGAGGATGGAGAGAGTTCAGCTCGCTTACTTTGGACATCTCATCAGGAAAGACCAATTTCTAGAAAAGGACATCATGGTTGGTAAAGTGGAGGGTCAGCAAAAACGAGGGAACCCCCCATGAGCTGGATTGACAGGGCAGCCACAGCAATGGGCTCAAACATACAATGATTGTGAAGATGGCGCAGGACCCGGCAGCGCTTCGTCGTGTTGTACGCAAGGCCGCCATGAGTCAGAGCCGACTTGAAAGCAGCGAACAACCTCAAAACTGCCAGAGGACAAGAAAAAAATTCCTAATTCAAAAATTAAAAATACTTTCTTTTCTAGGGTTCGGATCACCGTTCCTCAATTCAAACGTGGGTTTTCTGAGAATGTTGTGTTCCTTTCATTATTTTTCAACCTGGAGGAATAAATTATTGGCCACATGCTATTTAGAACACAGAAGCTTCTAGAAGATACCAGGAGGCTGTCTGGGGACAACACCTCTCCCCTGGGAGCTGGGGTAGACATGGGTAGGAGGAGGCCTCTTGCACGTGGCCCGCTGCGGATGGATTAGCCACTAATCGGATTGACCCCTCGGGGACCTGCCGTCTCCCCCATGGGGTCCAACCAGTCTTCACAAGTTTGAGAAAAATGAAAGAAGGGTGTTTATCCAACAGAGCCCGGCTGCTCGCCCACCCCCGATGGCTTCATCTTATTTTGGAATTGCAAAACCTCTAGCCATTTAGGAGTAAAACAAAGAAAGGAAATATTTTTAAGGGAAACAGAACGTTGGCTTAACCTTGACGGGTCGGTTCAGAGTGGATTTAAGTGACTTTAGCCTACGCCCTGTTCCATGTGAGCGATGCCAGTTGGATTGCCCAAGCCACTTTTCTTGCCTTTTTAATGCGTTATATAAGCACGTTTAGGGAAATGTTTTCCTGGGTTGGATAAACAGTGCTTTTCTATTTAAATGTAATCTGGGTCCTTGAGAAGGGATTTTACTGACCTTTTTGTCACCCTGGCGATTTAGCCTTGCTGCAAATTTCAAACATGAAATGGAAAGGCGGCCAGGCTCTGTGTTCTCCGGCCCTGACCACGGCGTCCGGGGCCAAGCAGACCCCCAGGGAGCATTTGGTAGAAGGACTGGTGGGCACGTTCATGCCTCACGCCTGTTGAGCACTTACTATCTGCCAGGCTGTCCTAGGCGTTGGGGTACAGTTCTAGTTGCCAAAGTGGCAAAGACCCAAACCCCGGAGCTTCAATTGCAGGACAAGGGACTGATGACAAACCCACAATATGTGTGCGAGGTGGGGCCAACCGGCCCAGGGGGAGGGTGATAGGGAACGTATGCATGCTGTGTGTGTGCTAGGTGGGGCTAACTGCTGAGGGGCCAACTGTCCCGGGGGAGGGTGATAGAGTATACATGCATGCGTGCGTACATCTATGTGTGCCTGTGGGCACGCGTGTACGTCTGTGTGCACATAAGGGCATGTGTGCACGTGTGTGTCTGTGTATGCACGTAGGGTTGCGTGTGTGTGCATGGGGGCGTGTGTATGTCCATGTGTGTGCATGCATGCACATGTGTACGCATGATGTTATCCTACCTGTGACATCAGAGACAGCCCCTTCCCCATACAGGCCCATGGGAACAGAGGGATAAAGGAAGAGATGGAGTCAGCCATGACGACATTACAGGAGGGCTCCACACAGAGGGAGCACACAGGCAAAGGCCCTGGGACAGAAGCACACTGGTGGGTCAAGATCGGCAAGGGGAGGAGAGAAGGGGCAGGGGGTCAGGTCCCACAGGACCTCAGGGGCCAGGGTAGGGACTTTGGACTTGACTCTGAGTGACACGGGAGTCCTTGGAAGGTGCCGTGCAGAGGAGTGACAGCTTCTGCCTTCTGTCTGCTGCCGCGTGGAGAAGCACGGAGCAGGAGACCAGGTGGGGGCTGCTGCAGGTGTGATGGTGGTGGCTCAGACCCGGCTGCGGGCAGCTGAGGGGGTGGATGTGGCTGGACTCTGGACGGGACTGAAGGTAGAGCTGATGGGATTTGCTGATGGTTTGGAAGTGGGGTGGGAGGGAGAGGGGAATCAGAGCGGCCCCAGTGGTACGAGAATGTGAGTGCCATCAGCAGAGACAGGAAAGGCTGGAGGGGGCAGGCTCTGAGCTGGGAACTGTGAGGGTGGATTTTACATGTCCACTAGGTTCGGTTGTGGTGCCCAGTCATTTGGTCAAACACTAGTCTCGATGCTGTTACGAAGTAGTTACGCTTGGTAAACATTTAAGTCAGTTGGCCTTAAGTAAAGCAGACTACCTACCATAATGTCCAATCAGTTTAAGGCCTTACGAGCAAAAACTGAGGTTTCCTGAAGGATAAGGATTCAGCCTCCAGACCATAACACGGACTTCCTGCCGGAACTCGCAGTCTCTCACCTGACCTGTAGATTTTTGGGAGTCTCCGTAATCAGATGAGGCAATTCCTTACAATAAATCTGTATCAAAATAGAGATAAACCCATTGTGCTCGAGTTGATTCCAACTCACTGCAACCCGACAGGAAAGTGTAGAACTGGTTCATAGGGTTTCCAAGGCTATAATCTTTATGGGAACAGACTGCCACGTCTTTCTCCTGACGAGCGGCCGGTAAGTTCGAACCACCAATCTTTTGGTTAGCAGTCAAGGGCTTAACTGCTCTGCCACCAGGGCGCCTGAAGAGATGGTACAGATAGAACTGATCTGGATGATCTGGATACAGATGTGGGTCACTGGTGACGCAAACGGTTTGTGCTCGGCTACTAACCAAAAGGCAGGCAGTTCAGACCCGCCCAGCAGCACCACAGAAGAAAGGCCTCCTGACCTGCTGCTGTAAAGATTACAGCCAAGAAAACCCTACGGAGCAATTCTACTCTGTAACACCTGTGGTTGCCACAAGTCAGAATTGACTTAAGACCAGGAAGAAAGGCCTGGAGATCTACTTCTGAAAATCAGCCAGTGACAATCCTATAGATCACAACAGTCGGATCCGCAATCGATCATGGGACTGGCACAGGACCAGGCAGCATTTTGCTCCACTGCGCGTGGGGTCACCAGGAGTCTGGGGCCCGTGTCCCAGCAGCTAACAACAACAACAACACAATCTTTGGGGGCAGTGGTAGTCCAGTGGTGGAATTCTCCTTCCCCGCCCCCCACCTCCCTGGTTCTCCTCCACCCTCCCTGCCCCTCCCCTCTATCCTGAGCTCTGGTGGGAGCACCCTCAGTCCTTGGAACTCCCTCCTGTGTCTGCACCCCCACCCCAGGACCGTCATGCCCAATCTCGGGTTTAAATCAAGAAATTTTAATGAAGTCAACCAAAGTGTCAACATCACCATGGAAATTCTCAGAGCGTAGATGCACAGCCTTCTTTGCCCCATATTCTGTTGGTAGTAACCCTATTCTGCTCTTTCGCTGTCCATATTAACTGTTGTTTTAAACATTTTATTTTGGTTTGGGTGAAAGTTTACAAAGCAAATTAGTTTTTCACATAAAGTTTTCATTGTCTGATTTTCTGAAGGAGATTGCCAGGCCTTTCTTCCTAGTCTTAGTCTAGAGGCTGTGCTGAAACCTGTCCACCCTGGGTGACCCTGCTGATGTTTGAGCTTCCAGCATCACAGAAACATGAACGCCACCACAGGACGACAGACAGACAGATGGACAGACTCGAGGAGGCACTTACCGAGTATCACAAAACCCGCCCCGATCGTGAGCTTGCTCTAAGCTCCAAACACCGCAGAGGCTGCACCTGCTTGACCCTGGGCCTGCCGCCTTGGATGGAGACCGTGGATGTGAGACTGAGCCAGCGCAACCGTGCGTGGTGGCCAGCTCTGGGGGCGGGGCTCAGGTGGGGAGAGGCGGCGGGCCCCCACCAGCCCTGCGCAGTGTAGGGCTGCCGAGAGAGCTGTCTTCGGATGCCTTGCCCAAGGGGAGCCAGAAGTCTAAGCCTGCAGAATATAAACTCTCCCTATTCTGAACTGTCTTCACCTAACTGAGAACAGTTTTAAAACACTTTGCAGGTCTATAGAGTGTGTGACCTCTCGTGTAGTTCACGTGTCCCTGGGTGGTGCAAACGAATGTGCTCGGCTGCTCACTGAATGGTTGGAGGCTCAAGTCTTCCCAGAGGTGCATCAGAAGAAAGGCCTGGTGATCTACTTCTGAAAAATCATTCACTGAAAACCCTGTGAAGCGCAGTGCTACTCTAACACACACGGGGTCACCATGAGTCAGAGCTGACTCGACAGCAGCCAGTGGTCCCCACAGCATTAACCTCGCAGACAGAGTGGAGAGAGCGATGCCCCGGGCTGCAGGATGACGCGCGGGAAGCTGTGAACCTGGGGGTGTTTGTAAGGCGCCCACCAGGGAGGATGGAGCTGGTGTCGGCCCCTGACCGTCCCCGGGCGGTGTGGGGCGGAGGGCCAGGTGTGCATAGAAGTAAAGTCCCTCGCACTGGCCCTGAGACTCGTGCCCCAGGCTACAGAAAAGGGACAGGCACAGGGAGGCCACCCTGCCCTGTGTCACCCGGAGAACGACGCGGGGTGCAATGAGTGCTGCTCGCAGGCAGCCGGCAACCCAAGCTCACGGCGCTCTTGAAGTTGGACAAGGCTGTACCTCGACACCCGGCGGCAGTGACTCATCTCCCTGGAGTTATTGGAAGTGACTGGAAGGTGCTGAGGAAGACACCCTGACAGCAGCGATAATTAGCCGCCCACCTGAGCCGGCCCCACAGGCTCCAGCAGGTGCCCACCCCCCAGCCTCATAGAGGAAAGGGGCAGCCCCTGGGGCGCAGGCCACGCCCCAAGCCCCCAGGACTTGCAGGGGTGCTGGCTGCCCTCTCCCGCCCCCACAGCCCTCTGCCCCCCAGAATTTCCAAGGGTCCCCCCGCAGTGTTAGAGCCCAGGACGTGCCTCTCTCCCCTCCTCCCTCTCATGACAACCTGGTTCTGGTATCAGGGTTTTTTTTCTTTTTTCCCATACAAAACTTTATACACACATTGTTATGTGACCCTAATTGCTCTCTCCATACTGTGATAGCACACTCCTCCTTTCCACCCCTGATTCCCCACGTCCATTCAACCAGCTCCTAACCCTCTCTGCCTTCCCATCTCACCTCCGGACAGAAGCTGCCCGTTTAGTCTCTTGTATCTACTTGAGCTAAGAGGCACACTCCTCATGAGTATCACTTTATGTTCCACAGTCCAGTCCAATCCCTGTCTGAAGAGTCG
>NW_004444047.1:3439986-3441175 GCF_000243295.1 Trichechus manatus latirostris | reverse complement strand
CCATTGATGGGCACCTAGGTTGTTTCCATCTTTTTGCTATTGTGAACAGTGCTGCAGTGAACATGGGTGTGCATATGTCTATTCATGTGACAGCTCTTATTTCTCTAGGATATATTCCAAGGAGTGGGATAGCTGGATCGTATGGTACTTCTATTTCTAGCTTTTTAAGGAAGCGCCAAATCGATTTCCATTTTACATTCCTACCAACAGTGTATAAGTGTTGGAGTCTCTCCGCAAACCTCTCCAGCATTTATTATTTGTGTTTTTTGGATTAATGTTAGGGTTGGGGTGAGATGATATCTCATTGTAGTTTTGATCTGCATTTCTCTAATGGCTAATGATCGTGAGCATTTCTTCATGTGTCTGTTAGCTGCCTGAATATCTTCTTTGGTAAAGTGCTTGTTCATATCTGTCATGGATTGAATTGTGTCCCCCAAAAATACCCGTCAACTTGGTTGAGTCATGATTCCCAGTCTTGTATGATTGTGTAATCTGATGTGATTTCCTTATGTGTTGTAAACTGTATCACTATGATGAGGTTATATGTGATCTCCTTATGTGTTGTAAATTCTATCACTGTGATGAAGTTATACTGATGAGATTTACAAGACTGGATAGTGTCTTAATCCAATCTCTTTTGAGATATAAAACAGAGAAGCAAGCAGAGACACATGGGAACCTCACACCACCAAGAGAGCAGTGTCAGGAGCAGAACTCATCCTTTGGACCTGAGGTTCCTGCTCTGAGATGCTCCTAGACCAAGGGAAGACTGATGCATCACAAGGACTTTCCACCAGAGCCGACAGACAGAGAAAGCCTTCTCCTGGAGCTGATGCCCTGAATTTGGACTTGTAGTGTACTGGGCTATGAGAGATTAAATTTCTCTTGTTAAAAGCCATCCACTTGTGGTATTTCTGTTGAAGCAGCACTAGATGACTAAGACAATATCCTTTGCCCATTTTTTAATCGGGTTATTTGTCCTTTTGTTGTTGAGGTTTTGCAGTATCTGGTAGATTTTAGAGATTAGATGCTGATTGGATTTGTTGCAGCCAAAAATTTTTTCCCAGTCTGTAGGTTGTCTTTTGACTCTTTGGTGAAGTCTTTTGATGAGCATAAGTGTTTGATTTTTAGGAGCTCCCATTTATCTAGTCTCTCTTCTGGTGCTTGTGCATTGTTACTTATGGTTCGT
>NW_004444047.1:3423580-3438231 GCF_000243295.1 Trichechus manatus latirostris | reverse complement strand
GGTTATGCTGGCTTCATAGAATGAGTTTGGGAGTATTCCATCCTTTTCTATGTTCTGAAATACCTTTAGTAGTAGTGGCGTTAACTGTTTGAAAGTTTGGTAGAATTCTCCAGTGAAGCCACGTGGGCCAGGGCTTTGTTTTGTTAGGAGTTTTTAAATTACCTTTTCAATCTCTTTTTTTGTTTTGGGTTTATTTAGTTGTTCTATCTCTGTTTGTGTTAGTTTAGGTAGGTAGTGACTTTCTAGAAATTTGTCCATTTCCTCTAGGTTTTCAAATTTGTTAGAGTATGGTTTTTCATAGTATTCTGTTATGATTCTTTTAATTTCATTTGGGTCTGTTGTGATATCACCCCTCTCATTTCTTATACGGGTCATCTGCTTCCTCTCCTGTTTTCCTTTTGTCAGTTTGGCCAGTGGTTTATTAATTTTGTGGATCTTTTCAAAGAACCGTCTTTTGGTCTTGTTAGCTCTTTCGATTGTTTTTCTATTCTCTATTTCATTGAATTCTGCTCTAATTATCATTTCCTTTCTTCTGGCACCTGAGGGCTCTTTTGCTGCTCTCTTTCTACTTGTTCCAGTTTTACGGTTAACGTTTTGATTACGGCCCTTTCTTCTTTTTGGTTGTGTGCATTTATTGCTATAAACCGACCTCTGAGCACTGCTTTAGCTGTCGGTCTCTTTATTGGTGCATTTAGTCCATTTATATTCAGTGTAATTATCGATAGGTATGAGTTTAGTGCTGTCATTTTGATGTCTTTTTGTGTGTATTGCTCACAGTTTCTTTGTTCCACTTAATTTTCTGTGCTGAGTCATTTTTCTTTATGTATTTTCTTTTCATCTTTTTCATTGTTATTGATTTTGTGTTTGCAGAGTCTTTACAGTTTTCTAGTTCTTTATTTTGACTTGTAGGATTGTTAGTTTCCTTTGCAGTTACCCTAATATTTATCCCTATTTCTCTAAGTTTATACCAGTCTTTTATTTCTTTATATCGCCTTGACTTCCTCTCCATATGAAAAATCTATGTCTACATTTTTTAAGCCCCTCTTTTATGTTCTAATGTTGTCGTCTTTTACTTATTGACATCTGCGTCCCTGTTGTCAGTGTTTTAGCTTTGATTTACTTTTGTGACTTCCCCATCCGGGTTGATATCCGGTTGCTCTGTCCTGTGTTCTAGTCTCAGGTTGTTATCTGATGTTACTGATTTTCTAACCAGAGCACTCCCTTTAGTATTTCTTGTAATTTTGGTTTGGTTTTTGCAAATTCCCTAAACTTCAGTTTATCTGGAAATGCCCTAATTTCACTATCATATTTGAGAGAGTTTTGCTGGATATCTAATTCTTGGCTGGCAGTTTTTTTCCCTGAAGTCTTTAATATGTCATCCTACTGCATCCTTGCCTGCATGGTTTCTGCTGACTAGTCCGAGCTTAGTCTTATTGACTCTTCTTTGCAGACGATTTTTCGTTTATCCCTACCCGCTCTTAAAATTCTCTCTCTATGTTTGGTTTTGGCAAGTTTGATTGTAGTATGTCTTGGTGACTTTCTTTTGGGATCTACCTTATGTGGGGTTTGATAAGCGTCTTGGATAGATATCTTGTCATCTTTCACGATATCAGGGAAGTTTTCTGCCAACATATCTTCAACAATCCTCTCTGTATTTTCTGTTATCCCCCCCTGTTCTGGTACTCCAGTCACTTGTTGGTTATTCCTCTTGATAGAATCCCATATAATTCTTAGGATTTCTTCATGTTTTAAAATTCTTTTATCTGATTTTGCCTCAAATATGTTGGTGTCAAGTGTTTTACTGTCAGTCTCACTAATTCTGACTTCCATTGCCTCAGTTCTTCTCCTATGACTTTCTATCGAGTTGTCTAATTCTGAAATTTTATTGTTAATCTTCTAGATTTCTGTTTGCTGTCTCTCTATGGATTCTTGCAGCCTGTTAAATTTGTCATTATGCTCTTCTCTAATCTTTTTAATTTCCTCTATTGTGTGTTCTGTGTTTTGCTTAATTTCCTTCCTAATTTCTTGACAAGTTCTGTATATTAATCTTTTGTATTCTGCCTCCCATAATTCCAAGAAATTTTCCTTCTCTGGAAAATTTCTAGGTTCTTTATTTTGGGAGCTTGCTGAAGCGATCATGGATTGCCTCTTTATGTGATTTGTTATTGACTGTTGTCTCCAAGCCATCAATAAGTTATTATATTTATTTATTTTATGTTTGCTTACTGTGTCCTAGCTTTTCGTTTTGTTTTGGTGTGCCAAATAGGCTGCTTGTATGAGCTAGTTTGATTATAGGCACCTTTGAAGCTCTAATGTCCTGTCACCAGGTGGCTAGATCTGTTACTAGATATGTGACCTCAGGAGTCCGCCCACTCCTCCTGTATGGATTTAGCTCAGGTTCCCAGATAGATAGCCACCAAGAGTGTAGTGTCGGCTCTCACTTACAGTCCTAGACAGGAATGGGTGATTGGTGTAGGCACAGGCATCTGGCTGCAGCAGGAGGAGACACTCTGAGCAAGGCAGGGGGCTGACGGCCGCCCCTGAGTGTCTAGGAGGAAGGCATGTTCCCTATTTCCTAGAGTGGGTAGGTGGGTGGGTTTTGCAACCACACTATGAGCACCTAATGCTGTTGGCTGTAAGGACTGGGGAGCACCTTTTATTCATGGGCCTTTGTTGCAGGTGACTAGGTGGAGTGGGTGGAGCCACCAGTCCTCAGGCCCCTGATGTGGGTAGGTGAAGACCCTGCTTAATGATACAGCATTGTCAAATGTCAAGAACCTGCCACTTCACAACCAAAATAGTTGAAGTTAGACTTCAAGTATGTACCCTGTTGTACTGCGGTAATGAGGGCCTACGCTGTTGAAATGGGCCCACACAAGTCTATTCCGGGGGAAAGGCACTTATGCCTGTGCTTAGGGCAAGGAGCAGTGCCTACCCTGGGTTCCTGGCTTAGGGGAGCCGGCAGTTTATCTTTTCCCCTGTTTGTTAATGTGTTCACTCTCCAAGGCAGGGAAAATGGCTCCAGGTGTCTGATGGATCCTATTTCTGGCCCAGGGGACTCGGCAATTGCTGAAGCTGGTCTGGGACCCAGTGCAGAGCAGGGAGCGGGGAGGTAAATGGGAGAGAAGTTTTTCCCTAAGGGGGGTGTTTTTGATCCGTGCGGTAAGCCTTACGCAGGTACGTATCTTTCACCAATCAGGGCTGCTTCTCACTGGTTTTGGGTGGCCATGTAGACTCTCTGGTGCTGGGTCTTTCCCGGTGTGGAAAACGTGCCTCCTGAGCACCGCTGCTTGCCTGCCTCACCACTCACCCCAGAGCTGATCAGGTCTGAAGGGCTCAGGCTCTCACCGGGTCAGGTCTGGCAACTCCTCGTTGCTTCTGAACCATCTCTCCCTCCCTCTACCACTCAGTCCGACTCCTCAACTCTGCCTTTGATGTTCAGGGCTCCCAGATTGCCATATATAAGTGAATCACTTGTTTTTTCAGGTCTTTGTTGTAAGAGGGTCCACCGGACATGTCTGACTACTCAGCCATCTTGGCCCCGCCTCACTGGTATCAGGGTTTTAACCCCACCTCGGACCCATGTCTCCCAATGGCCTCCAGCCTAGCTCCTGCTCCTGGGCCCCAACCTGGAGATCCACGGCCCCCTCAGCACCTCCATGAGGGTGAGGCGGGTGGTCCTGAAGCTTAGCCCACCCCAGGGGCCTTCCCAAGTCCCTCCCAGCCTGCTCCCACACAACACAGCTGCTCTTCTGGCTCAGCTCCAACCTAGAGTTGTTGTTGTCCCCTCCTTCATCTCCCCCCACAGCTGCAACACCAGAAAATCCCAGTGGCTCCTCCCGCGGGCAAAACGTGTCCAGACACCAAGCGCGTCCTCTCATGCTGTCCCCACCTGCTCAGAGCCACCCTCCTGTCTCGCCGATGGCCCCCCAGCCTCCAACTGCTCTGTCCCTGCCACGGTGTCTCTGTGGTCTACCCCAGCAGAGCTGCCAAGCAGTCCTCATAAAATGTGTTGGGTCTCGTGGACTCTCTGCTCAGAGCCTCCACCAACCCCACCCACTCAGCAATGGCCTCCACGCCACACCAGACCACCTGCAACCTCTCTCACCTCAGCTGCTGGTGCCTCATCCTCCTCTTCCTCCAGGGTTTACTCAAATGTCACTTTTAGACTTGGAAGCTAACATTTTGACAGCCTAGTCCCAACATTCCCTATTGTGATTTCTTGCTTTACTTTGTCTCCTCTTTGTTGTTGTTAGGTGCCATCGAGTCAGCTCTGACTCATGGCAACCCCATGTACAACAAAATGAAAAGCTGCCCGGTCCTGAGCCATCCTCACAATAATTGTTATTTTTGAGCCCATCGTTGCAGCCACTGTGTCAATCCATCTGGTTGTGGGTCTTCCTCTCTTTCTCTGACCCTCTACATTACCAAGCATGATGTCCTTCTCTAGGGACTGGTCCCTCCTGATAACATGTCCAAAGTAAGCAAGATCAGATCTCAGCATCCTTGCTTCTAAGGAGCATTCTTGTTGTACTTTCCTCAAGACAGATTTGTTTGTTCTGGCAGTCCGTGGTATATTCAATATTCTTCACTGACACCACAATTCAAAGGCATTGATTCCTCTCCAGTCTTCCTTATTCATTGTCCAGCTTTTGCATGCGTTTATGAGGTGATTAAGAAGACCATGGCTTGGGTCAGGCACACTTTAGTCCTCAAAGTGACATCTTTGTTTTTTAACACTTTAAAAGATCTTTTACAGCAGATTTGTCCAATATATTACATCATTTGCTTTCTTGACTGCTGCTTCCATGGGCGTTGTTTGTGGATCCAAGTAGAAAGAAATTCTTGACAACTTCAATTTCTTCTTCATTGATCATGATGTTGTTTATCCATCTAACTTTTCCTCTTTAGTACTATCTTATGATCTGGTATTTTGATCTCCTCTGTATCTGTCTCACCCAGAGAAGGGAAGCATCGTGGAGACAAGAATTTGTACTGATCTCTGATATCTCTCCAGCCCCTAGAACAGGGCCTGGCACAGGTCGGGGGAGGGAGGGTGTGCACAATAATTAGCCACTGAATGAATGAATGAGCTAATGAATGAATGAGTGCATCCTAACCCTCCCAGTGAAAGTCTGGCCATCCTGGGGCTGCCACACTGGACAGGACACGAGGTGTTCTGGTCTGCCATCCCTGCAGAGCGCAGCCTGCCACTCATCCCCACCAATGACACCACCTTGGACCTTCCAGACCAGCTTGGACCTACCAGCTAGAACGCTTATATGAAATGTCCAGAGGAGGTAAATCTATAGACAGAAAGCAGACCAGGAGCTGGAGGGAGGGAAAACAGAGGTGACTTAGCAGGTACAGGGTTTTATTTGGAGGTTGTCATGGATTGAATTATGTCCCCCAAAAAATGTGTGTATCAATTTGGCTGGGTCATGATTCCCAGTGTTGTATGATTGTGTACCATTCTGTAATCTGATGTGATTTTCCTATGTGCTGTAAACTCTATCACTATGATGTAATAAGATGGATTAGTGACAGTTATACTGATGGGGTCTACAAGATTAGATAGTGTCTTAAGCCAATCTCTTTTAAGATACTAAAGAGAGAAACATCAGAGACACGTGGGAACCTCATACCACCAAGAAAGCAGAGCCAGGAGCAGAGTGTGTCCTTTGGACCTGAGGTTCCTGTGCAGAGATACTGCCAGACCAAGGGAAGACTGATGCGTCACAAAGACCTTCCTCCAGAGCCGACAGAGAGAGAAAGCCTTCCCCTGGAACTGATGCCTTGAATTTGGACTTATAGCCTACTGGACTGTGAGAGAATAAATTGCTCCTTATTAAAACCATCCACTTGTGTGTCTGTTAAAGCAGCACTACATGTCTAAGACAGAGGTAAAGCAAATATTTTGGAGCTAAATAGAGACGGCGTTTGCACGGCATCGTGAATGCACTGTCATTAGTTGTTCACGTTCAAATGGTGAGTTTTGTGTTCTGTGAGTTTCACTTTGGGTTACAGAAAAGGGGCATCGCCTGCCATCCCCTCCTGGCCCCGTCTCGCCATCTGCACCGCCATGGTCCAGCGTGGGGGCTGACGTGTAAGCCGCGTGAGGAAGCTTCTTTCCCAGCACGCTACAACATGCCATGCCCTAGAGCAATTCCCCAGGGCCAGAAAGTGTCCCCAGGCCCAGCCCCAGGCCACTGGCCTCTGCCCAGGGGCAGATTACTCTGTAAGCAAGGAATGCACGGGCTTCATTGTGCTTACTTACTAAGCTGTAGTGCACACTTTTGCCTGTTTTTCACTGCATCTTGGGGAAACCCACGTGAAAGTGTGCCCTACAGATTAGTAAGTAAGCACAATGAAGGCCGTGCGTTCGGTGCTAGCTGGTCACCCAGCCTCATCCCGCTCGATCCCTGGGGCTTGGCAGCTCTCAAGGAAACGTTCTGCAGTGGCGGGAGCTCCTGGCACAAGCTCAGCCGGGTGGTCGGCAGGACCGGCCAGGCCAGTCCATTAACTCCTGGCAGCCGAGGGCCCAGCACAGGGCAAGTGATGGACGGCTGTGCCCCAGGGCAGCCCAGCCCCCAGGTGACAGCACCCCCAGCTCCATCTTCCTCCCTGGGGGGGTTCAGCTCTAGAGAGATGGCGGTGAGCTGAGCCACCTGGCCGTGTGCCATCAGGAACGGACACTGAGTGCAGGCTGCTCAGGAAGCTGGCCAAGCCGCCATCTGACCCGGGAGAGGCTGCCCGCAGGCTGAGGGGCAGGACGAAAGAGCCTGTTCTGGAAGGCGTCAGGCTGGGCGCCAGGTGCTGGGTCTGAGTTCCAGAGAGCAGCCTGCTGGCCTTGTGGCCTATCTGCTGGGGGCTGGTAGCTGGGGTGGTGGTGGTGACTGAGCTCTGTCTTGGGCACCTTGGACTCAGTAGGCAGCTCAGTGAAGACAAGGGGAGCTTATAGAGGTCGCCCAGCCTCAGCAGAAGTCCCAGCTCCCCATGCAGGTGCCCTGGGGCTGTGGGTGAGCTGCTTCACGGCTGGAATATGGAGATCAGCATTCTTACCTCTGTGGGTTGGGGGATTAAAGGGCATACAGAGAGTAATGTGAGGACAGTGGTGGTTCAGGGGTAGAATTCTCACCTTCTACCCGGGAGACCCAGGTTCGATTCCCGGCCAATGCATTTCATACGCAGCTACCACCCCTCTGTCAGTGGAGGCTGCGTGTTGTTGTGATGCTGAACAGGTTTCAGCAGAGCTTCCAGACTAAGATGGACTAGGAAGAAAGGCCTGGAGATCTACTTCTGAAAATCAGCCAGTGAAAACCTTGTGGGTCACACTGGCCCAATCCCATTGTGCATGGGGCAGCTATGAGTTGGGGCCAACTGGACACCAGCTGACAGCAACAACAAGAGTAACATGACCACACTTTGAAGGCACTGGAGAGGCCCACCGCTGCCCAGGGACCCCGTCTCCTGAGGCCGCGCTACTCACGGGGTGCTCCACGGACCTGCAACCAGGGGCAGACTACCCAATGAGCAAGCTAAGCGCATGCTTAGGGCATCAACAAAACAGGGGCACCGGTTGTCCAAAGCAAAGACCCGTGGATGCCGAGCAGACAGGACACAAGGAAAAGTGAGCACCACAGTGGAAGGGAACTGCAGGGCCCTAAATGAAACTGATACCAGCTCCAGTGCGTGAGAATGTGCTGGCTGGAAACAAAGTTCACGCAGCGTCAGGAGGGCGCCCCCGTGAAGGTTGTTCAAGCTATGAGGCCCTACCACTTCAACACCTTCGTGGACGTCTGTCTCCTACAGTCCCCTCCTGAGTAACTGAAACTCCTTACCTCGGCGGGTCTCTTGGGAGGGTACTGTTTCTTTCTGATGAGCAAGAGGTGGGGGTGGGCTGTCGAGTCTAACTCTCACTACATTCACCCAAGGTGCAGCTGGATCCAACATGAGCGGTTACTGGGCAAGGACGGGTTATACTGATAGTTAACAGGACTCTGATCCACTTTGAGAGAACCGTCTTGTACATCCACGGCTGCTGAGCCGGCAACTCCAGACAGGAGGGCCGGCAATGAATGCTCTCTGCCGTGATACAAACACAAGGGTGTGCTCCTGTACACGTCCTGGTAAACAACCAACGGGAACTCCAGTCCCAGATGACGCGCAAAAGTGAGGGACCACTGCAATGAATTCAATCATGTTCCTTTTTAACTGTGTAAGCATTCATGTACAGAGTTATGCCCTAAGCTTTGTAAACAATAATGTTTCTAACTTTAAATGTGTGTTTGGCATACACACCGGCACATCAAATCAAAATAGGTGAAAGTCAATTTTTCTTTGTGGGAGATCAACAGAATTTTACATTGATTGTTGAAACAACTAAGTTCACTGACTCATTTTCTTTGTTGTAGACTGTGGAATATTCTTTTTGTTGAAAATGTGGCTTATAGTAAAAATCTTAGTACGCTGCATCCACTAAAAATTTTATAATCCGGTTCATCTCATTCAGCTGAAACGGCATACACCACTTTTGCCTTCAATCATTAATATTATAGCTGCATTTGAAAAGAAGTTACATGGTAGGTAGCTAAGACACGCACACACATATATGTATATATACGTGTGACTCATATCCCGTTGGAATGCGTGAGTAAGCAGAGGAGGGGGCACATACATGCACACTCACAGGCCCACAGCACTTGCACATACATACACATAGCTCTTGCACATATGCTAACGTGTATGCACACTCACAGGGCCACAGCACGTGCAGATACACACACAGTGGTGTGCACATCTCCCGCAGGCACAGGCACGCGCCCACACAAGCCCACAGGACATGCACGCACATACACGCTAAGTCTGATCGGGCACCTGCCTGCTGTGAGCCCGTGCGGGACCCTTCACGCCGTTTCTTCTTACTGAACAGTGTCTGCGTGTCCACAGGGATTGAGACCCCTGGGCTGATTCGGGGCGGGGGCAGCATGCCCAGGCTGCTGCATTAGTCCAGGGGCCCCAGGCAGCCAGCAAGGACTTCGAGGAAATGAAGGCCCCCTGGATGGCCCAAGGGTGGAGCACAGGACCACAAGGGGAGGGGGTGACACAAAGCGGGAGGGGGTGCACCTACTCCAGACTGGCACTAGTGCAGCCCAGGTCGGGGAGAACCAAGTGAGTCCAGCAGGCTGTAGCAGGGTGCAGTGGATACATGCCAGCAGCCCCAGATGCACGGAGTGGGGAGGAGGCCAGGAGGGCGTGGGGTGGGGCATGTTTGTCTCCCTCACACAATACCACAGTTCTCCCTCTGATGGCCTGCCGGCCAGCTCCCCTTTGTCTCTTTAATCCCCCGGGTGTAGGGAGGGAGTAACCGTGGCTAATGTAGTTCTCTGCTTCGCTCTGAGTCCACAAGGCACTTGGTCCTCCTCCCCTTCCTTCTCCCCTTGGGCCCTGCTCCCAAAGCCAGAGATGGGGGTGGCCCCTCCTGTTCTCACAGTCCTCTCAAAGAAAGGACAGGTCCTTTGTCTCACCTCGCACATAGGGTGGCCTGGGCAGGAGGCAGCTGCCTAAGGCTTGGGAGCTTTCCACTGCCGGCTCTTTGCACGGCCTGTGCCCTCCCCTGGCCACCGTTTCCTACTCCCTGGCTTCAAACCTCAAGGTCTAGTTGAAATACTGTTTTCTTGAGAAACCTTCTCCTACCCACCCCCAGTCCCCTGCACCTGAGACCTCAGAGAAGATGCCCCTTAGCTTTTTAAAGACCTCAGGGATTGCACCAGACCTGTGTGTGTACATGTGTGTGTGTGTGAGTGTGTGTGTGTGTGTGAGTGTATGTCCGCCAGCCTCTTCCACTGCTCTACCCACCCCCAGACACTCAGAGCCAGCCCCGGGCCAGAGGACAGCCCCAACCCTGCACTTCTTCAGAGTTCCTGGTTTGAAGCCCGTTGCTAACAATTTCTAGTGTATGGGCCTCCGTGCCTCAGTTTCCTCGACTGTAAGAATACAATGATCTCTGGTGTGGGAAGAGCTAGCACACAGCCTGGCACAAAGCATGTGCTAAGGAGCTGACTTGTTAGTTACTGTCAGCTGGGCTCCGACTCATGGCGACCCCAAGTACAACAGAACAAAACTCCACCCAGTCCTGCGCCATCGTCACAACCCTTGTTATGTTTGAGCCCATTGTTGCAGCCTCTGTGTCAATCCATCTTGCTGAGGGTCTCTCTCCTTTTCACTGGCCCTCTACTTTACCAAACGTGATGTCCTTCTCCAGGGACTGATCCCTCCTGATAACATGTCCAAAGTATGTAAGACATAGTCTCGCTATCCTTGCTTCTAAGGAGCGTTCTGGCTGTACTTCTTCCAAGACAGATTTGTTCATTCTTCTGGCAGTCCATGGGATATTTAATATTCTTTGCCAACACCATAACTCAAAGGCATCAATTCTTCTTTGGTCTTTCTTATTCATTGTCCAGCTTTTGCATTCATATGAGGAAAACACTGTGGCTTGAGTCAGGCACACCTTAATCATCAAAACGACGTCTTTGCAATTTTAAAGAGGTCTTTTGCAGTAGATTTGCCCAATGCAATGCATCATTTCATTTCTTGACTGCTGCTTCCCTGGGCATTGATAGTCGATCCAAGTAAAATGAAATCCTTGACAACTTCAAGCTTCTCTCTGTTTATCATGATGCTGTTTATGGCTGCAACTATAAGGAGAAGGTAACTCACCCAGATGAAATCTTGGAACAGAGAAGACCAGCATTTCCTGCACACCAATTTGTGCTGAGTCTGATGCTGGGTCTTTCTTTCCAAGAGCCCAAGCAGGTAGGTGTCACTCCCTCCACTTTCAGGGATGAGGACACTGGGCACAGAGATCAGTGACAAGTCCGTGGTCACACAGCTGATGAGGAGGGAGCCAGGGTTTGCAGGCGGAGCTCCCCAAGTCCTGGGCACCTGAGGAGCGCAGGAGAGGGGTGCGCAGGTGGGCTGAGCTGTCCCACCTAGGCAGGCACTGAAGGAGGTGGACGAATGCCCCAGCCAGCCCTGAAACCCCCTCCCCCGGTCCTCCGGGAGCCTGGGTCCCAAAGGAGCCGCTCTTACAGATTCACCCTGCTCCTGAAAATCACGTCAGTGCCACGTTAAACCAGGAAACGACCGGAAAGGAGGCTCGTCCTCCGATGTCAGTGATGAGTGGCCAGCAGTGACGGAGGACTTGCCATCCCAGCTTGTGTTTGAGCCCGAGGAGAGAGGAGAGCGGAGCCTGTTCAGGGGGTCCCCCCAGCGGAGGTACTCTGTCCTGGCCCACGGCCCCTGCCAGGTGCCCCTCCAGGTGGCCTTCGCGCTCACAGGAGCCGTGGGGGGAGCGGGCTGCCTTCTCCTCTCTGCAGTCGTCGGCCAACCAGGGTGGGACAGGTCACTCACTGTTCAAGGAGCGCCCACAGCTTCTGCGGGGGAGAGGGTAGCAGTGTCACCTGTGTATGCACTTGTGTGCGTATGCATGTGTATATGTGCACGTGTGTGCACATGTGTCGTGTGTATTGTGTATGCACTTGTATATGTGCGTGTGTGTGTGCACTTGTGTATGTGTGTGTGTGCGTGTGCATTGTGTACACGAGTGTACATGCATGAATGCGCCTCTACGTGTCTGCATTTGTATGTGTGCATGCGTGTGCACATGTGCACATGTATGTATGTGCGTGTCATGTGTGTTGTGTGTGCACTTGTATACGTGTGCATGTGTGTGCATGTGTGTGCATATATGTGCATGCGTGTATGTGTGTGTGCTCTTGTATATGGGTGCATGTATGTGTATGTGCAATGACTGTACTGAAGCCGCAGGCCTTTTGTGGCTCCTCAACCCTAGTGCAAATGCCACCTCCTCCAGGAAGCCTTCCCAAGCCCCGACGCCCACAGGAGTTAGTCACCTCCTCCTCTGACAAAGCAAGTTTGCCCTCCATTGCCTTCGTACCTGCCAGGGACCCAAGCTCTGCACGCATTTTAACCCACTAGTCCTCACCACGATCCTTCCAGCATCACAGAGGGGGAAACTGAGGCACGAGCAGTTCCCTGCCTCCCTCGCGTGGCTGCTGTGTGCTTAGTGCAGAGCCTGGGTCCAGGTGTTTCCATGGTGACCCCACATGACTCCTGGGCACAGAGCATGGTGGCATTTTCTGGAGGGGGAAGCTGAGACTGGGCCAGATGACTTTGGCCAGGTGCCCAGGGCAGGGGCTGGCCTGGAATTGAGGTAGGAGGTCCCTCCAGCCCTGGCCTCTCAGCTGCCCAGGCTGCCCGGCGGGCATGACGTGGGTAGCACCCCACTCCTGCATGCCTCCCTGAAGACTGTGGCTGCTGAGGGATCCCCGCCAGCCAGACGGTGCCAGCAGCCCTACTTCAGTGGTCCTGCCTGAAAAATTACTGAAGGCTCCTCATGAACAACGGAATGAAACCTTGCCTGGTCCTGCACCATCCCCATGTTCAGTTGGGGATCAGACTGTTGTGATCCAGAGGGTTTTCACTGACTGATTTTCAGAAGAAGATCCCCAGGCCTTTCTTCCTGGTCCATCTTAGTCTGGAAGCTCTGCTGAAACCTGCTCAGCATCCCAGCAACACACGAGCCTCCACTGACGGACGGGTGGTGGTTGCACATGAGGTGCGTGCCTGGGACTCAAACCTGGGTCTCCCACATGGGAGGCAAGAACTCTACCACTGGGCCAGCACTGCCCCCTAATCCCGCTGCCGGTGTCAGGGGTCTACAAGAGCCAGTTTTGTCGCACTCCGGGTCCCACGCTCAGAACTAACTCCGCACGCGTCTGCCTCACTGGGTCTTTGAAGGAGAACATGAGCTTGTTCTGAGCAGCCAGGGGAACAGAGTGGCGGGGAGACACCTTTTAGTTCAGTTTAGGGGCGATGTTTCTTGCAAGTCATCCAAAGGCAAAAGCTGCAGCTTTCAGGGACGCGAGGCTTGCACTGCTCTGTGAGATGGCTGGGGCTTCACAGGAGTAGGCATTGGAGGGTTTCTTCAGGGCGGGGACTGGCTGGACCCGGGCAATGACATTCGTCACAGGGCTTATTGAGGCCAGCTCCGTGACAAGCACCTGGCGGGAGCCATGTTCCCAGGACACCAGGAAGATGAGCCTGGTTTGGCAGGAAGGATGTCTGGGATGACAGTCCAGTCCTTGGGAACCCCTGGGGCAGGTGAGCTGAATGGAAAAAGGAATCCGAGAAGGCACCTGTCTTAGTTTACCTGCTGCTGAAGTTGTTTGTTGCCTTTGGTTCAATTAGCACGCCTGGCAGCCCTGCGTGTGCGTTGTAGAACTGCTCCACAGGCTTTTCAAGGCTGTGACCTTTTGGAAGCAGATCACCAGGGCTTTCTTCCTAGGTGTCTCTGGATGGGTTCAAACTGCCAACCTTTCTGCTCGCAGTCAAACACTTAACCATTTACTCCACCCAGGGCCCCTGCTTAGTTCCCTAGCATTGCTGTAACACAAATGCCACAAGGGAGTGGCCTTAACAAAGGGAAATTTATTTTCTCACAGGTCAGGAGGCTAGAAGTCCGTATTCAGGGCACCAACTCTAGGAGAAGGCTCTCTGTGGCTCTGGGGGAAGGGCCTTGTGTCCTTCCGCTTCTGCAGCCTGTGTTTCTCGGTTCCCTGGTGAGCTCCACGTGGCATTTACCTCCCTCTCCTTTGTTCTAGCTGGTTTCTGGGGCTAATCTGTGCTTTGTAGAACTCAGAGGTGAGTGGGTTTAAGACACACCTACGCTGATATGGCCTCATTAACGTAACAAAGAAAGCCCTGTTCCCAAATGGGATCACATCCACAGGTACAGGCTTAGGACTCCCACACAAATTTTGGGGGGGACACAGCTCAGTCTATAACAATGACACGGGCTCTGCCTTGTGAGTGGGTGGGCAGGGAGGCCAGGCTCTGGATGCAGCGTGAGGGGGGCACCTGTGGAGTGGCCAGGCAAGAGAAGCGGCAGGCAGTGGAGGCAGTGTCTGGGCTCTGGCGAGTGTAGGACCGGGATAAAGACCAGCAGGCAGGAGAAGCGATGGGGAAGGGCGTGTACAGGGAGGCAAGATGAGGGTGGTGCCCGCAGGTGAGAGGCGGAAGAGGAAAAGGAGCCTGAGTGGAGAAGGCCGGAGATGGGGGTGTTCAGATTGACCCAGAGGGGTCTGGGGTGACTTTGGGGGGGTGTCAGGTGTGGCACAGAAAGTGAGATTCACCCAGGAAGGGCAGAAAGTTAATAGGATTTAATATTCACAGATCCCAGAGAAGAAACTACAAGACGCCTCGACGCAAGGCCACACAGGGGGCTGCACCCGGGGACACGGTGACAGAAAGCTGAGATTGTAGGAGGCAGCTTAGGCATGACAAGAGGTGAGGTTAGCTAGGTTTCCTGGGCATTTTGAATAATCCTACAGGTTCCAGGGCCACAGGGGCTGTCCCTAGGTGTTGGGTACCTGGCCCTAGGCAATTGGGGTGGATAACAGTGACCCAGGAGTATGAGAGCCTGATGGGGGTGGCTGGTGTCTTAGTCTGCGTTCACTAGAGGGTCCAAACCAGTGAAATGTGTACAGATGCACACCCACTCCTCACTGTAGACCTGGTCAGTGAAATGTGTACAGATGCACACCCACTCCTCACCTGTAGACCTG
>NW_004444047.1:3339636-3423233 GCF_000243295.1 Trichechus manatus latirostris | reverse complement strand
AGATACACACCCACTCCTCACCTGTAGACCTGGTCAGTGAAATGTGAACAGATACACACCCACTCCTCACTTGTAGACATGATTACGTTCCAATGACCAGGTCATTATGCAAAAAACTGTTTTATGTGAAAATGGAGGATGACCACATCAGATCACAAAATATTATGTGGGACACATATGTCCCTCTAGACCTGAGAGGCATAAAGTATAGGTGGTGTTATGTGTCCCACTGGTCATGAAAAGTTGCTGCCAGATATGTGTCATTAATGCGCCAAATAGTCAGGTAGTAGATTTTTTACTATTGTCATAAATTCAAAATATTGGTTAATGAGATAGTCAATAAGTGAGGAGTAGGTGTTTATAGAGAGATTTACTTCAAGGAAATGGCTCACGCAGCTGTGAGGTCTGGCAAGTCCCACATCCATGGGTCAGATATCAGGCTGATGATCTCCACTGGCTCAAGTGGTTTCAGGGACTGACAAGTCCAAAACCTGCAGGTCAGGTGACAGACTGGAGGCCCCTGCTACCTTATGTCCCAGGAACCAGAGTCAGACATCAAGAAGATTGCAGGATCAGAAAGAGAGGGAGCTTTCCCTAAATATTCATTTATATCACAAATGCAGGCCACACCCCCAAGGAACCTCCTCTTCCATCTGATTGGCTGCTCACATCAGATCACAAAAATGGAAAGCAGTCTGCCAACCACTGAGAATCATAGCTTAGCCAAGTTGACACACAACATTAACCACCACTGTTGGAGAATGGACTTGATCAGCTGCTCAAGAAGGGAGGAAAAAACCAGCCTCCAGCCATGATCTCAAGATAGTAGTTGAAGGAGATGGTATCACAGAGAGAAGAAAGAGACAAGCGGGCCTGCAGCAGAGAGGAAAGACTCTGGGGATAGGGCCATCCCTACCTCCCTAGGAAGGCTGATGCTCGGAGGGGTTGGCCTTCACTCATCTCCTGGGACATGTGAAGGGGGCATTTAGCCTTCCTCTCAGCTCACCAGCACCCCAACATACTATTAAATTGGAGCGCTCCCCCCACCCACGTGACTCTTGGTGAGAGGCAGAACCTGGCTCCATTATCACACATAAACCAGGCCACCTCCATTGCAGAATTTAAATCAGGAGCAAGAAATAAAGAGGAAGAAACAGAAGCAGTCAGGAACTCTGGCAGCTGTAGCAGTTATGAGGAAGGTGGAATTCCTGGTTCAGCAGGTGCAGCGGTGCCTGTTTGATGAATGAGGAAACCGAGGCTCACATAGGGCACACACCGGGAGGGTTGAGGCAGGGATCCATAGGTGGGTCTGCCAGACCCTAACACCTGCTCCCTTCCCATGAGACCCTGCCCCTTGAAAAACACTGCACTCAATAAGGGGCACAGTAGGTGGGTGCCACTTTTGTTGCTAACCACATGGTATGATCAGCATGAATCCATTCCCCAGATGTGGAGAGGGATCTAGCCCTCCCCTTCCCACTCCTCCATCCTGGCTGCCAACCACTCAAGCAGCATTCTCTCTCTCTCTCTGACTCTAGACACCAGAGCTGGGTCCATGCTCACACTTTAGACAGACACCGTATTTCAGACCAGCTGCCCATGAAGCCTGTCTCTGACCCTAGCCACTCAAAGCTCTGTCAAGGCTCACAAGTTAGAAGGACACCTTCTTTCAGACTGCTAAACAGGCAGACTGCAGCCCCTACTGGCTCTCACTGCCCCTGTGGGTTTGTTAATTTGCTGGAACCACTCACAGAATTCACAGAGTTGTTACCATGCTTAGTACACATTTATTACAACCAAAAAGGATACAAGTGAAGAGACACATAGGGTGAGGTCTGGGAGGGGTCCCAAAGAGGGATATACCGCCTTTTCCTGTGCATGGTTCCCAACCAGGAAGCTCATCTGAGCCTCAGGGTTCAGAGCTCTTACTGGCCTCCCCAAGTGGCCTTGATAGATGACATCATGCCTCCTGAGGCTAGTCAACATTGGGCCACTAGGTGGTCCTTCTTGGTCTGGTCAGCCCGCACTCATTAGCTTCAGGTGTCGGTCTGGCTTGAGAGAACCAAGAACAAAGGCCAAATTGCTTTCCACTAGGTGATTCTTCACCTGGCACACACTGCACATGTGAGATAACAATTGAAGATGTGTAGATGTAGCACAGAAATCAGACTGAGGACAGGTCCGTTAGGACAGCCTCAATCAAGAGTCATCCCCCTGATGGTCTGTATAGTTTGTCCATGAGAACACCTGGAAACTAGGTCAACCAGGAAGCAGAAGGGGCCACACATCTTCCAGCAGGAAGTTCCGCCATTATAGTTTAGTCATGAGGTTCCCTGGTTGGATGTTTTTCCTCTTCTCACTTAATGTCTCTACGAACTTTTTCAGCCAAATGAAAACGCTCTCCAACTCTCTCCTGTCACAGATTTCCTTGAAAGCTGTAGAAGATCAAACTCCAGCCCCCATCCCTCCCCAGCCCTTCTCCAGACAGATGCCTGAGAGGGAAGCCCCAGCCCTGGTGCACTGGGCCAGTCCTTTGAGACAAACATTGCTTTCCACAAAAGAGTCCTCATATCTCTTTTTCTTTTTTTTATATAAATCAAACATTTATTGTGTCAATTTGATCCTCATAATAAAATCATTTGGGAAAAACTGACAATATAAGTTAGCAGAAGAAATTCAAGAATAATGAATCATCCTGAAATAAATTGCAGCAAAGCTTTGGTATTTTTCCTCAAATAGTATTTGTCTTATAAAAATGGTTATCTTAGTTTGCAAGGAACGGATACACACAAACCACCTCTATAATTGGAATGTCTCAAAAGGGTCCCTGGAGACATAAGTGAGCAAGAAACCATCTCAGCAACCACACAATTAGGGCTTTTGATTCTATCAGTTTTTCCTTCATATACTTTGCAGCTCTATTGTTTGGTGACATCAAATAGACAGCAACTGTGTTTTTTTTAAATTATTATTATTGTTTGATGAGAAGTCCCTGGGTGGTGCAAACAGTTAACATACTCAGCCGCTGACCAAAAGTTGGAAACTCAAGTCCACCCAGAGGCACCTTGGAAGAAAGGCTTGATGATCTACTTCTGAAAAATCAGCCATTGAAAACCTTATGGAGCACAGTTGTACTCTGACACCCATGGGGTGGCCATGAGACGGAGTCAATTTGGTGGCAACTGGTATTGTTTGGTGCATACACATTTGTTATGTGTATTGTTATGTCTTCTTGGCGGAGTGATCTTTCTATCAATACATCATTATGTAATATGCCTCTGTCTGTGGTATTTTCTTTGTTCTGAAGTCTACTTTATGTGATATGACTATAGCCACTCCTCCTTTCCTTTTATTAATGTTTGCATGATATGTCTTTTTCATCCTTTTACTTTCAACGTGCCTATATCATTATATTTGAAGTGAGTTTCTTGTACACAGATATAGTTGGGTCATTTTTTTTTTAAACCCACTCTGTCAATCTCTGTCTTTTAGTTGGTGTATTTAGACCATGTACATTTTTTCGCAAACATCACCGCTATTTATTTCCAAAATTTTTCATCACCCCAAACATAAACTTTGTGCCCATTGAACACTAACTCCCCATCCCTTCTCCTGCCCCCAGCTCATGGTAACCCCTAATCTACTTCCTGTCTCTATGGACTTACCTATTCTACATATTTCATGTAGGGGATTATATAATATTTGTCCTTTTCTGTCTGGCTTATTTCACTTAGCATAAAGTTTTCAAGGCTCATACATGTTATTGTATATCTTAGAACTTCATTCCTTTTCATGGCTGAACAGTGTACCATATTGTATGGTTATATCGCATTTTTGTTTATTCATTCATCTGTTGAGGGACACATGGGTTGTTTCCACATTTGACTACTGTGAATAATGCTGTAATGAATATTGGTGTACAAGTATCTGTTTGAATTTCTGCTTTCATTTCTTTGGGAGTGTCATGGATTGAATTGTGTCCCCCTGAAATATCTGTCAACTTGGCTGGGGCATTATTCCCAGTATTGTGTGATTGTGTACCATTTTGTAATCCGATATATTTCCTTATGTGTTGTAAACTCTATCACTATGATGTAATAAGATGGATTAGCAGCAGTTGTACTGATGAGGTCTACAAGATTAGATAGTGTCTTAAGCCAATCTCTTTTAAGATATAAAAGAGAGAAGCGAGCAGAGACACATGGGGACCTCACACCACCAAGAAAGCAGTGCTGGGAGCAGAGCACTTCCTTTGGACCCAAGGTTCTTACACAGAGAAGCTCCTAGTCTGGGAGAAGAATGGTGACAACAAGGACCTTCCTCCAAGCTGACAGAAAGCCTTCCCCTGAAGCTGATGCCCTGAATTTGGACTTGTAGCCTACTGGACTGTGAGAGAATAAACTTCTCTTTGTTGAAGCTATCCACTTGTGGTATTTCTGTTATAGCAGCACTAGATGACTAAGACGGGGATATACCCAAGAGTTGGAGGTAGTCAAGGATTTCATTTTACCTGCATCAATAATCAATGCCTATGGAAGCAGCAGTCAAGAAATCAAACGATGTATTGCCTTGGGTAAATGTGATGCAAAAGACCTCTTTAAAGTTCTAAAAAGCAAAGATTTCACTTTAATGGTTTTGCTCCTGACCCAAATCATGATATTTTCATTTTCCTTATATGCATAAGAGAGCTAGACAATGAAAAAAGAAGACAGAAGAAGAATTGATGCATTTGAATTGTGGGTGAAGAATACTGGATATGACCTGGGCTTCCAGAAGAATGAACAAATTAGTCTTAGAAGAAATACAACCAGAATGCTCCTTAGAAGCAAGGATGGTGAGACTTCCATCTTGTTTACTTTGGACACATCGTCAGGAGGGATCAATCATTATAAAATATCATATTTGGTAAAGTAGAGGGTCAACGTAAATGAGGGAAAATTCAATAAGACGGATTGACACAATAGCCTCAACAAAGAGGCTAAACATATCAAAGAGCATAGAGATGGTGCAAGACTGAGCAACATTTCATTCTGTTATACATAAGGTCACCAGGAGTCTAAGCCAACTTGATGGCAACTAAGAACAACATCTAGGAGTGGAATTTCTGATAATATGGTAATTCTATGTTTAGCTTTTTGAGGAACCACCAAACTGTTTTCCACAGTGGCTGCACCATTTTAGATTCCCACCAGGAATGGATGAGATTTCCAGCTTCTCCACAGCCTCACTAACACTTGCTATTTTTTATTTTTTTTTAAATAATGACCATTTTAGTAGGTGTAACATAGTATCTTATTGTGATTTTGACTTGTATTTCCCTGATGACTACCGATTTTGAGCAACTTTTCATTGCTTATTGGCCATTTGTATATCTTCTTTGAAGAAATATCTGTTTAAGTCCTTTGTCCATTTTTAAATTGGGTTGTTTGTTTTTTTGTTGCAGGAGTTCTTTATATATTCTGGGTATTAAACATTCTGCATGTATTTCATCTAAGACTGATCAGCTTTGCAAAGCTATTTCAGTATTTAAAAATCAATCAATATAATCCACCATATTAACAGTCTAAAGAAGAAAAATCACATGATCATATTAATTAGTGCCAAAAACTTTTGATAACATTCAGCACCTATTCATGATATTCAGGAAGACAGAAGAATTGATGCATTCAAATTGTGGTGTTGGGAAATAATATTAAATACACCATGGACTGCCAAAAGAATGAACAAATCAGTCTTAGAAGAAATACAACCAGAATGTTCCTTAGAAGCAAAGATGGAAAGACTTCGATGCATTTACTTTGGACACATCATCAGGAAAGACTATTTGCTAGAGAAAGATACACGTTTGGTAAAGTAGAAGGCAACAAAAATGAAGGAAAGCCTCAATGAAGTAGATTGATACAATAGCCAAAATGATGGAATCAAATATACCAATGATCATGAAAATGGCTCAAGACTAGGTAACATTTTATCCTATTATACATAAGGTCACCATGAGTCAGAGCTGACCTGACGGTAAGTAACAACAACTAACAACATTCCTGTTAAAAACGCTCATAAAACTAATAATAAAGGAGCATGTCCTGAACTTGATAAAGAGAATCTACAAAAAACTTGGGTCAGTGGTAGAATTCTTACCTTCCATGCAGGAGACCTAGCTTTAATTCCCAGCCAATGCACCTCATGCCAGCCAACACCCATCTGTCAGTAGAGGCTTGTGTGTTGCTATGACGCTGAACAGGTTTCAGCAGAGCTTGCAGACTAAGACAGACTAAGAGGAAAGGGCTGGAGGGCTATTTCTGAAAATCAGCCAATGAAAACCATATGGATCACAATGGTCGGATCCATAACCGATCATGGGGATGGCCCAGGACTGGGAAGCATTTCATTTGGTTGTGCATGGGTCACTGTGATTCAGGGGCCAACTCAATAGCAGCTAACAACAACAAACATACTAAATGGTGAAACACTGCTTTCCCCCAAGATTAGGAGCAAGGCAAGGATGTCTGCTCTCACCACTTTTACCCAACATAGTGTTGGAAGTTCCGGCCAGTGCCATAATGCAAGAAAAGGAAATAAAAGGCATACAGATCAGAAAGAAGAAGTAAAACTGTCCCTTTTTGCAGATGAAATGATCACCTATGTAGGAGATGCAAGGAATCTACAAGAAAAACTCCTGGAACTAGTAAGTGAGTTCAACAAGGTGGCAGGATACAAGATAAACATACAAAAATGAATTGTATTTTTATATACTACCAATGAACATGTGGATAACAAAATTAAACATACAATACCGCTTGTAATTGCTCAAAAAAAATGAAATACTTAGGTGTAGATCTAACAAAACATGTATAGTTATGTACCACATTTAGCTGTGGGCACCACCCTGGTGCAGGACACTGACAGGCAGATGGTGGAGTGCCAGAGGAGTTAGCCTGGCTGGGGAAGGGGATCACCACTTAGGTCCCCTCCATCACAGCACACTTTTCCCCCAGTTTTGCCCCTGCCATCTCTGTGTTATCTCCCCACCAGCCCCTAAACAGGGAAATGAGAGCAGAGAAAATGGTGGCTCAGCCCCAGGTCCCCAGGCATACAGAAGGTGCTCAGCAAATGTTCAGTGAATGAATGAATATGTAGATAGATGAATGGGAAAAACAAATAAACAAACACGTCAACAAAACCAGAACCTAGGAAAGAGAAGCCTAGGGGAAAACGAGTCCGCTCCATGGAGTTGGGGTCCCTTGTCTTGTCTTAGTGTCCTAGTGCTTTGTAATAAAAATACCACTAGTGGGTGGCTTTAAGGAATCTATTTTCTCACAGTTTAGGGGACTAAGCCCATAACCATAACCCACTCGATTCAGACTCATAGTGACACTGTCTGCCACATCCTTCTCCCGCAGAACGGCTGGTGGGTTCGAACCATCAACCTTTCAGTTAGCAGCCAATCACTTAACCCCTGTGCCACCAGGGCTCCTTGTTTAGGAGGTCAGAAGTCCAAATGTAAGGCACTGGCTTCAGGGGAAGTCTCTCTCTGTCAGTGGAGGAAGATCCTTGGGTTCCTGGAGATCTCCACGGGGCATCTATCTTCCCCCATTTGTACTCACTTCTCCCAGTGTTTAATCTGCTCTTTTTATAACTCAGAAGTGATTAGCTTTAAGACACACCCTACCCTGATAGTCTCATTATCATAACAAAGAAGTTCCTATTCCCAAATGGGATTGCATTCATAGATTAGGATTCCAACATGTATTTTTGGGGGACACAATTCAATCCATAACAACTGTCCAATGTTGTTTTCCAGGCAACAGCACCTGGCACATACCAAAACAAAGCAACTTGTTGCTGTCGAGTCCATTCCGGCTCATAGCGACCCTACAAGACAGAGCAGAACTGCTGCATAGGGTTTCCAAGGAGTGGCTGGGGATTCAAACTGCCAACCTTAACCACTGGGGCACCAGGGCTCCACCTGGCACGTAGCAGACGCTCAATAATTCTTCAGTGAATCAAGATGGTGGGCACTGACCTCAGGAATCTCAACCCAAAGAGAGAGTGTGGCTTTGTGGAGTGGATGCCTGGGTTCACTTGCAGCTCCACCGGCAACCAACTTTGACCTTGGCCATGTCGCTTAGCTTCCCTGGGCCTCTCAGGTGGATGGTGAGAGTACCTCACTCACTGTGAGGGTGAAGCAGCGTCATAGAACATGGTGGGCACAGCATGATGTGAGCTGTTGTCTACAGATGAGGAAGCTGAGGCTTAGAGAGACTGAGCCACCTGCTTGAGGTCACACAGGAAGCCTTTCATTCATGGAATAAATGTTCTCAAGCACCTACTAAGAGATGACCCCATTCTTGACCCTGGTGCTGCAAGAGTGAGGCAGGAGATGGCCTTTCTTCTCTCTGCCAGTCCCTCCAGCGAGCAGGCAAGAAAACTAACATTGGGGGGTCCTAACAGATGCCAAAGCAGCCCTGGTGGTGTGCTGGTTAAAGCACTTGGCTGCTAACCGGAAGGTCGGCGGTCAGAAAACACCAGCTGCTACACGGGAGAAAGATGTGGCAGTCAGCTTCCGTGAAGATTTACATGACTGGAAACCCTATGGACACTTCTACCCTGTCCTACAAGGGCACTGTCAGTCAGAATCGACTTGACGGCACATAACAACTATATGTGCCAAAGAAGCCCTGGTGATGCAACGTTTAAGTTCTCAGCGGCTAACTGAAAAGTTGGCAATTCAAACCCACCCAGCAGCTCCATGGGAGAAAAGACCTAGAGACCTGCTCCCAGTAAAGATCACAGCCTAGAAAACCCTATAGGGCAGCTCTACTCTGCACATACGGGGTCTCTATGAGTTGGAATTGACTTGAGGGCAGCTAACAACAATACGTGCCCAAAGATGCTGGGGTGGCGTGAACGGTTTGCTCTCGGCTACTAACAAAAAGGTTGGTGGTTAAAACCTACCCACTGGCACTGTGGAAGAAAAGCCTGGTGACCTGCTTCCATAAAGATCACAGCCATTGAAAACCCTCTGGGGCTCAGTTCTACTCTGTAACAGATAGGGTCACCAGGAGTCAGAAACAACTCAACGGCAATGGGCTTGGTGTTTTGGTTGAATATGTCCCAGGCAATGGGCTGAGGACATTACAAACGTTGCCTCAGGTGACCCCTGTAATCCCACTGTGTCTGGAATGTTCTGGAATCTGCTCATCTTTCAGCCTGTCGGTGACTGCCTGCTCCTGGGATCTGCTGGGCATCAGTGGTTGTGTGGGAAGGAAGAGACCCTGAATGGGATCCATTCTCACCTCCAAAGACCAACAGGCTCCGCCCGCCCCTCCCTCCAGGAGCAGATTCTGAGGTGTGGTCCCTGGAAGTGAGCAGAGTGTCTTCACAGGAGCCCTGGGGGACCTGCCAGTGGGACGTGCACACCATCGGGGAGGCTCTCAGCTCTGACCTTCTTCCTTAGGGAGCCAGCTGCTCAGAAGTTGGCCCAGTTAGCATGAGCTGAGCACAGCAAAGCCCACGAAACTCGTAAATCAATTTGAAGTTCCCAAATCGAATCCAACGAGACGCACTAACTTGGTTGACTCAGGAAGAGCCCATCCATCAGCGCCCCTGCTGCCCTAATAGGATGTTCAGAGAGTGCCTCAAATGAGTTTTCCCAGGAAGAAGACGTGTCTCAGAAACCAGCTTCCACCCCTGGGGAGAATTGGGCACAGAGCAGCTGTGATGCAGTTTGCATGACTTCAGGGGGAGAAGTGGAGCTCTTATGGGTCCTCAAAGCAGGTGCAATTCTCCTAAAGATGATTAGGGAATTCCTGACACGCTGGCACTCTGCGGGGAGGCAGGGGCTCTGTCTGGGGTCTTGCAAAAGGCGTAGTCTTTGATTTCAAAGAAAGGGAGACTCCAGGCAGATGCGAGAGCCCCCTGCTGAAGGATAAGAAGAGCAGAAGTACAGACCGCTGCACTGTTCCCCAGGTGGATGTAACACATTCAAAAGAACATTCTCTGCCCCTTTAAGCTGTGGGGCCTGGCGGGATTCAGGACATGCTGATTCATTGGAGAGGCTCCTGGTGAGGCTAGGGTAACCCCCCTTCACTGGGGGAGTAAACACGAGAGGGTCCCATCCCAGGGTCAGGCAGGCACGCCCCATCCCCACTTCCCACAGGTGCACCCTGTGAAGACCTATTCATCCTTCAAAAGTAGTTTTTACTTTTCATTTGTTCATTCATTCATTTGTTCATTTATTCTTCATTGATTCACTGATTCATTCATTGACTCATTCACCCATTGATTCATTTATTTGTTGACCCATTGGTTCATTAATTTATCAATTCAGTCATTGATTCATTCACCCATTGATTCATTTGTTTGTTGATTTATTCATTGGTTCATTCATATATAAATTCTTTGAGTCACTCATTTATTAACTCATGCATTGATTCATTTGTTCATCGATTCATTTATTGATAACAGTTAGCCAGTCATTCAGCAGCCACTCTGAAAGCCCTCTATGAGTGTGACCTGTGCTTAGCTGGGAGCATAGAAATGACCCCGGATGTCCCTGCCCTCTGGGGGTGCACCCCTAGTGAGGGAGAGAAACACACCCCAGAGCAGCCAGTGTCGATGTCCATGTATGTACAAAATGCACACGTGTGCATCTGCTTCCTAGGCCACCCTCCCCCATGACCTCCGTGGACACCCTCAGGCCCAGGGACAGCCACGTCTTCCTGCCCTGAGACTCCTCTTTCCTACACGCCACCTGTCAGCTGTGTCAGAGTGGGTTGTTCGCATCCATGAGTTCACCCTCAGGACTTGTTTATCTTTGTGCAGTCCCATGCTCCCAGTGCCCTGATGGCACAGTGGTTAAGTGCTTGGCTGCTAACATAAAGGTTGGTGGTTTGAACCCACTTAGTGGCTCAGCAGGAGAAAGACCTGGCTATCTGCTTCCATAAAGATTACAGCCTAGCAAGCCCTGTGGGCAGTTCTACTCTGTCACATGGGGTTGCTGTAAGTTGGAATCAACTTAATAGCATACAACAACAAGAGCACCCAAGCAAGCCTGAGCAGAACAGGCACTTGGTGAGTGTTTGGTGAATGAATGAATGAACGCTTTGTTCCCTACATACAGGATTCACTTGAGAATCACATGAGCCACCTCTCTCCACGTGGGCACAAACGTCCAAGAGCTTTACTCGGGGGCAGTAGAGGGGGGCAGTTTCACCAGGACCCTCAGGGGCGGCCGCTCCTGTCCTGTCCCCCTGTTTTCAGTGTCCCAGTCACATCTGCTGTCACTACCCGGCTCTGTTCCTTTAGAGCTCTGGCTTTCCAGGACACACCATTCTTGCCACTCGTCTGCTGATGGCCAGGACAGCTGAGATGGGTAGGGAGTCCCTGGACCCACTTCCTGAGGGCTAGCGGGACACAAGGAGAGAGCCATGGGTAGGAACAATCTTTAAACTGTCGTTGAGGGCCCATTCTGAGACAGTCTCTATCATCACTAGCATCACAGCTCCTGTGTGTTTCCTGCTGCCTACAGGGGCCAAGAGGTCAACCTCACCCCCACTCATCTGCCTGCCCCCAAGTGCCAGCCTTGATACAGGCCATGGGGCCTCAGCATGAGGGCTAAGGTGTTCGGCACTAAGCCCCCACCCTCCATACTCAACAGGGCTCTCAGGTTGTGGGGGTAACGTGACTCATGCCGGAAGGTCCTTGGTCCCCATGGGTGAGGAAGAGGATCCTGTGTGGTCAGGTGAGAAATGTCACAGTCAGCAGCAACCCCCTGACAGGGACCACCACCAGACCAGGGATCTGATTTATGTTGACCTCTTGTTCATTAACACAGTGGCTGCAACAATGGGCTGAAACACAGCAACGATTACGAGGATCGTGCAAGACCAGGCAGTGTTTCTTTCCGTAGTACATGGGTCACTGTCTTAGTTATCTAGTGCTGCTATAATAGAAATACCACAGCTGTTGTTGTTAGGTGCCGTCGAGTTGGTTCCGACTCATAGTGACCCTATGTACAACAGAACAAAACACTGCTGGATCCAGTGCCATCCTCGCAGTCCTTATTATGCTTGAGCCCATTGTTGCAGCCACTGTGTCAATCCATCTTGTTGAGGGTCTTGCTCTTTTTCACTGGCCCTCTACTTTACCAAGCATGATATCCTTCTCCAGGGACTGGTCCCTCCTGATAACATATCCAAAGTACGTGAGACATGGTCTCGCCATCCTTGCTTCTAAGCAGCATTCTGGTTGTACTTCTTCCAAGACAGGTTTGTTCATTCTTTTGGCGGTTCATGGTTTATTCAATATTCTTCAACAACACACAATTCAAAGGTGTCAATTCTTCTTTGGTCTTCCTTATTCATTGTCCATCTTTCGCATGTACATGAGGTGACGGAAAACACCATGGCTTGGGTCAGGCTCACCTTAGTCTTCGTGGTGACATCTTTGTTTTTGAACTCTTTAAAGGGGTCTTTTACAGCAGATTTGCCCAATGCAATGTGTCTTTTGATTTCTTGACTGCTGCTTCCATGGATGTTGATTGTAGATCTAAGTAAAATGAAATCCTTGACAACTTCAATCTTTTCTCCATTTATCTGATGTTGCTTATTGGTCCAGTTGTGAGGATTTTTGTATTCTTTATGTTGAGGTGTAATCCATACTGAAGGCTATGGTCTTTGATCTTCATCAGTAGGCAAGATTGTGTCATCTGCATATCGTAGGTTGTTAATGAGTCTTCCTCCAATCCTGATGCCCCGTTCTTCTTCATATAGTCCAGCTTCTCAGATTATTTGCTTAGCATGCAGATTTAATAGGTACAGTGAAAGGATACAGCCCTGATGCACACCTTTCCTGACTTTTAACCATGTAGTCTCTCCTTGTTCTGTTCAAATGACTGCCTCTTGATCCATGTACAGGTTCCTCATGAGCACAATTAAGTGTACTGGAATTCCTATTCTTCGCAATGTTAGCCATAATTTGTTATGATCCACACAGTCGAATGCCTTTGCATAGTCAATGAAACACAGGTAAACATCTTCCTGGTATTCTCTGCTTTCAGCCAGGATCCATATGACATCAGCAATGATATCCCTGGTTCCCACATTCTCTTCTGAATCCGGCTTGAATTTTGGGCAGTTCCCTGTCGATGTACTGCTGCAGTTGCTTTTGAATGATCTTCAGAAAAATTATACTTGCGTGTGATAGTAATGATATTGTGCAATAATTTCTGAATTCGGTTGGATTACCTTCTTGGGAATAGGCATAAAATGGATCTCTTCCAGTTGGTTGGCCAGGTAGCTGTATTCCAAATTTCTTGGCATAGACGAGTGAGCACTTCCAGTGTTGCTTCTGTTTGTTGACACTTCTCAGTTGGTATTACATCAATTCCTGGAGTCTTGTTTTTTGCCAATGCCTTCAGTGCAGCTTGGACTTCTTCCTTTAGTACCATTGGTTCCTGATCATATGCTACCTCCTGAAATGGTTGAATGTTGACCAGTTCTTTTTGGTACAGTGACTCTGTGTATTCCTTCCATCTTCTTTTGATGCTTCCTGCATAGTTTAATGTTTTCCCCATGGATGGCTTTAACAAAGAGAAATTTTTTCTCTCACAGTCTAGGAGGATAGAAGTCTGAATTCAGGGTTCCAGCTCAGGGGAAGGCTTTCTGTCTCTGTCGGCTCTGGAGGAAAGTCCTTGTCACCAATCTTTCCTTGGTTTGCGAGCTTCTCACCGCAGGGACCTCAGGTCCAAAGGATGCGCTCTGCTCCTGGCACTGCTTTCTTGGTGATATGAGGTCCCCGTCTCTCTGCTCACTTCTCTCTCTTATATCTCGAAAGAGATTGGCTCAAGACAAAAATCCAATCTTGTAGATTGAGTCCTGCCTCATTAACATAACTACCAGTAATTCCATCTCATCAACATCATAAAAAACCCATTGCAGTCGAGTGGAATCCAATTTATAGCAATCCTATTGGACAGAGTAGAACTGCTCCATAGGGTTTCCAAGGAGCGCCTGGTGGATTTGATCTGCCAACCATTTGGTTAGCAGCCAAACTCTTAACCACGACACCGCCAGGGTTTCCATCAACATCATAGAGATAGAATTTACAACACATAGGAAGATCACATCAGATGACAAAATGTGGACAATCACACAATACTGGGAATCATGGCCCAGCCAAGCTGACACATATTTTGGGGGGACACAATTCAATCCACAACAGTCACTATGAGTGGGATCCGACTTGACAGCACCCAACAACAACAACGTGTAACTCAGTACAGTTCAAGCCAATTCAGTTGAGACCCTTGCTCCCCCAAGAGGGGATTCATTGCACCTCTCTGGGCCGCCAAGTCCTGTGGCATCCACCCATACGTGATAGCATTTAGCTCCCTGGGTGGTCATTGTCTGTCCCCCATGCAGGGCCTGGGTCTGACTCATTGCTGGGTCACTCACCCATCCCTGAGTCTGCTATACAGTTGGCACTCAGTGAGTGCGTGATGACTACAGAAGACACAGGCCACACACATAGTGGGCTTGGGGGGTGTTGAACCAATAAACTAATGAATCAATGAATGAATTAGTGAATGAGTAAATCATGAATTCATCTACGAATCAATGAACAAATGAAGAATGACTTAATGAATGAATCAATGAGTGAACGAATCAATGGATGATTCCATGAATAAATGAATCAATGAACTCACAAGTCAATGAAGGAGTGAATCAATGAGTCAATGAAGGATGGATCAATGGATGAATGAATCAAGGAAGAAATGAAACTTAAAAACCAGGTTGTGAAGGGTGGACAGGTTTGGACAGTGCACGTGTGGGGAGTGGGGCCGGAGGGCATATGTCTGGAGCTGGGCCCTCCTGTGTTTACCTCACAGATGCAATGCCTCTCAGTGTCTTTACACATAAACTAAAGTGATCACTGCTTCCTGTGCACCCCAAGGTGAGAGGCAGGCCCCACGACCCTCCCTGTGTGCCCCCCACTGCTGCTCCCTGGGCGGGGTTCACCCTCCACCTCTTCTCCAGAGGTTGCCCCTCCCTGAACCCTGGACTACTCTCTCCCTGGAAGACCACTTCTCCCCAGAGGCTCTCCTCTGTCCTCAGCTCCCCATGGGGCTTCAGCACCCCTCTCCAAGGTCACCCTGTTCCCTCACAGGCCATAACCCCAAGGTCTGAAGCTCAGCCATGCAGTAGCCAACCGCTGACCAGCTGCTGACCTCCGGCAGGTCACTTACCCCCTCAGAGGCTCAGTTTCCTCATCTGTAAAATGGGGGGGCCAAAAAGATAACTTCCCACCTGCCTCAATCAGAGGTGAAGGTTCAAGGAGCCCAGCTGCCTCAGGGGACACGTGTGAGAAGTTAGTGTCCAGTGACTCATTTGCATAACAAACAGCGAAGGCAATTAAAGCCCAGGCCGGCTGGAAGCCACTGCGCTATCAAGGTGCCTCCTTCTCAGCCTTATTTGTTTACGTCTCTGAGGCTGCTCGGGAGAGGAGCTGCCGTGATGATACCCTGAGCACGTCTTAGAAATAGAAGATGGAATTCGATGGATGCATTGTTTAAAATTTGCTGTCTTCTGTTTGGTCTCTTTCTCAGGAGCCCTCAGCCAGCCTCTGGACTTGGAGGCCCACAGGGTGCCCCCGCCCCAGACTACACCCCCTCCTGCAGATGCTCCTTGGGAACCCCAGCCAGGGATGGGGTGGGGGACGGCTCAGTCCTTCCCCCTACAGATGGGACCTCAGGCCCCACCAGGGCTTCACTGGTCCTGCTTATAGCTAGAGGGGGCAGAGCTGGGTGAGAAGTCAGGGAGTCAGAGTCCCCCTGCCCCGTCCACCTCACCACTCTGCAGGGAGCACAACCAGAGCCCAGCCCCTGGTGCCCTCTGCTTTTTCCCCAAAAGCAGGACTGCACCACTGGCTTGGCCACTAACTATGTCAATGCCATGGATGACCGGAAGGTGGTGAAGAATCTTCTGGACTAAAAGAGAGTAAGGAGAAATGACAACTAAATGCCACATGTATAAATCCTAGATTTCTAAAAATAATAATAATTTGTGACATTGGGCAAATTAGAACTTAGACAAATCTAGAACATCGCAGTGTCTCCATACTAAATTTTCTGGGTGTGCAGGGTGCTGGAGTTGGGTAGAAGAGTGCTCTGGGTTTTAGGTGACATACAATGACGCAAGGCCTTGGTGATAGAAATGATGCCAGAGATCGAATGATAGAATTTTGCAAGACCAACGACTTCTTCATTGCAAAACTTCTTTTTTTTCTCACCAACATAAATGGCAACTATATGCGTGGTCTTCACCAGATGGAATACACAGGAATCACATCAACTACATCTGTGGAAGGAGACAATGGAGAAGCTCAATATCATCAGTGAGAACAAGGCTAGGGGCTGACTGCGGAAGAGACCATCAGTTGTTCGTATGCAAGTTCAATTTGAAACTGAAGAAAATTAAAACAAGTCCTCAAGAGCCAAAGTACTACCCTGAGCATATCTTATCTGACTTTAGAGACCATCTCAAGAGTAGATCTGAAGCATTGAACACTAATGACCAAAGACCAGAAGAGTTGTGGAATGACATCAAGGACATCATACATGAAGAAAGCAAGAGGTCATTAAAAAGCCAGGAAAGAAAGAAAAAACCAAAGTGGATGTCCGAAGAGACTCTGAAACTTGCTCTTGAACTTCGAATAGCTAAAGCGAAAGGAGGAAATGATGAAGTAAAAGAGCTGAAAAGAAGATTTCAAAGGGAAGCTCGAGAAGACAAAGTACAGTATTATAATGACATGTGCAAAGACCTGGAGTTAGAAAACCAAAAGGGGAGAACATGCTCGGCATTTCTCAAGCTGAAAGAACTGAAGAGAAAAATCAAGCCTTGAGTTGCAATACTGAAGGATTCTATGGGGAAAATATTAAATGACAAAGGAAGCAACAAAAGAAGATGGAAGGGATAGAGTCACTATACCAAAAAGAATTGGTCAACTTTCAGGCATTTCAGGAGGCAGCATATGATGAGAAACAGATGGTACTGAAGGAAGAAGTCCAAGCTGCACTGAAGGCATTGGTGGAAAACAAGGCTCCAGGAATTGAAGGAATACCAACTGAGATGTGTCAACAAACAGAGGCATCACTGGAAATGCTCACTCGTCTATGCCAAGAAGTTTGGAAGACAGCTATCTGGCCAACCAACTAGAAGAGATTCATTTTACGCCTATTCCCAAGAAAGGTAATCCAACCGAATTCGGAAATGGTAGAACAATATCATACGCGAGTAAAATTTTGCTGAAGATCATTCAAAAGCGGCTGCAGCAGTATATTGACAGGAAACTGCCAGAAATTCAAGCCAGATTCAAAGAGGATGTGGAACCAGGGAGATCATGCTAACGTCAGCTGGATCATGGCTGAAAGCAGAGAATACCAGAAAGATGTTTACCTGTGTTTTATTGACTATGCAAAGGCATTCAACTGTGTGGATCATAACAAATTATGGATAACATTGTGAAGAATGGGAATTCCAGAACACTTAATTGTGCTCATGAGGAACCTGTATATAGATCGAGAGGCAGTTGTTGGAACAGAACAAGGGGATGTTACTGTGTAGTTTGAAGTCAGGAAAGGTGTGCGTCAGGGTGGTATCCTTTCACCATACCTATTCAATCTATATGCTGAGCAAATAATCTGAGAAGCTGGACTATATGAAGAAGAATGGGGCATCAGGATTGGAGGAAGGCTCATTAACAACCTACGATATGCAGATGACACAATCTTGCTTGCTGAAAGTGAAGAGGACTTGAAACACTTACTGATGAAGAACAAAGACCACAGCCTTCAGTATGGATTACACCTCGACATAAAGAAAACAAAAATCCTCACAACTGGACCAATAAGCAACATCAGATAAATGGGGAAAAGATTGAAGTTGTCAAGGTTTTCATTTTACTTGGATCCACAATCAACATCCATGGAAGCAGCAGTCAAGAAATCAAAAGACACATTGCATTGGGCAAATCTGCTGTAAAAGACCTCTTTAAAGGGTTCAAAAACAAAGATGTCACCGTGAAGACTAAGGTACGCCTGACCCAAGCCATGGTGTTTTCGGTCGCCTCATGTGCATGCGAAAGATGGACAATGAATAAGGAAGACCAAAGAAGAACTGACACTTTTGAACTGTGTGTTGTTGAAGAATATTGAATAAACCATGAACCGCCAAAAGAATGAACAAATCTGTCTTGGAAGAAGTACAACCAGAATGTTCCTTAGAAGCAAGGATGGCGAGACCATGTCTCATGTACTTTGGATATGTTATCAGGAGGGACCAGTCCCTGGAGAAGGACATCATGCTTGGTGAAGTAGAGGGTCAGCGAAAAAGAGGAAGACCCTCAACCAGATGGATTGACACAGTGGCTGCAACAATGGGCTCAAGCATAACAAGGATTGTGAGGATGGCGCAGGACAGGGCAGTGTTTCGCTCTATTATACATAGGGTCGCTATGAGTTGGAATCGACTCGATGGCAACCAACAACAATGATGTATTTGCAGGTAACTAATTTTCCAAAGGTGTACAGAGAGAGACAGCGAAGGGGGCACCTGGTCACCATTTGAGAATCTGGGTGGAGTATACACAGTGGGTGTTTATTGTACCATTCATTTTCCTGTAGTTGTTAGCTGCCATTCGATCCACTTGGACTTGTACAACAGAACGAAACATTGCCCGGTCCTGCCCCATCTTCATAGTCGTTGGTCTGCTCGAGTCCATTGTTGCAGCCACTGTGTATGCTGAGTGCCTTCTAACCTCAGGGGCTCATCTTCCAGCACTATATTGGGCAATGTTCTGTTGTGATCCATAGGGTTTTCGTTCACTAATTTTCAGAAGTAGATCTCCAGGCCTTTCTTTGTAGTCTGTCTTAGACTGAAAGCTCTGCTGAAACCTGTTCACCACAGTGACCCTGTTAATATTTGAAATACCAGTGGCATAGCTTCCAGCATCACAGCAACACCCAAGCCACCAATGTACCACACACTGACAGACGGTGGAGGATATTATTCTGTAGGTTTGGAGTTTTTCAAAATAAAATGTTGGCTTAGAAGGAAGTAGACGTAGCTGACGATTTAGTTCCTTCTATCAGCTGCTGGGGTTGGTGGGCAACTGAGCTCCTGGCCACTTTCTGTCTGATGGAAGGATGGGGCAGCCAGGTGTGCAGGGTCCTAGGGAGAAGGTGTTCACGGGCAGGGAGGTCAAGGAAGCGGGAGGTCAGCAGATGCGAGGCCAGCCGGCTCAGGGACGTGTTGGCTGCAGCGGTCCCAGGGACCTCACTCCAGCTTCAGGTCACAGCTCTGTCCAGCGGCATCATATCTGTCAGCCTCTGCCCCGGCCACAGCTGGTGTAGAGCTGATGCCCTGCCTGGCCTAAAGAGGCTGCAGAGGGCGGTGGGGGCTTTCTCTGCTCCAAACAGAGATCGTGACCAGCCTTCCGTGCCCCACCTCGGCGCCTGGGTGACTGGGCCTGAGGGGTGCTCATTCTCCACTCCCTGCCAGGATGGGAGCCCTTCAGGGGCAGGCCGTTGCCTTCCTCCAGCACCCCAGGGCTGCTTCGGTGGACTGGCTCCAGGGGACCCACTCACACTACAAGTCAGGGCTGAGAAGCACAGAGAGCATGCCCTGGACCCTGCCCCACAGACAGGCCCCAGAACCCAGGCCCGTGCTGTCAGGTCCTGGATGTGCAGAGCTGAGGGGAGCTCAGGCCCACCTGGAGAGGACCATGGGGGCTTTGTGGAGGCGATGGAGCTGGCTGACCCCAGAAAGACAAGCAGAGTAGAAGTAGCCTGGCCTGGCGGGTGATGGCAAAGAGTAGGGGAAGGTCTGGGCCAAGGGTGCAGCCCATGCAAAGGCCCAGCGGCTGGGAGCAGGAGATGCCTAGCCCCAGAGGCAGGCACGGGGGTGAGGAGGTGAGCAAGGCCTTGAAGGAGGGGAGGGGTACTAAAGCCAGGCAGACCTCAGACGTCACTTAGCCAGCGCCCTCACCGGGTTGTGTGCTTCAAGTCAATTCCGACTCATAGTGACCCTCTAGGACAGAGAAGAGCTGCCCCACAGGGTTTCCTAGGCTGTAATCTTTACAGAAGCAGGTCACCAAGTCTTTCTGCATCGGAGCTACTGGGTGAGTTCGAACCGCCAACCTTTCAGTTAGCAGCCAAGTGCTTAACCATTGTGCTACCAGGGCCGCTTCCCTCACCATACAGTGGGGAAACCGAGACCCCAGCTGGGAATGGGCCATGTCCTGGGCCTCTCAGGAGCCTGCCACAGGGCAGCGGTGGCATCCATGTCCCCCTAGCACCTCCGCACCACCAATTAGTCTTAGAAGAAATACAACCAGAGTGCTCCTTAGAAGCAAAGATGGTGAGACTTCAGCTCGTTTACTTTGGACACGTCATCGGGAAAGATCAATCATTAAAAAAGGACGTCATGTTTGGTAGAGTGGAGGGTCAGCGAAAATGAGGGAACCCTCCATGAGGTGGATTGACAAGACAGCCACAATAATGCGCTTAAACATACCAACGATCGTGAAGATGGCACAGGACCAGGCAACACCACCGTTGTTCTGCAGTAGGTAAGGTCACCCTGAGTTGGAGCCAACTCCGTGGCAACGAACAAGAGTCCCCTCTGCTACCCCCAGAGGAGGACACTTCTGGGGAGCCACACCTGCCACCTGGGGCAGAAGCATCAGCTCAGGAGCCTGGGCCCTGCCTGCCCTGCGGCCGCGGCCCTCCCCAGCGCCCTGGCTCTGATCAGGGTGAGCTCCTCAGGTGCTTCCTCACTCATTATTCACCTGTCTGGTGTCCCCGAGCACGTCCGTGCCATGCGCCATGCCCGAGATTTCTCTCCACAGCCTCATTCAGTGCCCAGCTGACCTGGGGGGTCTCACCCTCCTCCCCCCTGACACAAGCAGCCCAGTGGAGACAGAAGTACGTGTCTCTCCATGAGAGGGTGTTTCTTCCCCGAAAATAGCAGTCACAACAGTGGTGATGGCATGGCGGCCTCCCAGGTGGGTGCGGCTGGGGGAGCGTTCTCATCTTCCCCCCGTCTTCCCTGTCTCTGGGCTCCCTGGAGTTACAACAGGATTCGCACTAAAAGGTGGCTCCACAGGGGGCTGCGCGGGATCCCACTTCGGTGACATTCACACTGAATCACGTACTGCTTCCACGTGCTTTCTCCCCGTGTCCATCTGTCCGTCTGCGTGGGGCCCACGGAAATGATGAGAGATGACAAGCTACAGAGCGTTCCAGGCGATATTTATTTTCTTCTTTGTATTTTTACATGTTATCAATATTCTCTACAATGAACCTGGTACTTTTGTAATTAGAAACCAAGACCTTAGTTTCTTAGAGAGAGGAGAGGAGGGATCGCCTGTGGGTGCCTGCCTTTCTCATCTAGTGTGGCTGTAAGAGAAATACACAAGTGAGTGGCTTTAACAAACAGAAGTTTATTCTCTCACAGTCTAGGAGGCTAGAAGTCTGAATTCAGGGCTCCAGCTCCCAAGGAAGGTCCTTGTCATCAATCTTCCCCAGGTCTAGGAGCTTCTCAGCGCAGGGACCACAGATCCAAAAGGCACGCTCCACTCCTGGCTCTTCCTGCTTGGTGTTATGAGGACCTCTCCTTTCTGCTTGCTTCTCTCTTTTATATCTCAAAAGAGATTGAGTCAAGATACACCCTAATCCTGTAGATTGTGTCCTGCCTCATTAACATAACTGCCTCTAATCCTGCCTCATTAACGTCATAGAGATTAGGATTTACAACACATAGGATAATCACATCAGATCACAAAATGGTGGACAACCACACAATACTGGGAATCGTCGCCTAGACAAGTTGACACACATTTTAAGGGGGGGACACAATTCAGTCCATAATAGTGCCCTAGCTGAGGCTGCAGGGGACAGTCTAGTCAGGACAGCACCCAACCCAGGGCGTCCTCGAGTCAGGCTTCTGGCCACTGAACCCCAAGCTTAAACCAGGTGCCATCAAGTCTACACCAACTCATAGTGCCCCCAAGTGTGTCAGAGTAGAACTGTGCTCCATAGGGATTTCAGTGTCTGATTGTTTGGAAGCATATCCTCAGGCCTTTCTCCTGTGGAGTCTCTGGGTGAACTTGAACCTCCAAACTTTCAGTTAGCAGTGAGTGCGTTCACTGATTCACCACCCAGGAACTCCCGAGAACAAAACATCAGGTGGACGGAGGGGCAGGAAGGGAATCCCAAGAACTTGCTGGGAAGTATCCTGGGCCGTGGAAAGGGGCCATGGGGCCCGTGTGTCAGGATTGGGGGCCTGAAACCCCTTCTCCCATTGCCCCCACCCCGTTCACATAGACAGCCAGATGGGACCAGCTCGCTGGGCTGACCAGTGGAGGTCGCCCTCCCTCTTTCAGTTTCCATTTGACCACAGCTGTTGTCTCCAAACCCTGTCACTGAAAACAAACACAAGGAAAAAAGCCGGTTGCCGTTGAGCCAGCCCCTGGCAACCCCATGTGTCTCAGAGTAGAACGGTGCTCCGCAGGGTTTTCAATGGCTGATTTTTTGGAAGTAGATCACCAGGCCTTTCTTCCCAGGAGCCTCTGGGTGGACAAACCTCCAACCTTTCTGTTAGCAGCCAAGGGCTTAACCGTTTGCACCCCCCAGACACCAAGCTTAGGGAGAGGAGAGGCACCAGGGAAGAGACTGGGGTTCAAGGGTTCAGTCCTGGCTCCACCTCAGCAAGATGGTGGCCTGAGCAGGTCCCTGCGCTTCCAGCCTCAGATTCCTCAGCTGGAATATGAGGGAAAGGAGCCCCAGTGGCACAGTGGTTAAGCACTCAACTGCTAACGAAAGGTCCATGGTTCAAATCCACTAGCAGCTGCACAGGAGAAAGACCTTGTGATCTGCTCCTGTAAAGATTAGAGCCTAGGAAACCCTATGGGGCAGTTCTACTCTGTCCTCTAGGGTCCCTGTGAATCAGAATCAACTAAATGGTACATAATGACAACAACCAGATGAGGGATCTCGCCGCCTCTCAAAAGCCTGCAGAGGGGCCCAGCCCAGTACTGACTCATGGAGCACCTCAACCCGGCGCCAGCCCCTGTGGCCCCTTGCCTTCATGTCCAAGCATGTCCACTAGAGCATGTGGCTGTCCCTCTGAGCCCGAGGTGCCCTGGTCCCTGGCCCATCTCGTCTTCTCTGGCTGCACAGAGAGGCCAGTATTATTGATGACAGAAACAGTGCAATGCCTCTGGGTGCTTCGTTTCTGCCTCGGAGCCGAGTTCACAAAATAAATTAAATAAAAACCAGAATAGAAACGTGTGCACAGTCGGAACGGAGCGAGCTGGGTTGCTGCCGCGCCGAGGAGCTCACTGGCTGCAGGATCTTGCACAGGCCCGGGCCCAAGATGCAGCCCGGGTTTGCATTTCCATCGTGTGTAATTATAGGCAGGCTGCTTCTCAGCCCAGCTCAGCTCTGGGTGGGAGGGGAGCATGAACACCCCGTCTTTATTCACTTCTGCCTACCAGCTTAGTGGGTACCTGCTCTCACTGCCAGGAGGAGGGGCCTTGACAGAGTGCCTGGTCCCACCTCCTATTAGGATGGGGAAACCGAGGCCCGGGGCGCTGACAGGGTGCTTCCCTGGACAGCGGGAGGGGGGTGCAAGTTCGGGGAGTCAGGGGGAGCTGGTTTGAATCCAGACTCAGCCACCTCCCTGTGGTGGGACCTGGAGATAGCTGCTTGACTTCTGCAAACACCCGTGCCCTGAAGGGGGTCAGCGGAATGACTCCAAGGCCGGGGGTTGAGGTTCATCAAAGAAAACCCATTGCTGTCCAGTCAACTCTGACTCATGGCTGGCTTTTTAGAAGTAGATTGCCAGGCCTTTCTTCCATGGTACCTGTAGGTGGACTGGAACCAACAACCCTTCAGTTAGCACATGTACCAGTGCCCAGGCCTGAGGGTACAGAGCCGGTGCCCACAGGCTTCTCTGTCTCCCTCCCCGGGTTAGGGGCCAAGCTTCCTGACCCTCCCTGCCCTGACAAGCCCTGCTCGCCTCCTTCCTCCAGATGTCCTAAGATAGGAGTCCAGACAGAGCAGACACACACAGGGCACCACTCACCCGCCCTCCAAGGAGCACACCGCTAACTCCGCTGACTGCTGGGGCAGGGCTTCACCCCGGGGCCCAGAGTGTGGGGGAAAGGAACAAAAGGTATTCTGGGAGAAGATGGGGTGGGGGTTGCATGCCTGTCCTCCCGCCTCCCGGAGCCAGGTCACAGGGAGGGCAGAGAATCTCAGCAAATGCACTCCGGGACCACATCCAAGGTGGGAAAGGACTTGGCCACGGCTCTGCAGGTGAGATGGTCACTCCAGCAGGACCCGACCCTCAGTGCACCCAGAGACCCCACCATGGGCCAGGCAGGCAGTAGTGACAGGGCACAGAGGCACAGACCCCCAGGCCGGGGCACCCGGGAAAGGGGAGGCAGAGCACACAGCTGGGGGGGCACACAGTTGAGGGCCTGGTCCTGTTTCCTGGTTCTTGGGGTGCAGCAATGACAGGGGTGCTAGCCAGCCTATCAGAGGGCGCTTGTGGACTGATTTGATTGGACTTTCTGAGAAGGGGGTGATGCAGGGCCGCCATCACTGACTTCTCTGGTCCAACCTCCTGAGCTGTGTGATTTTGGACAAGCGGCATAACCTCCCTGATCCTCAGTTTCCCCCCTAACAGTGAAGACAGGAAGAGCTGAGTCATCACAGCGGCGACTCCACTCCCACAGCTTGGAGGGGCTGCGTTCCCTGCGTGGGCCACACCTGGGGTGCCCTGAGCCGTCCCTCTTTTGTCCTGCAAGATAACCTCAGGTCATGGTCAGCAGAGCAGACGTCCTGGCGTGAGAGCTGCTTGGATATCTGGGGACCACCTGCACTGGGTGTGTACATGAGTGTTTTACAACAGGCATCAGCAAAACTGTGGCCCGTGGGCCAAATCCTGCCCATCTCCTGCTTCTGTAAATAAAGTTTTATTGGCACACAGCCACGCTCATTCCTTTACGTACTGTTCAAGGCGGTTTTCGTTCTACAGTGGCTAAGGGGAGTACTACAGCAGACACGTGCAGCTCACAAGGCCTAAAATACTCACTAGCTGGCCCTTCACAGAAAAGCTTTCGGGCCCCTCTCTAGAGGGAAAGGCGGGGGTCTGCAGGGAGATGGGGGAGGGGGCAGCTCCTGTTCAGAGCTCTAGCTTGCTGGTGGCTGCAGGCTGGTGGTCCAGATATTTTTTCTTTTTTTTTTTTACAATTCTGTGACACCGATTATATTTTTCATGCTGTGCCAACATCCTCACTCTCGTTTTCCAAATCATTCCACCGCCATTCACATAAACTCAGTGCCCCCCAAACAAAAACTCCTCCTCTCCCCACCCCTGATAACCACGAATAATTGTTAGTTTCTACACATTTGTGTGTTTCCTGTAAGTGAGATCATACAGTGCTTGTCCTTTTGTGTCTGACTTATGCTCAGAGCCATGTTTTCACGGTTCATTCATGCAGTGGCGTGTGTCCGGACTTGATTTCTCTTTGTGACCGAGTAGTACCCCATAGTGTGTGCAGACCACATTTTGTTTCTCTATCGTCTGTTGGCTGGAGCCCTGGTGGCACATGGTTAAGCGCTCGGCTGCTAACCGGAAGGTCGGCAGTTCGAATCCACCAGGTCCTCCTTGGAAACCCTATGGGGCAGTTCTCTGTCCTATAGGGTCGCTGTGAGTCAGAGCTCACTTGACAGCAATGGGTCTGGTCTGGTTTATCGTCTGTTGAAGGACACGTCCGTTGTTTTCACCTTTTGGTTGTTTTGCAAACTGCTGCAATAAGTTTTGGGTACGTGTGGTCCAGCTTTTGCACATGGATGTCTCCAGGGGTGACAGAGGCAGGAGTGGCTGAAGGACAGCTAGGTCCTGGGATGTGCTGCTCGGTGGCAGTGACAGCGGTGGTGGGAGTTGGTTTCGCATCAGCTGGCTCAGTGGAGCTCAGCCTCTGCACTTCTGCGCCCTTCCAACACACAGTGAGCCCCCAAATCCTGCTGAGACATTCCTTTTCTGCTAAACTAACTCAGGGGGCTTTTGAGATAGAGAACCACCCCTCCTGGGATGGTCTCTGTCCCAACAACCCACACCTGTGTCTCCAGCCAGGTACCCCAAATGGACAGACCATATCTGATGGCCTTTAGAAAATCACGGGGGAGCCTCCACCCACAAACTCACTGTGTCCAAAGCTGAAATGATTATCTACAAGCACACCCCAAGTTTGTTTTTGGCTCATTGAATGGGGTCATCATTCCCCAGGTCCCCAAACCCTCTCTGTGTCCCTTCTTCCACATCAGATCCCAAGACTTTCCATGCTCCTTGTGATCTGGCCTTCTCTCTCCATCCTCACCAGTCCCACTGTCTCTCTCTCCTTCATTGGTTTCTCTGCCTTCACACACACCCCCGTCCCAAGCACCCTCTAGTCCACAGCTGGAGACTTCTGGTTGGAGGTAGCAGTGTGGGGTAGAACTTCTAGCCTGTAGGCCATGAGAGAGGACTTCTGGCTGGGGGCAGGGGAGCAGGGTAGAACACCTAGACTGTAGGTTGTGGGAAGGACTTTGTTTTTTTCTGAGCAAAGTGGGCTTCCCTGGAGGGTTCTGGGCAGAGGAGTGGCGTGATGGGACTGGTGTTTCCAGGACTGCTCTGGCTGCTGCTGCCAGGGTAAGACTGGACTTCAGGGTCAAGGGCGGGAGTGGCGAGACAGGCCAGGAGGTCTTCCAGCCATAAACACTCGCATAACACACTACCCCAGAGCTCCGCTGCTTAAAATTGCCATCCTCTTTTGCTCACTATTTGTGTCTGGGTGGAGCAGAGTGGTCAATGGGGCCTTTCCCTGCGCTCTGGGCTTCCCATAACACAGGGGCTGGAGGGATGTTGCTGGAGGAACATTGAAGAGTGAGAGTTCCAAGCCAGGCTTCTTCTGACCAGCCTCGGAAATCATGTCACAGCCCTTCTGCTGCCTTCTTTCTCGTTCTCTTTTAATAATTTGTTTTATTTTTGTTGCTGTTGTTGAGAATATACAAAGCAAAACATACAGCAATTCAATAATTTCTACATGTACAATTCAGGGACATTGATTATATTCTTCAAATTGTGCAACCATTCTCACCCTCCTTTTCCAAATTGTTCCTCCTCCATTGACACAAACTTGCTGCCCCTAAGTTGAAGTTAATGGAGGAGGAACAACTTTCCTATCTAATCTTTCAAGTTGCTGTTGTCATTTCGATCTCATATTGATAGTTCTTAAAAGAGCACAATGCTGGACACAGACATTATTAATTAAGCTAAATTATTGTTTAGTTTTAAGAAGGCTTCAGGGGATATTTTTGGTCTAAGGTTTAAAGATTATCTCAGGGCAATAGTTTCAGAGGTTCATCTAGCCTCCGTGGATCCACAAAGTTCAGATTCCATGAGAACTTAAAATTTGTATTTTCCCCCTTTTGATCAAGATTCTTCTATAGAATCTTTGATCAAAATCTTCAGTAATGGCAGCTGGATGCCATCCAGTTCTTCTGGTCTCATGGCAAAGGAGGCAGTTGTTCAGGGAGGCAATTAGCCACAATTCTATATCCGCCTCCTATTCCTGATTCCCCTGCTTTCTCTGTTGCTCCAGAAGAACAGAGACCAATTGTTGTACTTCAGATGGCAGCTTGAAAGCTTTTAAGACCCCAGACACTACACAATGAACTAGGAGGTAGAACAGAAGCACTAAACATGATATTAGACCAATGTCCCATGAAACCATGACCCTAAAGCTCCAAATCAAGGAACCAAATCCCAGAAGGTATTAGTACGTAAGCAGCATCGGCAGCTGTTCTTTTCCTGTAGATGTTGATGTTGTTGTAAAATTATATATCACACAACATTTCCCTGTTCAACTTTTTTCAAGTGTGCAGCTTAATGCATTAATTACATTAATCAGTTATCAACCCATCACTGATGCCTCTATTGATCACAAGTGAGTCTCTAAGGCCAGCCCAGATTCAAGGGAAGATGTCTTAGCTGTCTAGGGCAGCTGTAACAGAAATACCACAAGTGGATGGCTTTAACAAACAGAAGTTTATTCTCTCACAGTTTAGTAGGCTAGAAGTCTGAATTCAGGATGCCAGCTCCAGGGGAAGGCTTTCTCTCTCTGTTGGCTCTGGGGGAAGGTCTTTGTCATCAATCTTCCCCTGGTCTAGGAGTTTCTCAGTGTAGGAACCCCAGGTCCAGAGGAAGTGCTCTGCTCCTCACACTGCTTTCTTGGTGGTATGAGATGCCCCATGTCTCTCTGCTCGATTCTGTCTTTTATGTCTCAAAAGAGATTGACTTAAGACACAACCTAATCTTACAGATTGAGTCCTGCCTCATTAACATAACTGCCTCTAATCCTGCCTCATTAACTTCATACAGGTCGGATTTACAACACACAGGAAAATCACATCAGATGACAAAATGGTGGACGATCACACAATACTGGGAATCATGGCCTGGCCAAGTTGGCACATATTTTTAGGGGACACAATTCAATCCAAGACAGAAGGGAATGAGACCCCACCTGTCAGTAGGAGGAAGAGTGTGGAGAAATTCCCAGTCTTCTTTTAAAACTGCCATAGGAGGCCACTGCCGTAACCGAGGACAGAGCTGATGCCACTCAAGCCAGGGAGGTGGGGTGTAGGCGGCAAGAAGGGGTTTAGATTCTGGAGTTATTGTGGAGACCTGATGATGGATTGGACGTTGGACAACAGTTTCTGGCTGCACTGACCCGAGAGTGTCCTGAGCCCGAGGACCCCATTATCTCTGATGGTCAGGCCCACACCCACACCTGTGCAGTGAACAAATGAATGAGAGAGGGCCCCGATCCCAGTGCACGGGGCTCTGCACACGGTAGGTGCTCACGCACTGGGAGAGGGAGACTCTCGGGCAGGTCGGTGGGTGCTTTACCAGGGGCTATTCCTACAAACCTGAGCCAACAACCCCGAGTGCCATGGATTGAATTGTGAACCCTAAAAAGACGTATTCAAATCCTACCCCCTGTACTGGTGAACGTGACCACGTTTGGAAAGATGGTCTTTCCTTGAAGATGTTATAAGTTGCTGTATCACAGCAGGGTGGGTCCTGGTCCTAATCCCTTCTGAGTAGGATCTTCTAAAGGGGAGAGCAAACACACAGAGATGGGGGGTGAGACATCGTGTGAGGATCTGTCTACAAGCCGAGACACCGAGAAACACCCAGGGCTACAGAAACTGAAAGGGACAAGGAAGGATCTTCCCCTGGAGCTGAAAAAGAGAATGCGGTCCTGCCAACACCCGGAATTAGGACTTTCAGCCTCCAGAGCTGTGAGACAGTACAGCCCTGCTCTTTGGAGGCCCCACGTGTGCTATAGCAGCCCCAGGAGATGGAGACAGAGCTTGACTCACACTTTGTCTATTCACGTTTCCTTGTGGGACATTGGATAACCGCACAGGGAAGGGGCTTGGCACGCTCGTGTTGAACCCACTGTTGGACGCTGTAAGGCCGGGTGATGACGGGGGGGACAGAGCTTCCAGCTGCCGCGCGGCTCCCTGTGGGTGAGCAGAGGTGGCCCAGTGAGTGTCCAGCCCCTAGCAGGAGCTCACGAAGTCAGCTCAGTGCATGAACCCCAGGGCCTAGCCCAGCTGCACACAGTAGGCACTGGATCACCCACCAGGAGCGGGCATCCCCCAGGGCTGCTGCGAGGTGAGCGCAGACAAGTCACGGGGTTCCCAGCAAGGCACCCTAGAGTGGCAGGAAGGGCTTGGAGGTCCCAAAAAGGTAAACTAAGGCACCGAGGGACCCAAACTGTGGCTCTGCCGGCCCTTGACCACCTGGGCCCCATCCTTTCTCCCCCTCTGTGTCTCTCTCTCTGCCTCTCCCTTTCTCCCTCTCTCCCCCCCGTCACCTCCTGCTTGGGGTGCTAACTGAGCCATCAGCAGAAGGCCTTCCCCTCTGCCGGCCCCAGTCTCTCTTGGAGCCACTGGTGGATTGCCTGACCCTGTGAGAAGGACCAGATGGGGGCACAGTGGGTCAGCTTTGCAAACCCGCCTATGGGCACGAGGGGCTTCTCCAGCCTCCCCAACCAAACCCAGGCCCTCTGCTCCAACAACAAGCCGATTCACACAGACCCTGGAGCTTTGTTCACCCCAGGCCCTGCCCACTCCTGGGAGCTGACACACAAGTGGGGCCGGGAGCCCCACATGCAAACAAGGAGACACACTCAGAAAGGCTGTGAGGAAGGAAAGCAAGGAGGCGAAGGGCAGCAGTCAGGTGGACTTCCTGGAGGCGGCACTGTGTGGGCACAAACCCTGGGTGGGTGGACTCACGGGTATGCAGGAACCGTGGAGAACTTGGCCATCACACACAGCACAGGTGAAGGGCAGAGGGGCTGCCAGCATGGCACGTCTGGGTCCTGCAGGGCCTGAGACGGGGGTCCCACCTGCCCCCATCCTTGTGCTGTGTGCCCCCCTCTGTGGGGGGCGCACCCCACCCTCCATCCTCTTTGTTACCCTGAGGCCATGCTGATTGCATGACTTAATTTCCCTAATGGCTGAATCGATACCTAATTACAGCCACACGAGGTTCTGGCTGCTGAGAGCTGGGCCGGCTATCACCACTCGTATGACAAGAAGTTACAGCTGAGAGGGGCTCAGGGCCTGTGGGTAGCCTGGGTGCGCCGTTGACGTGCGGAGATCAGGAGGATGGGGGGCTGCACCCCTGCAGCCCGCCTGCCCCTGAAGGATTCTTGGGCAGCCCCTTTTTACCTCCCAGGGTGGCTCCCATGGTGCAAGGTTAGTGCCACCTTCGGGGTCGGAGTAGTGGGCAAGCACTGCCTGCCCCTCCCCACGTAAGGGGAACTTTGGTCCAACTCTGCAGGATGGCTCGGACAGACGTCACTGCAATCACAGCCCTGCCCAAGCCTCCCCTGCCACCGTGGCCACTAGGTGACCCTCTGCCCTGAAGCCAGGGGCTCACAGGGGAGACACCCCAGCCTGAAACATGTATGGGGGCGCAGGGGGCAGGCACTCCATGGAGGGGAGCTGGAGAAAACCACAGGATCTCACCCCAGAGAGCTGCAGCTACTTCTATCCCAGCCCTCTCAGGCCCTCCAGGAGAAGGAACCCAGCAGGACTGAGGCTGGAGGCTGGTCTTCCTCCTGGTGGGTCATGGGCAGAGCTGGCGGGCAGCTCAGTATCCACTGCAGTGGTCCCCCACTCACCTGCCCCTTCCTTCCAGGAACCAGGGGTCCAGACAGGTGGGGGCTGGTGAGGAGGAGTGGGAAGGGAGGACAAAAAGTTGACTTTGGAAGGGAGGGTCTTGCAGGGAACCCCAGCATGTTGGCTGCTTTAAGCAAGAGAACTGGTCACCTGGGTGAAGAGTGAGCAGGGTCACGAGGCTCTGAGAGCTTCACACAGAGACCTGGCTTCATCCTCTTGGCAATCAGAGCCCGTTTTACAGATGGGGAAGTGGAGGCACAGACACGCCAAACAACATGTCCAGGTTTCACAGACAGAGGAGGAAAGCTTGGGGTGGACCCAGCACCCTGGCTGCCAAGGCTGTGTGTAAGGAGGTGCCACCCCAGAATCGCTTTCGAAGGTGTGCTTTCTCTTTGCTCTTGGATGTAAACCCCGCCCCCTGGCTGCCTGACTGCGTGAGAGCACAGATGCTTTGGGGTTCAGTAGACAGTGACACCTCTTCACTTTTGAGACTTCAGAGTCTGCAGAGAGAGGCCCGGGAGTGCATTGTTGGTGCCGGGGCTGAGTGTGTGCTCCTCGCTCCATGAGCTACACGTCATGTGTTCATTCATCCATGCTATTATGGGTTGTGCTGTGTCCCCAAAAGAGACACGCTGAAGTCCTGACTCCACACTTGTGAACGTGGCCCTGTTCGGAAAAGTATCTGTACGATGATAGGGATGATCCAGGACAGCAGCTCTGGCCCACGGAACATTCTGTGATGATGGACGTCTTCTGTGTGATGGTGGGGATGATCCAGGAGAGCAGCTCTGTCCCACAGAACATTCTGTGATGATGGACATGTTCTCTACAATGGTGGGTATGATCCAGGAGAGCAGCTCTGTCCTACGAATGTTCTGTGATGATTGACATGTTCTGTGTGATGGTGGGGATGATCCAGGAGAGCATCTCTGGCCCACAGAATGTTCTGTGATGATGAACATGTTCTGTACCATGGTGGGGATCATCCAGGATAGGAGCTCTGTTCCAGGGAATGTTCTGTGATGGTGGACTCGTTCTCTGTGATGGCAGGGATGATCCAGGAGAGCAGCTCTGTCCCAGGGAATGTTCTGTGATGGTGGACTCGTTCTCTACGATGGCGGGGATGATCCAGGAGAGAAGATCTGTCCCACAGGACGTTCTGTGATGGTAGACTCTTTCTCTCTGATGGTGGGGATGATCCAGGAGAGCAGCTCTGTCCCAGGGAACGTTCTGTGATGATGGACTTGTTCTCTCAATGGTGGGGTAATCCAGGAGAACAGCTCTGTTGCAGAAGCCCCACCTCCTCCCTGCCTGCCCGCTGACCCTTGTGCTCCTCACAGACGTGAGCCAGGCACCCCACCTCCCTCACTGTTACCGTTCCCATTTTACAGAGTAGGAAACTGAGGCTGGGGAATCCAGGCAGCCTGCCACGGCCACGGGGGTCAGGGGGTCTGAAATCACCAGCCCATGCCATTACCTCCCGCCCCAGAGATGCTGTGCCCAGCCTGTCCCCGCCCTGATGGGACAGCTGATGGCGGCTCACTGTTCAGGAGAGGAAACTTCCTGTTTCATTTCGTCCCCATTGTTCCCGAGACACAGCCCCTCGCGGGCCTGCAGGAGTCGGCCTCCTCGTCCCCTCACCGTGGTTCTGGCTATTAAAACCACCGGCAACTGTGCTAGAAGACACAATAAGGACACTTCTTTGAATGAGGCCAGTGTCTGAGAACAGCACAGACTGTGTCTGTGGATCAGCAAGGTGGGGAGCCGGCCAGGAGGGCGGACCCTCAGGCACCAGGAAAACCCTCCCCGCAGCTTATGGCTGCACCCCGGCCCACCTGCAGAGCCAGCCAGCTGGGTCTGAGTACAACTCTTCCACTGGAGCCAGGAAATGCTGGGCCCAGGACCTAACCTCGTGGGCATCTGAGTCCCCGACACTTCCGGGGCTCCAGCAGCCAAGCCCCTTCGTTCATGCTGGCAGAGTCAGGTTTTGTTTGGTGTTCACCGACCTCCAGCCAGTGACTTGTGAAAGGGTGAACCCTCCCGGCCACAGGGGTAAATCCTGCTCAGTCCAGACAGGCATGGCAGTCCCCTTCCTTCTCCGATCAAGGCGTGGGCCACTGAGAAGGGCTGAGAGGCCACATGGTCTCTGTGGAAATGTTTCCTTGTTCTTTAAAAAGGCTCGGGAAAAGACGATCTTGCCATCCACTAAACATGGTTGCTTTTCTGTGACCTCTGGTGCAATGGCAACCACCTTGCAGCCATGAAGAGGATCTGCCTGAAGGCAGAGCCTATGTGCTGAGGAAGTGGAGCAGAGACATGGGAAGGATCTGGGCCTGTGTGCCCTTTCTGAGCCTCTGAATCCACCATGTGTGCAACCAGCCCAGCTCAGACCTTCCTGTTCTAGGAGGTTAGACTTGGTTCTTATGGCACACACTGTTTTGAGATGTGTTTTCTTTGATTGGAGCCAAAAGTATTCTGGTACCCTCAGTGTCCATATCTGCAAATAATCCACCTACAATATCACCTCAAAATAAAACCCAGGACATCCTAACATGGCAGTGGCAGGAGAGTCCATATCCGTCTATCTCTAGGTCTGTCTACTGTCTATCTATCTGTCTGTCTACCCATCCAAATATCCATCTATCCAACCATCCATTCATCCATCTACCAATCATTCTATCTCTCTATCACCTGGAACGTAGAGTAGCTAAAGTGAAAGGAAGAAATGATAAAGCAAAAGAGCTGAACAGAATATTTCAAAGGGCAGCTCTAGAAGAAAAAGTCAAGTATCATAATGAACTGTGCAAAGACCTGGAGACAGAAAACCAAAAGGGAAGAGTACACTCTGTATTTCTCAAGCTGGAATAACTGAAGAAAAAATTCAAGCCTCAAGTTGCAATATTGAAGGATTCTATGGGGAAAATATTGAACAACATAGGAAGCATCAAAAGAAGATGGAAGGAATACACAGAGCCCCTGTACCAAAAATAATTGGTCGATATTCAACCATTTCAGGAGGTAGCATATGATCCGGAACCGATGGTACTGAAGGAAGAGGTCCAGCTGCACTGAAGACATTGGCAAGAAACAAGCCTCCAGGAATTGACTGAACACCAATTGAGATGTTTCAACAAACGGATGCAGCACTGGAAGTGCTCACTTGTTTATGCCAAGAAATTTAGAAGACAGCCTCCTGTCGAACCGACTAGAAGAGATCCATATTTGTGCCCATTCCAAAGAAAGGTGATCCAACAGAATGCAGAAATTATCAACAGTATTATTAATATCACACACAAAATTGTGCTGAAGATCGTTCAAAAGCCGTTGCAGCAGTACATCGACAGGGAACTGCCAAAAATTTAAGCCAGATTCCAAAGAGGATGTGGAACCAGGGATACCATTGCTGATGTCAGATGGATCCTGGCTGAAAGCAGAGAATACCAGACAGATGTTTACCTGTGCTTTATTGACTATGCAAAGATATTCAACTGTGTGGATCATAACAAACTATGGATAACATTGCAAAGAATGGGAATTCCGGAACTCTTAATTGTGCTCATGAGGAAACTGTACATAGACCAAGAGGTAGTCGTTCTAACAGAACAAGGGGATATTTGTGTTGTTTAATCTCAGGAAAGGTGTGCGTCAGAGTTGCGTCCTTTCACCACACTTATTCAATCTGTGGAGCCCTGGTGGCACAGTGGTTAAGAGATTGGCTGATAACGAAAAGGTCAGCAATTCAGATCCACCAGTCACTCCTTGGAAATGCTATGGCACAGTTCTACTCTGTCCTATAGGGTCGCTATGAGTCAGAATCGACTCAATGGCAATAGTTCTTTTTTTAATTATTATTATTCAATTGGTATGCTGAGCAAATAACCTGAGAAATTGGATTATATGAAGAAGAATGCAGCATCAGGATTGGAGGAAGACTCATTAACAACCTGTGTTATGCAGATGACACAAGCTTGCTTGCTGAAAGTGAAGAGGACTTGAAGCCCTTATTGATGAAGATCAAGAACTACAGCCTTCAGTATGGATTACACCTCAACGTAAAAAAAACAAAATCCTCACAACTGGACCAATAAGCAACATCATGATAAACAGAGGAAAGATTGAAGTTGTCAAGGATTTCATTTTACTTGGATCCACAATCAACGCCCATGGGAGCAGTGGTCAGGAAATCAAAAGACGCATTGCATTGGGCGAATCTGCTGCAAAAGACCTCTTTAAAGTGTTGAAAAGTAAAGATGTCACTTCAAACACTAAGGTGCACCTGACCCAAGCCATGATATTTTCAATCGCCTCATATGCATGCAAAAGCTGGACAATGAATAGGGAAGACTGAGAAGAATTGACACCTTTGAATTATAGTGTTGGTGAAGAATATTGAATATACCATGGACTGCCAGAAGAACAAACAAATCTGTCTTGGAAGAAGTATAGTCAAAATGTTCCTTAGAAGTGAGGATGCCAAAACTTCATCTCACTTACTTTGGACATCTTATCAGGAGAGATCAGTCCCTGCAGAAGGATATCATGCTTGGTAAAGTAGAGGGTCGACAAAAAAGAGGAAGACCCTCAAGGAGATGGACGGACACAGTGGCTGCAACGATGGGCTCAAGCATAGCAAGGATTATAAGGATGGTGCAGGACTGTGCAGTGTTTCTTTCTGTTGTACATGGGATCCTTATGAGTCAGAACCAACTCGATGACACCTAAGAAAAACATCTATCATTTGCCTATCAGTCATCTATCATCTATCTAACTATAACCTATCCATAATCTACGATTTACCTATAATGTATTTGTCTATCTATCCATGCATCCATCCATGCATCCATCCATGCATCCAGCCAGCCAGCCATCTGTCTACCTGTCTATCACATATCTATTATCTATCTAGCCAGTATCTATCATCTACCTATTATCTATCCATGTATCATCTACGAAAGCAGCAGTCAAGAAATCAAATGACATATTGCATTGGACAAATCCGCTGCAAAAGACCCCTTTAAAGTCTTAAAAAGCAAAGATGTAACTCTGAGGACTAAGGTGCACCGGACCCAAGCCATGATATTCTCAGTCACCTCATATGCATTTGAAAGCTGTACAATGAATAAGGAAGACCGAAGAACAGATGCCTTTGAATTATGGTGTTGGTGAAGAATATTGAATGCATCGTGGACAGCCAGGCGAATGAACAAATCTGTCTCAGAAGAAGTACAGCCAGAATGCTCTTTAGAAGTGAGGATGGTGAGACTTCATCTCATGTACTTTGGACATGTTATCAGGAGGGACCACTCCCTGGAGAAGGACATCACACTTGCTGAAGTAGAGGGTCAGCGAAAAAGAGGAAAACCCTCAAGGAGATGGATTGACACAGTGGCTGCAACAATGGACTCAAGCATAACAACAATTGTGAGGATGGTGCAGGACCAGGCAGTGTTTCGCTCTGTTGTACATGGGGTCACTATGAGTCGGAACCGGCTCAATAGCATCTAACAACAACATCCATCTATCACCTCTCTATCTATCTATCTATCCATCTATTTATCTATCTAGCCAGGAGGTGGGGGTAAAGGGGACAGGCGGGGGTAGGGTCAGGCCACTCCAGGTTGGCGGATGTCCCTGGAACTCCCCCCGTGGTCGTGTCTGGACCACTTTGGCCACCTCTCCCAGGACACAGGAGGACATTTGGACTCCAGGGGCTCAGGGCACAAAGCAGATAAAAGCAGGTAGGAGACAGGCGCTAGGGGCCTGAGTCTAGCTTGCTCCTGCCCCTCCCCCCACGGTGGCCCCCAGACTCCTCTGGTAGCCTCCTTTCCGGGTACAGAGTCCACGGTCTCAGACACGATGGTTCGTCAGAAAAATTCAGCCCCTCCCCACAGCTGCCAGGAACCCGGCCCCCAGGGCCTCCCCAACACAGACAATGGGTCCCCTTGCCTCCTGGGATGGTTGTGTTTTCTCCGTTGCAGCCTCTGAGATGGAGTTTAGGGGGCAGGAGGCTTTTCAGGAAATGTGCTTGGGAAAGGGAGGGGAAGTGCAGTGGGCAGAATGGTGGCCCCAAAAAGATACGTCCACATCTGAACCCCCAGGATCTGTTATTGTGACCTTGTTTGGAAAAAGGTCTCTGCAGTTGTGATTAAGTTAAGGGTCTCGAGGTGAGGAGACCATCATGGGTTACCTGGCTATGCCCCAAATCCAATGACAAGTGTCCTCGCAAGAGACTCACTTGTCTTATAATACAAGTGTCTAAAAGAGGAGAAGACACAGACACAGTGATGGCCCTGTGAAGAGATGGAGTGATGCAGCCACAGCCATAGAACGCCAGGGTTGCCAGAAGCTGGAAGAGACAAGGACCCTCCCCTAGAGTTTTGGAGGGCGCTCAGCCCTGCTTACACTTGGTTTCGGACTTCTGGCCTTCAGGACTGTGACAGAGCACATTTCTGTGGTTTTAAGCCGCCCAGAGTGTAGCACTTTGCTGTGGCCACCCCAGCATGCTCACTGGGAAGGAAGCAGGGACATTGGGCTGTGATATAAGCCAATAGCCTCTGCCACCAAACTGGAGCTCCGAGCTGTTCCGAGTCAGGTGACATGGCCAGACCTCTACTTCCATGTCCATCCATCCTGGGAAGTCCCAGACGGGGTGTGGCTGTGAGCAGCAACTCTCAGCCACTAAGGCCGTCTGCCTACAGCTCCCCAGCTAAGGCCACATGGTCTACCCTCAAGGACTCTGGGTAGCAAAGCTGGGGCCGGGCATCAAGGCTAGGCAGTGCCGTCAGCCACTTTCAGACATCTGGGTCTGGCTGGGGCTTCGTCCTTGAGGCATTGTGTGGCCCCAAATGGACACCTTCTCTCTGCAGCTTTCTTCCATCACACACAGTCATGAAGCTGGACTAGACCTGGGGAGAAACGGCTCAACCCCATAGCCGTGTCCCCTGAGGGCTGCACCCGAGGAGGAACCTGACAGGCTTCCTGGGATCCCATGGAGCAGTCTCGCTGCCCTCCGTCCTCCAGGTCCCTCCCCCGACCCGAGGTCACAGGCTGGCTCAACCCAGCTCTGTGGCCTCCCCCAACAAGAGCCATCTGAGCAATGGCCTCTGTGGGTGCTCATGTCCGGCTCGAGAGGCGGTGGCATCAATCTCTCCCTAATTAAACAAGACAGAGAGCATGTCAGCCCCAGCGACCTTTCCAAACAGCCATAATGCAATGACCCTCCCTCACCCCTCCCGGCCAGTGGGAGCTAATGTGATTAGGGGAACCAGGGCTGCAGTGGACAGGGGAGCAGCCCAAGACCAGAGGATGGCGTCAGGACCACCACAGCCTTGGCCCCTGCCTCCCTCCCTCCTCCTCCCCGTGCCCCCTTCACCGACAGTCAGAGCTTTCTAATCACCCACCCCAGCTTCAAACCCTTGTGGCTCTCACTGTCCCCAGGACAAAATCCAAAAGACCCCTTTCTGTGACCATCGTCCTCTGGAATCCTGGGCTGGTGGCAGGCAGCCAGCAGCCACAGAAGCTTAGAGTCCCCTGGCATCCCCCTGGCCATGTTGTGGGAGAGGGTTCAAAGAGAGGACTCCCACCTAGGGGACCCCCAAGCTCCAGGCACAGAAACTCCAGCCATCTGGTTCCTTCCCCACCCCCACCAGGCACCCTGGCTTCTGGGCCTCTTGATTCTACCACCTTGACAGTTCTTAAGCCCACCCACTTCACACCACCCCCTGCTGCCACCCAAGCTGGATCACCACGACCCTTCGCCTGACCCCTGCAGTGGCTCATCCTGGGCTCTGGCCTTCCCATCTCCCTCTGCCTCCCCAGTCCTTCCTCTCTGCTTCAGCCAAAGCAGCCTTCCTGAAACACATGTATGGCAATGCCACCATTCCACTTAGCCACCTCCAGGGCTCCCCCAAGAGCCTGGTGGAGAAGTGGGTGGGCTTTAGTGGGCTGTGACAGTCCGACCCCTTGCACAGCTCCTCCTGAGGCCTGTGCTTGGCCATCTCTCTTTTCTTTGCTCAAGCTATTCCTCCTGCTGGAATGCTTTGTCCTCTCCACCTACCAAACTCTTATTCATCCCTCAGAACCCATCCTAGATAGCTCCTGGGAGGCCTGCCCCACTGGAGGCAGCCACTCCGGCCATAGTCATGTGCTCATCACAGACATGAGAAGCCATTTTCACAGGTCCCACAGCTGTTGGAGGCAGGTATCTTGAGCCCCAGGGGTCCCTCAGCACCTGACATATAGCCTTCCTGGTTGTCTGACTCACAGGACCCGCTGGCTGAGGACAAGGTAAGGCCAGAGCTGAGGGAGCTGACCAGCTTCCCGTCACTGGCACAATGACAGCTCCTGGTGGCTGCAGAAGCAGTTCCCCTTGCCATGGTCCAAAATAAGTAATGAGCCTCGCGTGCTGGAGATCCATCCCCTTCTGTGATTGATCCACAGCCTGGAAACAGGCCCAGCTCTGCTTTCCCAAGAGGGGTCAGCCCCATGCTCCTGCCCGCGCCAACACCTGTCCTGAAGGCTGTCCCAGGTGAGTCAGTTCACGCTCCACTCCAGCCCTGAGAGTGCTCAGAGAAGCCCACCCCGAGATTGAGGCCATGGGCGTCTCCATCCCTCTGCTAGTGGGTGGACAGGAAGCCAGGCCACCCTGAGAGCTCCTGGGGACGAGGCAAGGAACACAGATGTCCTTGGATTCCTCATGTGGACCACTCTCTCATCTGTCCAGAACCCAGCAGTCCTCCTGGTGTGTGCATCAGCACTACCTGGGGACCTGTTAGCCACATGGATTCCCACTCTACCCCAGACCTGCTGGACTCTGGCAGTGGGACCCAGGAACACACATTTTCACAGCCCCCTACTCAGGTGATTCTGATGGGCCATAATGTGTGAAAGCCAGAGCTCTGAGCATTCCCAAGGCCCCCAGTGACCCCTATGCTGCATGGGGGAAGCAGGAGAGGGAAGATTCTAGAAGAGGGACCTACAGGCTGGAAGGGAGGCCAAAGGGGAAACAAAATGGATTGACAAGATCAGACATGAAACCTGAACAGGAGCTGGGCCCAGGACCCTGCATGCAGGTTACAGAACCTGAACTTGCTCCTCCTGGGGGTGGGGAACCCCAAAAGTTTCTAGGTTTAGAAAGACCCACACACATACTTCAATGTGGGGAATGGTTGGAAGAGGCAGCTAGAAGCCTAGAGACAGATCATGTGGCAGCAGCAACGGGCCAGATAAGAAAGGGAGGTGATGATGTGACTGAAGCTCTCCTCTGAAAAGAATGGATGGATGAATGAACAGAAAGAAGGAAGGAAGGGTGGGTGGGTGAGAAGGTGGATGGATAGATGGAAGGAAGGAAAGATGGATGATGTGGATGGATGGATGGAAAGATGGGTGGATGGAAGGGCAAGTGGATGGCTAGAAGGAAGGATGGATGAATGGATGTGGATGGAAGAATGGATGGATGGGTGGAAGGGTGAGTGGATGGATGGTCGGATGGAGGGAGGGAAGGAGGAAGGAAGAATGGATGGAGATGGCTGGATGGATGGGTGGATGGATGGATGGACAGAAGGATAGGAGAATGGAAGAATAGATGGATGGATATATGGAAGAAGGGAAGGAGGGAAGAAAGGAAGGAAGGATGAAAGGATGGATATGGATAGACGGATGGATTGTATGGAAGGATGGATGAATGGATGGATGGTTGGATGGATGGATGATGAGAAAGTGGTGGGAGAGGGCTTGAATCTAGGCTAAGAGATGTAACATTCTGAGAACTGGGAAGCATCCAGAGCATAACCAGAGGGAAAGGTGAGTCAGCAGATTTATAATTTAGCACAATCACTTCCCTTTGCTGTAATTGCCTGAATCTTGGCTTGAATGTCCTGGCTCCAGTGATAAACATGCCAACTGTGGAGCTCCAGATGTGTCCATAAGGTTTTCTCCCCTGGGGTTCTTGGATCACAGGCTTCTGCCTTACTAGCTTGGGGGCCAAGGACAAGGAGGAAGGGGAGCATACACAGAAGAGTCAGCAGTGAGAAGGGGTGCTCAGGAGTGAGCCCCTGAATCTGGAAGAATTCCAGTGAGAATGGAAAAAGGACCAACCCAAAGTCTCCGAGGCTCTGAGAAGTCAGACCTAGCCCCAGGCTCCCCCATGGAGGATTCTGGAAGCTTCCATATGTCTTGAATCTACCGTGTTGTTTGTGTGCATGGTAGGCAATGGTATCAACTGGCTACAGATCCCTGGAGCTCCAGCAGGAGCCCCAGAGTTTAGAGGCAGTCAACCTGCACCACATTCTGGGTAGGCTAAGTGCAGGACCTGGTCAGAGCAGGGTCAGGAACCTCCTTATTGGTCACCACAATGAAATCAGGGGGCTGTGCTTCCCTTTGAGCCTCATGTCTCTGCACCATCACTGCCTGACAGACCAAGGACCTCCTCTCCCCATCCCAGCTAGTCAGGAGGTCAGGTGGATCCACAGAAAGGCCCAGAACATGCAACTTCGGGCAAGTCCTGTACCCTGGGCCTAAGGGTCCTCAGGTATAGAACAAGGTGTGGGACCAAAGTTCTTAGCCTCCCTCATTCTCCAGTCTTGGACAGGGCCTCAGTTTGCACATCTGTGAAATGGGTCTCTGACTCAGGACTTGTAAGGAGCCTTTGGGAAGCTTGACTGCGAACAAAGACTTTGTCAACCTGTCCCCCTTAACTTCCATTTTCCTGGGCGTCTGTCACATTGTGTAAGGGCCTTAGCATCATTTGGACATTTTCATGTTGAACTTGCAGGTCACCTACTGCTCATCAGGACACGAGAGGTGCTGCCCCCATCCAGCACTGTCAGCTCTGCATCATCTCTGACAAGTCAGAGGTGCTACATTTGCCATCGGAAGAGTCTGGGTTCCACTGCCCGAAGAACACAAACGGGTTGGTGGCATGCTACAGCCCAGCCAGCAGGGCGGCAGCAAGCATGAATGTTGGCATCCAGACCTTGGGCCAAGATAATGTCTTGCCCTTACAGTGTCCCAATACCCCTCAGGGGCTCTGCTGCCCTCTGATTGCCAAGGTTTAGCCACTTCTTCAGGAGTCCCGTGTCACCATCTCTGGACACTGAGTCATCCTTCAATTCATCCCTTCATTTATCCAACCTTTCATCCATCCACTCACCCTCCATTCCTCCATCTATTCACCCATCCATCTATTCCATCTATTCATTCCTCCATCCATCCATCTACCCACCTATCCATCTACTCACCATCCATCCACCCCTCCATCCCTTCATCCATCCATCCATCTACCCATCCACATATCCATCCACCCACCAGTAAATCCCGCTCAGCCATCCATCCATTCACCCATCCATCTATTTATTCCTCCATCCATCCACCCACTCACCAATCCATCAACCCACCCATCCATCTATCTATTCCTCCATCTATCCATCTACCCACCTATCCATCTACCCACCTTCCATCCCTCCATCCCTTAATCCATCCATCCACCCACCCACCCTACATCCACCCATCCCTCTATACACTCATCTGTCCATCCCACCTTCCCTCCATCCCTCCCTCCATCCATCGATCCATCCACCTACCCACTCGCCATCCATCCATCCACTCATCTGTCCACCCATTCATCCATTTCTTTCTTCATCCATCCATCCCTCCATACATTCATCTCTCTCTCTGTCTATTCACCCAATAAAAATGCTCCTTTTGTTCAGCATTCATTTAATAGTAGATGACCTCTGCATCACACTTTACAAAATATTTCTGCATAATTTACTTTGTTTGTTTTACTTCATCTTCAAAACTGCCTTAGTTATGTGTCAAAGACGTTGAGCTGCTTATGGAACTCCACGTTCTTCTTCTTCCTGGGCCCACAGCTATACACTGCCAGCAGGAAAGTGAGGAGAGTGAGGGGTGCCATTTCTGAGCCAAGGCTTTACAGAAACTAGTGCACCTGCTCTTAGCTCTCCTTTGCCCTTCCCTGCTGGGTGTCAGTGGTGACGAGCCCCAGAGGAAGGCAGAGGCATGCGGTAGACAAAGTGGGGCCATGAGTACCCAAAAGAGGATGCTGTCCACCAGCCAGGAACGTCTGCCTGGAGACATCACTAAAGCAAGAAATAAATGTCTCTCATGTTTAAGCCATTATGTGTTTGGGGGTCTTCCTGTTACTACAGATGAATCTACCTTCACTAACAAAGAATTAGACATTGTAACCCCCAATTGCCACAGTCTTAGAAGAAATACAGCCAGAATGCTGCTTAGAAGTGAGGATGGTGAGACTTTGGTTCTTTTACCTTGGACGCTTTATCGGGGAATACCAATTCCTAGAAAAGGACATCATGCTTGGTAAAGTGGAGGGTCAGTAAAAATGGGGGAAATCTTCCATGAGATGAATTGACACAATAGCCACAACAATGGACTCAAACAGACCAATGATCATGAAGATGGTGCAGGACCCAGAAACGTTTCCTTCTATTGTGCGTAATGTCTCTGTGAGTCGGAGCTTACTCAGCAGCAACTAACAACAACCATCCTGCTTGGTAAAGTAGAGAGTCGTTGAAAAAGAGGAGGACCCTCAGCGAGATGGATTGACACAGTGGCTGCAACAATGGGCTCAAGCATAACGACGATTGTGAGGATGGCGCAGGACCGGGCAGGGTTTCATTCTGTTGTACACGGGGTCACTATGAGTTGGAACCGACTCAATGGCACTTAACAACAACAATAACCAATGACACCCCCTAATTTACAAAAGAGGAACCTGGACCTATGAATACAAAGCCAGTGACCACGGGTCACACTGCTGGGTTGCAGGAGAGCTGGGGCTCCCTCCTGGGTCTGTGTAACCCCTCGTTCATGCTGCCAGACCCCAAGCATCTCCCGTGCACCAAGTCCCCACCACGTGCCAGGCACAGTGGTGTTGGGGTGTTGTCCCCACCATCCAGAAGATGCAGGGACCTGGTTTAGTTCATCTCTTGTTCCTGGCGTCTTCCACCCATGTTGTGGCCTCTATCAAGTCTCTGTTAATAAAACTGAAAACACACAAATATGTTTATGAACTAGTTGGTTTATTGCAAGGTAGTCATGGTAAGGCATGCAAGTAAGAGCTCACAACGTTCTTTCAGAACCAGAGAATCAAAATCAACAATGACAATCACAATGTTAGTCCAGTGGTTAAAGTCTTGATCTTTAGACTTCAGGCTTTCTCCTTTAAGGAGAGGTCTCGGGAGGAAGGCCTGACCACAGCTTGAGTTCAGCAGAGGCCCCTCGTAGCTAGGGTCCGAGGCCAACAGACAGAATCTCAGTTCCAGCTCTCCCTTCTCTCAGTGAGTGAGCGGAAATTTAGGGTTTACATGTGAATTTGTCACCTTTGTCCCACACAGTAAGGGCCAGTATATTATGACCTTTCTCTAGGGTTAGAGAGTTAGAAATGAGGGAGGTCGTTTAGATTCATGTCTCAAGGCTAGTTTACAAAGATTATCTATGTTACATCTTCATCACAGCAAGTGCGGTCAAAGTCAACTTAACTTGAAGGTTGTTTACGTTCTTTACGTATTTCGCATGCTTCTGTGTTTCTATGTCTAAGTTTAGAAATTTTTTAAATAGCTATCTAATGACTTACAGGTTTCTAGTGACTTATGTTAGCCTCACAAAGGTACACATATTTCTGTTCCTAATTTCACATTATGAATGTGTATACATATGTATTTTAAAAGCATAGTACTGACTTATGCCTTATGTGATTTGGGATCATTATAGAAACATTCAGAACAACCACCTTTCTAATAGAGCCATCCACACATTCATGAAAATTTATGGAGCACGCATTTTGCATTGGGCTCATCCTGCTCTGAGGGGAGGCCCTGGCTGAGCCCGCAGGCCCCTCGGCACCCGTCCTCCAGCTCTGCCCTGGTCTTGGCAGGTGGACACGTGCACACTAGCCCAGTGTCCAGACTACAAGTGTGTGCAGGCCCGGAGCCCCACCTTCCTCTTTCCAGGGTCTCCAGATGCCCCCTGAGACCCCTGTAGGCAAGAGACAAGCACAGGGCAAAGGCGGAGCTGCCCGCCTTGGGGAGAGGCAGGGTGACCCCGATGGGCAGGGCCTACACCCCTCCTGGCACTGAGTGGCCGGAGGGCCTTTTGCTCTTTGCTCAGATACAGGACCTGGCCTGGCTCTGTGACCTGTGATGTCCATATCTCAAAGGTTGTTCTGGAACAAGGAGTCCACACCCACTCCCCCCAGCCCCCAGCACCAAATGGCCCAATGTGGTGAACTGACCAGGGGCCTCCATCTCTGAGCCCCCCGAAGTCCGGTACATAGGAGGGTCCCTGCTTTGGGCCCCCGTAGCTGACCTGGGACAAGGATTTCAGCCTTGGGAGGTGAAGGGGGCAGTGGGGGGAGCCTGGGGAGGTAAAGAGGGGAGGAGCAGCCCATAAGTGGTACATGACCCAGTGGCTGGTGCCCCGAAGCATTAGAGCCCAGCCTATGGGGAGGCAGGTGGTGTGGGGCACCTAGGCCTCCCGGGGGGAAGGGTGCTCAGGGGAGCTCTCTGAGGAGGCGACTTTCGAGCAGAGCTGGAAGGAAGCCAAGGAGGGAGACTGAGGACCTCTGGGGCAGCCGGTGAAGGGGGTCCGGGGTGGTGGCTCCTTGAGCCGATCTCCCAGTGTGGCGAGGATTGGGTGAGCTGGTCCCCTGCATGGGGTTGTTCAGTGGACACTGTGCCAGCTTCAGGGGTGTCCCTCTGATCCCAGATGGCATCATCCTTAGCCCCACCTGGCCCACGTGAGAGTGTCCTGCAAGGCAGAGGCCCTACAACCTCCCCATGGCACCAGGAAGCCGGGGCCCAGGAGCAGTCTACGCTTCTCCTCATGCAATTCTCACCGTAATTTCACAAGAGAGGAGTGGAGATGCAGGATGGCCTGTGCCCAGAGCAGTGGGTCTGCCTGGCTGGGAAGCCCACTGACGTTGCAGGCCAGCCCAGAGTGGGGCTCCCTGCCTGTGAACGGTGGATGGACCTCCCAGGGCTGGAGGCCGTGGACAGCCACACCTGTCCTCCCCGAGGATAGCAGGGCCAGGTTTCCCAGTGCATCCTCACCAGCCACACCTGCCCGCACAGAGGACCCGCCCTGGATGAGCCAGGGCCATGGGTAAGTGACCGGAAGGAGCAGCTTACTGCTTCAGAGATGGTGCTCCCAGACCCCCACTCTCCTGAGCGGCCGTGTCTGACCCCACGTCACCCGCTGTGGGCTCTGGCTCACCCACAGGCTGACCATCTGTCACCGCCGCCTGGGACGACCCCAGGGTATGCAGCCCAGAAAGGAGGCGCTGTGGGGCCTGGAAGTAGCTGGGGGCGTGGCTGGGGGTGTGGTGGGCAGAGGGGAAGCCTGGTGGCGCAGACTTGGAGGGAGAAAGAGCTTGGTGTGGCTCAAGGCTGTCTCTGGACTCCCCAGTCCTTGGCTGAGTCATGCATCCCCTGGAGCCGTCTCCTCCCGGGAAACTGTTCCAGAACATTCCTCCAGCATTGATGGCACCTCTAGCAACCACCAGGTGATGGGTGCTGCGTGAGTGCTTGTGTGACCCTGTTGCTGTGTTGTGTGTGCCCTCAAGTCGATTCTGGCTCATAGAGACCCGACCCTGTCGGACAGAGTAGAACCGCCCTGTAGGGTTTCCTAGACTGTCATGTTTCTGGGAGCAGATCACCAAGTCTTTCCCGCGGAGTCACTGGTGGGTTTGAGCAGCCAACCTTCCTGTTCGCAGTCGAGCGCTTAACCACTGCACCACCAGGGCTCCTTTGCCTGACTTTAAACAACAGAAACTCATTCTCTCACAGTCTGGAGGCCAGAGGTCCAGGTTCAGGGTGTCGGCAGGGCCTGCTCCCTCAGAAGACTGCGGGGGAGGGTCCTGCTTTGTCTCACCCAGGTCCTGGTCCCCAGGCGTCCCAGGGTTTATCAGGGCATCTTCACCTGGCGTCTTTTCTCTGAACGTCTGTGTCTCTTCTCTTTACTCAGGACACCGCTCATACTGGCCCAGGGCCCACCCTACTCCAGCATGACCGTGGTAACTTGTAACATCTGCAAAGACCCTGCTTTTAATCAAGGTCGAAATCACAGGTGCAGGGGCTAGGACTTCAACCCATCTTTTTAGGAGACACTATTCAATCCAAGTGGTCCCCTGTAGGAAGTGGGGTCCCCGGCCTGTGATCAGGTCTAGGTGGTGCTTCACAGGGCCTTCCGGGCAGGAGGAGCAGATGAGAAGGGCCCAGAGCAGGGCTCAGGGCAGGGTCGTCAGCAATCCTGTGAATCACGCGGGTACGCCAGCCCACACCGCTCATTCTGGGACTCAGGCTGAGACCAGCATGGATTTCTGAAATGTCGTGGTCCAGCCACCAAGATTTTGAAAGGTCATAAAACATTAAAGCCTTTGACAGACGGAAAATATTGCAAATTTCATCAGCAGTTTCTTGGCCTGTTTTAATGACATTAGCTTTTTAATGAAAATTGAACGCTGGAGTCGTTCCAACAGGACCAAGTCTCACCTCCTCAAATAGGGGACACGCACGTGGAGCAAACCTAACCAAATAAGATTTCAGGAGAGCCAGCGGCGGGGTGACAGCAGATGAGTTGGGGGGGGGGCGGTGTGGAGTGGGGGCACTGAGGGTCAGAAGGTAGACAGCCAGGAGAGGGTGCGTGGGGAGTGGGTGTCACAGGGCCGTCCTCCTGATGCTGATGACAGTGCGTCCCCTGTGACCAAGCACCGTCTAGGGGAGCTGTCTCACCCCCTCACTCCAGCCTACTGAAGGAGGAGCATTCCCACCTACCCTGACAGGAAGTCAGAGACTGGCCTTTTGACTCCGACGACTCACACAGGGCTGTGCTCAGTGCTGATCTCACTGTGACCCACCTCCCCTCAAGAACCTTCAATGGATCCCCACTACTCAGGATGAACTCCCGCTCCTTAGCAAGTCTCTGCCCCATGCTGTTGTGCCGCCCTGGGCACCTTATCAACCTCTCTGTGCCTCAGTTTCCTCCTCTGTAACATGGGACTTATTCTACACCCAACCTCAGAGGACTGGGGGAGACTCCTCAGAGCTCATCCGGGAATGGCCCACCCCACGGCCACACACAGGCTGAGGGCCCAGTAACCTGGAACCCCTGTCTTCATCATCACCGTCACAGGCATCACGGCCTGGTCCCCATGCACCCCACCTTCATCACTTACAGGTCCCCAAAGCACTTATGGTCACAGACATTCCTGTCACCCAACTCCCGTGACTTTAAGCCTGCCATTCCCTCTGCCTGTTCCCCCTGCCCACCTGTAAGCCGAGCGCCTGAGCCCACTTCTCTGAGCCCCTGTCAGTATTCTGCCCGGAGAAGAGGGGTCACTGGCCTCTCAGGCCACCTCGGCCACAGGGCCACTCCACACCCCATGCCTGGCAGCTGACTCTCCCCGGCCTTCCTGTGACCCAGCTCACACCCCCAGGCAAAGCACAGTCAAGGCTCTGGCTATGGGCTGATGTAATCAGAGGTCAGTGGTGGCATGGGAAGGGGAAGGAGACAGAGACCCACACAGAGAGACAGAGACCCACACAGAGAGACAGAGACTCACATGGAGAGAGACAGACCCACACAGAGAGGGAAACCCACACGGAGAGAGACAGACATACAGAGGGAGACAGACACACAGATACTCACAGGAAGAAAAGCGTGCAGAAAGAGGCCGGGAGAGAGACAGAGACACAGAGAGAAAGGCCTGTGGAGAGTCAGCGAGAGACAGGAAGAGACAGGAAGGCAAACAGAGACAAGGACCCGGAGTCAGACAGACAGCAAGAGAGCACGAGGGAGCTGGACAGACCGACGCCTGGTCTCAGAGAGGGTGAGGCCCAGCTGCAGTGGGTCCCCCCACCCGCCCCTCCAGGTCACGGGGAGAGGTCACAAGGCTAGCAGCCACGAAGCCCAGCGGACCCTGGAAGGTGCTCTGGGGTGGGAGGGACTTGCCCCAGCCCCAGGGAGACGCAGCCCTGTGCAGGCGTGATGGTGGAGGGTGACAATGGGCTCCGGAGAAGGGGCAGCTGTGGGGCAGCATTCGTGACCCGAAAAGCCCCCCACCCAGGCTCCCCCAGGGCCCCACACTGCCCTCGAGGGGTGGCCGTGTGTGGCTCCCTGTGGAAGGCATCAGCAGGCCGGGTGGGGATCTGGGTCAGGGCCTGGTCTGAGCCTCTCTGGCTCTGTCCACACTCCCCCTGAGCCCTGCACCCCTGCACAGAATACCCCGCCCCCGCAGGCGTGGAGGTGGAGAGTGAGTCCTCAGCTCCCCGCCCTCTCCAGATCCCTGCACGGTAAGGCCTCCAGTGGGCTGGGGAGGTGGGGCCCGGGCTGCCATGGAGACCCAGCCAGGGGAGCCACAGTGCACACCTTTTGAGGAAGCTGAATGCTGAGTGCGGGAGACTGGTTTGCGTCCTGATAGACTCTGCAAGGCAGCAGTAACCAGGCAGTGGGCTGCGGGGGCGGCCGGGGCGGCAGCGCGGGGCGCCGGGCGGGAAACCACGGGCTGGGGGCCCAGGTGCAGAGCCCAAGCCCGTCACTGTCAGCCACACGGTCACAGCCACAGCACCCACATGTATTCAGGAAGCGCCCACTGTAAACGGGGAGACACAGGGGACTCGCTAGCCCCAGGGGTTCTCAGTCCAGGCCAGGAAGAGGCCTCTTCCGTCACGGATGAGCAGACGGGGCAGAGGACCCCTATGAGGGCCCCACGGCCCCGGTCCTCTCGAGCTGTCTGTGCCCTTCTGTCACACTCAGGGAAGTGTGGGAAGGCAGGGTGGCCCCTGGGCTGTGGGTGCTGAGGAAGGGCTGGAAGACAGCTTCCCTGGGGAGACACAAGCACCTTAGGGTTCTGCTCACTAGCCAGGGCCGGGGAGCAGCCCCTGGCCTCTAGCCCACTTCCTCACCTCCACTGGAGAACCAGGTGCCAGGGTGGTACGGCAGGTGTGGCGCTGGGGGCATGCACATAGCCGAGTGCCCAGCAGAGGGTACTCTCATCGCTTCCCTGAGAAACTGCCCCAGCACACCTGTCTGTCACCCTGGTGGGAGAGGTCCGCAAGCCCACTTATCCCCCAGGGCTCTGCCAGGGCTGCACTCCGCCCAGCCCAGCTCCCTCCGCCCCAACTTTGGAGAGGGCTCCTGAGGGCCAAGCCATGGCCAGGGCGGGACCTGGAGAGCTCAGAGTTCCTAGGTCTTCAAGTCATTCAGTGAATACCTTCCCCCTACCCCAGCACCTACTGTGCACCAGGCCCTGTTTGAGGATGGAGAGACGGGCCAGACACAGCCTGACCCTGGGGTAACTCCCTCTCAGGTGGGAGTGATGGACAGACACAGGGGTGTGGCAGGCGAGTACAGGGGTGGCAGGAGCTGAGGAGCAGGGGGCTGCGTGCAGTCCCCTAGGTTATACACTATGCACACCATGTAGTCCTCGGACGGTGGATCAGAGCCGCCGCATTTAGTCCCCTGGGTTACACAGTGTAGACCTCAGGCTGTAGGTCAGGGCCGCTGCATGCAGTCCCCTGGGTTACACCGTGTAGACCTTGGGCGGTAGGACAGAATTCAATCCACAACACGCATTTTCTCAGGCTTTCCTTGTCTATCATGACGTTGACCGTTTTGAGAAGTACTGCTCAGTTATTTGTAGAATCTCCCTCAACTGAGATGTATCTGATGGTTTTCTCATGATTAGACTGAGGTGACAGATTTTGGGTAGGAAAGCAAAGGTGAAGTGCCATTTTCATCCCATCCTGTCAAGGACACATGCTACAACATGATTTGTCACTGTTGGTGCTGACCTTGACCGCTGGGCACAGGTCGTGTTTGCCAAGTTTCTCCACTGTGAAGGTACCCTTGCCGCTTTACGGTAGAATGTGGGAGGAAGGACAGGGACACAAAAATAAACTGTGCAAAATAAGACCAGTACTTAAAGATCTGGAAAATTCTGTTGTACAAACTAAGGACACACGCCCTAAAACTCTCACCAAGGACTTGGCGACTCAGTATTTTGTTAAAGACATTAAACCGGTGACTGATGGATCCATTCAACCACTGGAGCAAAAATCTCATCAGTTTAGACTGAAAGGGACAGAGACAGTACAAAATGAAGGGACACTGTCTGCAGCTGAAATGGGCCAACGGAGCAACGTGGTTGCATTAAACATCTATTGTCCTCCAAGAACAGGAAGATACCATCCCGGGAACACTTCGGAAGATCAGCACAACTGTTGGAGGGGCGGTGGTGAGAAGGGCCTCCTCCATTTTGAAGGGTGAACCACAGCCTCCGTTTCAAAAGGTGGACAACCCACCTCCCAGGTTTCAAAGAGTCAGATCAACATCCCCTCAGTTTCAGAGTGTGGACTGCTGTTCAGGTGGGCCAAGAGGATAGGGCCACTCCCAAAGCTGAGGGGGCAGGGCTGCCATGCCCCAGGGCCAGGGGAATGAAGCCACCAGGGCTGAGGAGGTGCGGTCGCCAGTCAGATGGACTAGGAGAATGGGGCTGTCCAAAGCTGAGGGAGCAGAGTTACTGTCCCAGCAGGCCTGGAAGGTGGAGCTGAAACTCAGGGCGGAAAGGCCTCCACCCAGAATCCAGAAAGCTTGGCCAACACCCAGACTCTGGAGGGTGAGGTCATTGCCCAGATGGTCCCAAAGAACAGAGGTTTATTTTCAAGCTTTGAGAGCTAATGAAATTTGCTCTGCTGGGTTTTGGACTTCGCTGGTGCCCGTGAACCTTCTTTCCCTCCAATGTCCCCCATTTGTAGTAGAAATGTCTACCCTGTGCTTGTTCCACCATTGTACTTTGGAAGCAGATAACTTATGTTCTAGGTTTCACAGGTTCACAGATGGAAAAAAATTTTTGCCCCGGGATGCAATACACCCAAAGTCTCACCCAGGCTTGATTTAGATGTTTCAGAAGATGAGATTTTGGACTTGGAATTGATTTAAGACTTCCGAGATGATAGGATGGGAGGAATGTTTTTCTTTGTGGGAAGGATATGAATTTTGGGCAAAGTCCGGAATTTTATGGATCAAATTGTGTCCCCCCAAAATATATGTTGTAAATCCTAACCCTATATTGCAGTACTTCTGTTATAGCAGCACTGAGAAACTAAGACAAGTAGAGAGGAGACAGACATGAAACAAAAGGGTGTTGAGAAACGGAGCCTGCAGCAGCAACCATGGCCTTGAAGATGAAAACGTCTACATGTGGGTTCTGCCCTGGTGATCTGCTTTTGGGATGCATTCTACTGAGGAGCAACTGGTCACTTTGATGACTAAGGTGCACCTGACCCAAGACATGGTATTTTCAGTTGTCTCATATGCCTGCAAAAGCTGGACAATGAGAAAGGGAGACCAAAGAAGAATTGACATATTCGAATTGTGATGTTGGCAAAGAATATTGAATATACCATTTGGACTGCCAGAAGAATGAACAAATCTGTCTCGGAAGAAATACAGTCAAAATGCTCCTTAGAAGGGAGGATGGTGAGACTTCGTCTCTCGTACTCTGGACAAGTTATCAGGAAGGATCAGTCCCTGGAGAAGGACATCATGCTTGGTAAAGTAGAGGGTCAGTGAAAAAGAGGAAGACCTTCAACGAGATGGACTGACACAGTGGTTGCAACAATGGGCTCAAACAGCAACAATTGTGAGGATGACGCAGGACCAGGCAGTGTTTCGTTCTGTTGTACACAGGGTCGCTGTGAGTTAGAACTGACTGGATGGCACCTGACAACAGCCACTCACACTCCTTGCAAGCTTGCCAGTGCCTCCTCTGCAGGCAGCCAGGTCACCAGAGAATAGACTGAACAACTTTACTATGAGTACCAAACGATCCCATGAGCTAGGGTGACAGGCAAGGAGACAAAGCCAGTTCCAGCTGGGGCCAGCTCCCTCTGCCTCACACAGACCCTGGGGAAAGGAACCTTTATTCCTAAGTGACAGTTGACAACCACCCTCCGAGCTCTATAAGAGCCCGCTGGTGACCATAGGCATGTGAAATGCGCTTGTGCAGGACTCTGCTTCTGCACAGGGTCATGGAGAGGAGACACCCCAAAGCCAGGGCCTTGGACATTGATGAAGAGAATCAGCTCTACCCTTTACTGCCTGTGTGACCTTGGGTAGGTCATACCCCTGCATTGAGCCTTGGTTTCCCCATCTGTAAAATAGGGAAAAAGGAGTGCCTGTCTCACAGGTTAAAAAAAAAAACAAAACAGTTGCGGTCTAGTTGACTTCAACTCATGGCAACTGCATGTGTGCAGAGTAGAACTGTGCTCCATATGGTTTTCAATGGCTAGTTTTCTGGCAGTAGATCACCACGCCTTTGTTCCGAGGTGCTTCTGGGTGGATTCAGCCAGAGATGGTGCCATAAAACAAGAACAGTGTGCACTAAAAAAGGACAGAGAATACTCATGAGCTGTTGAAAAAAAATTATATATATATATATATATATATATAAAAGCCAAAATTTAAATTAGTAAAAATATTGGCAGAAAATGTGAGAGGATTTCTTAAAACATAGGACAAGAAGACCAAGTGATGGAAAAATGAAAGAAAATATTAAACACTAAAGGCCCCATAAAAACCCAACGTTCAACTAACTGGAATTCCTGAAAGAAAAAAAGAGAAACCAGAATGGAGAAAAATTTTTAGATGATTATTTCAAGAAAATTTCCCAGAGCTGAAGGACAGAAGTTTCCAGGCTGAAGGTCCCACTGAGGTCCCATCATTAGTGTGAAATGCTAAAACACTAGGGACTAAGAGAAGAGGTAAGAACTTTAGAGAAAAAAGGAAAGGGTCCCACAAGGAGGACAGAGTCTCGTGTGTCTTTGCACTCCCCCAAAGCAACACGGGAAAGTGTGAGTCAGGGAGCACAGCTTTCCACTGTCCAAAGGAAAACTATTCTTAGCCCAGAATTTGATACCCAGTCCAACTATCCATCCAGGCTGAGGGAAGAACCAAGACATTGTCAGAATGCATGAGCTTTACAAGTCCCCTTCCTTGCACTTTTCCTTAGGAAACTTGTAGAGGGTGTGCTTCAGTAAGTGAAGGGCGGGGGAGGCCTAAAGAGGAGGCCTGTGAGTTGGGAGTTAGCAAGTTGTGTGGAAAAAAGAGAAAGAAACTGAGGCCCCATTTGACAGACCCGTTTGAGTGCATAGGAAAATTCACAGTGGTCACTGACCATTGTGGAATGCACCCACAAGCAGATAATGAGAAATAATGTGGAGATGTGATGACCGTGAAGTGGGGCAGATTCCCCTGTGTGACAAGACATCTGCTAAACACAAACCAGCTCCGAGTTTATCTCAGGCAAAGAATTTAACCTCAGGTAATTTCTCTTGCTTCCCGAGAAGAAATCCTAAAAGTTTTGAATTTCCTGAGTGGTTGAGGTGTCCGTATTGTATTAAAACCCCTGGACCACACCTGAGGACGTCTGCACGTGAGCGGTCCACTGGCCAGGCCAGAGACCACCTGGTAGCCTGATCTCAGCTGACCTCCGAAGGGGAGCATGATTCAATCAGTCCTGTTAAGATTGTTTTGGTCATGTACCTTAAAGTTGATTCCAACTCATAGCGATCCCATGTTAGAGTAGAACTGCCCCATAAGGTCTCCTAGACTGTAATCTTTATGGAAGCAGATTGCCAGGCCTTTCTCTCTCAGAGCCACTGGGTGAGTTTGAACCGAAAAACTTTCAGTTAGCAGCCAAGCCCTTAACCGTTGTGCCACCAGGACTTCTTATGTTAAGATTGTTGTTAGGTGCTGTCGAGTCAGCTCTGACCCAGAGTGACCCTGTGTACAACAGAATGAAACACTGCCCGGTCCTGCGTCATCCTCACAATCATTGTTATGCTTGAGACCACTTTCGCAGCCACTGTGTGAATCCTTCTTTTTGAGGGTCTTCCTCTTTTTTGCTGACCCTATACTTTACCAAGCATGATGTCCTTCTCCAGGGACTGATACACTCCTCATAACATGTCCGATGTATGTGAGACGTAGTCTGGCCATCCTTGCTTCTAAGGAGCATTTTGATCATACTTCTTCCAAGACAGACCTATTCATTAGTTAATTCTTTAGTCATTAAGGTCATTAAGGTTGACTCTGCTTTGAGAAGGCAGCTGTTCCCCAGTTGTATTTTGAGTGCCTTCCAATCTGAGACGCTTATCTTCCGGCCCTCTATCAGACAGTGTTCCACTGCTATTCATAAGGTTTTCACCAGCTAATTCTTTCCAGAAGTAGACTACTGGGTCCTTCTTCCTAGTCTGTCTTAGTCTGGAAGCTCAGCTGAAACCTGTCCGCCATGGGTGACCCTGCTGGTATTTGAATACCAGTGGCATAGCTTCCAGTATCACAGCAACACACAAGCCCCCACAGTAAGACAAACTGACAGACGTGTGGGGGATGTTAAGATTAGCCAACGGTTAATTTTCTAGTATATTTCCTCCTTTCCTCCTTAAAATTTCATCGTCACTGGCCTGAAGCGGACTTTCCTACTTTTTTCTAAATGAGAGCTGTCTCTGCATGCATACAGATGAGTTGCTCGAATAAACCCTATGTGTTTTATTTTTGTGTGCTTTGATCATTTTTGACAGTTTGCTCTCACACAGGAGACTCGTGACAGGGAGCGTTGGCCCATGAGGGGCCAACCAGAGAGGAAAATGTGGGGGTGGAGGGCTCAGAGCTGGGCTTGAGCACTGATAAAAAGCCCCGCAAGGTGATTTACAGGGCTGCTAATGCATTTTGGGGCAGAAAAACAGTGCTCAGAGGGGTGCCTGCAAACTAGGAAGAACACTGCTCACCCTAAGTGGTCAGCTCAGTGATGTTTTCAAAGCTCACAGCGCCCAGATCACGAAACAGCCAGACCAGGCTGCTTACCAAAAGGTTGGTGGTTCAAGCCCACCCAGAGGTGCTTCGGAAGAAAGGCTTGGCAATCTGTTTTCAAAAGGTCACAGCCTTGAAAACCCTATGGCACACAATTCTACCCTGCAGTATACAGGGTCGCCATGAGTTGGAATCAGCCAGACAGCCACTGGTTAAGAAGTGAATTAGCTTCAAAAATTCTGGAAGAATTTTATTCTTTATGAAAACGCATGTGGCCCTTCTTTACAGAAATAACATTATATGTATGTATCTTAACGTTTTGTAGATCAGCTCTTCTTTTCCCAAAATATAAAATCAGCAAAATAAGATTAAAAAAAGAAAGAAACAGAGCTAGACCACCACCCTAGGAGCCCTCTGGGGCCTCCTCCAGCCCATGTGTGAACCTGATCCTAATGATAACAGCCCAGGTTCATTTTGCCTGTTCTTGTACGTTACCTGAATGGAATCAGGTTTCAGGTGTTTTGTTTCAAATACTAAATAATGACATGCCACACACAAAGTACCAATATTTCAGTACTTAAAAGTATCCCAGGATACAGGAATATAGAAAACCCTTATTACAATCACAATAGACCTATACAGCAAGGAGATAAAGCTATCAGGGAACCCTAAAGTCCAGGGGAAGATAATAGTTATATAAGAAGACGGAGCCCTGGGGGCGCAGTGGTTAAGAGCTCCGCTGCTAACCAAAAGGCCAGCAGTTCGAATTCATTGGCTGCTCCTTGGAAACCCTAGGGCGCAGTTCTACTCCGTCCTATAGGGTCGCTATGAGTCGGAATTGACTCAACAGCAATAGGTACCGGTATAAAAATATACTCATGGTTGACCCCTTGACTCAGCAACAAGTAACATTTCTGTGGTTGTAACAAAGTGGCCTGTGTTGAACCTCAAAAGGGAGAACACTGTACTGATATGGGTGGAGAGAGGAAGTGGGGTGGAAGGGTCACTGCTCAAGCTCCCCGGAAGGCATCCATAGAAATTGGAGAAAGCGTTTTTAGCTCAGAATTTGAGGATGGGGACGGAAGAACCAGCTGAGTAACGGAGGTCTGCTGTCTTGCTGTTGGTATCAATCTTCTGTGACTCTCGTACTGTCAGCCTCGGGCCAGCGTTTGTTTGCTAACTGCAGGGGGTGCCGCAGCTCCGCCTCCGAGCCCGTGCCAGGCGTTGCCTTGGGATCCCAGCCCTGAGGCCTTCCCCCCTGAGCTCACTCCTGCTTGGTGAGGTGCCCCTCCTCCTGGGCCCCGCCTCCACGCCCCCAGCCCCTGGCAGGGGTCTGTCCCGGAGCAGGTACACTGGAGGGGCTCCAGCCTGGAGGAGAAAGGAAGGCTGCCCTGAGTCCCGACGAAGGGGCTCCGCAGGCAGGGACGTTTGCATTTGCAAAGATCAGTGCTGCAGGGAAAACATCCCGTCCAGAACCCCAGGGTAGCCCCTTCCTCCCGCCGAGGGCCAGGGTGCTCGGACCACTCGCCCTGCGGGGACCCCCTCCCCGCTCAGTCCGGGCGCCCCAGGTGGTGCTTCCATGGGATCTGCAGACTCACGCTGCCTCCTGTGCTGAGTTAGCATTAAAGGCGGCCCACACCCCAGCGCCGGCGCTGGAAGGTGGGCTCTGCTGCCATCTACCGGTCGTTCGCAGTAAGAGGTGCGGCAGATTTTCACCTGAGAACCTGGGGGAGCAAGAAGGGGAGAGGAACGGGAGGGGAGGAGAGGGGAGGGGAGGGAAAGAGAGGAGGGGGGAGGGCAAGGGGTAAAGAAGCAGGAGGGGACAGACGGGAAGGGAGGAGGGGGGAGTAGAGCGGAGAGTAGGGGAAGAAAGGAGGGAGGGGGAAGGGAAGAGAGGGGGGGAAGGAAAGAGAAGGAAGGGGGATTCTTTTCTTTCTTTTTAATAGTGAGGTTTAGCTGCTCCTTGGAAACCCTGTGGGGCAGTTCTACTCTGTCCTGTAGGGTCACTATGAGTCGGAATAGATTCAACGGCAATGGGTTTGGTTTTGGCTATCTTTCAGAGCAGTTTTAAATTAACAGAAAAATTGCACAGAAAGTACAGAGTCCCCATACATTCCTTGCCCCCTCCCCACGGTGTCTCCTGTCATTCACATTTTGCATTCCTGTGGTACATTTTTACAACTGATGAACCGATACGGATACATTGTTATTAACTGGAGTCCCTAGTTCACATGAGGGTTCACCTTGGTGTTGTACAGTCCTGGGGGCTTTGACAAGTGTTTAATGCCATGTACCCACTGTTACAGTATCCTGCTGAATAGTTTCACTGCCCTAAAAATGCCCTGTGCTCCACCTGTCATCCCTCCCCCCACCCCGGGCCCCTGGCAACTATGGATCTCTTTACCATCTCTAGCTTTGCTTTTCCCAAACTGGCATATAGCTGGAATCATGCAGTATTTAACGTTTTCAGACTGGCTTCTTTCACTTCTTGTTGTTGCTGTTAGGTGCTGTTAAGTTGGTTCCGACTCACAGCGACCCTATGTACTACAGAATGAGACACTGCCTGGTCCTGAGCTGTGCTCACAATCATCATTATGCTTGAGTCCATTCTTGCAGCAACTGTGTCACTCCGTCTCATTGAGGGTCTTCCTCTTTTTCACTCACCCTGTACGTTACCAAGCTTGATGTCCTTCTCTAGGGACTGGTGCCTCCTGAAAACATGTCCAAAGTATGTAAGACATAGTGTCGCCATCCTTCCTTGTAAGGAACATTCTGGTTGTACTTCTTCCAAGACAGATTTGTTCGTTCTTTTGGCGGTCCATGGTACATTCAATATTCTTTGCCAACACCACAATTCAAAGATGTCAATTCTTCTTCGGTCTTCCTTATTCATTGTCCATCTTTCCCATGCATATGACACGATTGAAAATACCATGACTTGGGTCAGGCACACCTTAGTCTTCAAAGTGTTATCTTTGCTTTTCAACTCTTTAAAGAGGTCTTTTGCAGCAGATTTGCCCAGTGCAATGTGTCTTTTGATTTCCTGACTGCTGCTTCCATGGGTGTTGATTGTGGATCCAAGTAAAATGAAATCCTTGACAACTTCTATCTTTCCTCTGTTTATCATGATGTTGCTTATTGGTCCAGTTGTGAGAATTTTTTTTTTCTTTGTGTCAAGGCTGATACGGAAGGCTTTGGTCTTTGATCTTCACCAGTAAGTGCTTCAAGTCTTCTTCACTTTCAGCAAGCAAGGTTGTGTCATCTGCATAACACAGGTTATTAATGAGTCTTCTTCCAATCCTGATGCCCCCTTTTTCTTCATATAGCCCAGCTTCTTGGATTATTTGCTCAGCATACAGATTGAATAAGTATGGTGAAAGGATGCAACCCTGATGCACACCTTTCCTGACTTTAAACCAGGCAGTATCCCCTTGTTCTGTCCGAACAACTGCTTCTTGATCTGTGTACAGGTTTCTTATGAGCACAATTAAGTGTTCTGGAATTCCCATTATTTGAAATGTTACCCATAATTTGTTAAGATCCACGCAATTGAATGCCTTTGCATAGTCAATAAAACACAGGTAAACATCTTTCTGCTGTTCTCTGCTTTCAGCCAGGATCCATCTGACATCAGCAATGATATCCCTGGTTCCACATCCTCTTCTGAATCCAGCCTGGATTTCTGGCACTTCCCTGTCGACCTACTGCTGCAGCCGCTTTTGAATGACCTTCCGGAAAATTTTACTTGTGAGTGATTTTAATGATATTGTTCAATAATTCCCACATTCAGTTGGATCACCTTTCGTGGGAATAGGCATAAATATGGATCTCTTCCAGTCGGTTGGCCAGGCAGCTGTCTTCCAAATTTCCTGGCATAGATGAGTGAGCACTTCCAGTGCTGCATCCATTTGTTGAAACATCTCAATTGATATTCGGTCAATTCCTGGAGGCTTGTTTTTCACCAATGCCTTCGGTGCAGCTTGGACTTCTTCCTTCAGTACCATCGGTTCCTGATCATATGCTACCTCTTGAAATGGTTGAATGCCCATCAATTCTTTTTGGTATAATGACTCTGTGTATTCCTTCCATCATCTTTTGATGCTTCCTGCATTGTTTAATATTTTCCCAACAGAATCTTTCACTATTGCAACTCGAGGCTTGAATTTTTTCTTCAGTTCTCTCATCTTGAGGAATGTCGAGCATGTTCTTCCCTTTTGGTTGTCTATCTCCAGCTCCTTGCACATGTCATTATAGTACTTTACTTTGTCTTCTCTAGCCGCCCTTTGAAATCTTCTGTTCAGCTCTTTTACTTCATCTTTTCTTCCTTTTGCTTTAGCTCCTAGATGTTCAAGAGTAAGTTTCAGAGTCTCTTCTGACATCTGTTTTGGTCTTTTCTTTCTTGTCTTTTTAGTGACCTCTTGCTTTCTTCATGTCTGATGTCCTTGATGTCATTCCACAACTCGTCTAGTCTTCAGTCATTAGTGTTCAACACGTCAAATCTATTCTTGAGATGGTCTCTAAATTCAGGTGGGATATACTCAGGGTTGTACTTTGGCTCTCGTAGACTTGTTTTAATTTTCTCCAGTTTCAACTTAAACTTGCATATGAGCAATTGATGGTCTGTTCCCCAGTCAGCTCCTGGCCTTGTTCTGACTGATGGTATTGAGGTTTTCCATCATCTCTTTCCACAGATATAGTCTCATTTAAGGTTCCACCATGTCTTTTAGTAGCTTGATCGATTGAATGGCAACTGGTTGAACATTAGTGTGCAGGTTTTCATGTGGACATACCTTTTCAGCTCATTTGGGTAAATACCTACGATTGTAATGGCTGGCTCATATGACAAGCCTATGTTTAACTTTGTAAGAAACTACCAGACAGTTTTTCAAAGTGGCTGCACCATTTTGCATTCCCACCAGCAATGAATGAGAGTTTCTGTTGCTCCACATCCTTGCCAGAATTTGATATTGTCAGGGTAGTAGATTTTAGCCATTATAATAAGTGTGTAGTGGTATCTTGGTGCTTTAATTTGCAATTCTCTAATGACTTATGATACTGAGCATCTTTTCATTTGCTAGCTGCCATCTGTATATCTTCTTTGGTGAGGTGTCTGTTCAGATCTTTTGCCTATTTTGTAATTAGGTTGTTTGTTTTCTTATTGTTGAGTTTTAAGAATTCTTTGCATATTTTGAATACAAATGTTTTATCAGATATATACTTTGCAAATATGTTCTCCCAGTCTGTGGCTCACCTCTTCATTCTCTTCACAGTATTTTGCAGAGCAGAAGTTTTTCATTTTAATGAGGTCTGTCTTATCCATTTTTTCTTTTATGGATAATGCTTTTGGTGTTGTGTCTAAAAAGTCATCACCAAACCCAAGGTCGTTTAGTTTTCTCCAACGTTATTATCTGGCAGTTGTATACTTTTGTCTTACATTTAGGTGTCGACCCATTTTGAGTTAATTTTTGTGACAGATGTAAGCTCTGTGTCTAGGTTCACGTTTTCACATGTGGATGTCAAGTTGTTCTGGCACCATTTGTTGAAACGACTGTGCTTTCTCCATTGGATTGCCTTTGCTCCTTTGTTAAAGACCAGTAGACTATTCCAGGCTCTCTATTCTGCTCCACTGATCTATTTAGCATCTATAAGCATGGTATATCTTTATCCATCTCTTCCTTTGCCAATAGCATACTGTCTTGATCACTGTAGCTTTATAGTAAATCTTGAAGTTGAGTAGTGCCAGTCTTCCAACTCTGTTCTTCTTCAATATTATGTTGGCTATTCTGAGTCTTTTGCCTTTCCGTATAAATGTTAGAATCAGTTTGTCAATATTCATAAGATAACTTGCTGGGAATTTGATTGAGATTTTTTTGAATCTATCAATCAAATTGAGAAGTATTGACCTCTGAATAATATTAAGTCTTGCTATCCATGAACATGGTATACTCTCCATTTATTTAGATCTTCAATTTCCTTCATCAGAGTTTTGCAATTTTCCTTATATAGATCTTGTACATATTTTGTTAGATTTATACCTGTTTCATTTTTAGTGCCAATGTAAATTGCATTGTGTTTTTAATTGCAAAGTACAAGTATTCGTTGCTGATGTATAAGAAAGCAATTAACTTTTGTATATTAACCTTGTATCCTGCAATCTTGCGGTAGTTGTTTACTAGTTACAGGAGTTTGTTGTTGTTGATTCTTTGAGATTTTCTACATGGACCATCATATCATCTGCAAAGAAAGACAATTTTTTTCTTCCTTCCCAATCTTTGTATCTTTCATTTCCTTTTCTTGTCTAATTGCATTAGCTAAGTATTTCAGTACAATTAGAAGTAGTGAGAAGAGAAGTGGTGAGAGGAGACATCCTTGTCTTATTCCTGATCTTAGGGGAAAAGCATATAGTCTCTCACCATTGAGTATGGTGTTCACTGTAGGTTTCTTGTAGATGTTCTTTATCAGGTTGTAGAAGTTCCAGCGGGGGTGAGGGGGTGGTTGTTAAAGGAAAGAGCAAGTCCTGATTCAGACACACCTGGGCTTGCATTCTGGCTGTGTGACCTTGGGCAGGTTACTTGATATCTCTGGGCTTCATCTTCTTTACCTGCAAAATTGGATGATGAAGCAAGCTGTTATTTGTTGGTTGCTGTCAAGTCGGTTTGTCAACGTTTGTCCTGTGATGGCTTGGGTGTTGCTGTGATGCTGGAAGCTATGCCACTGGTGTTTCAAATACCAGCAGGGTCACCATGATGAGTGGAGCTTCCAGACTAAGGCAGACTAGGAAAAAAGGCCCTATGATCTACTTCTGAAAATTAGCCAAAGAAAACCCAATAAATGACAAAGTGTAGCTCAGAGTGAGACAACCATGAGGTATCTTTCTACCTGTGAAGGAAACCGAGACTCAGTGAGGTCCACAGTTTGCTGGGTAGCACAGGAGGGTGGGCAGGTAGGAACACACTGCTCTGTCCATCCCTGAGTCCCTGCTCCATGTGAGGGGCTGCCACCTGCCCTGAGCAGAGGCTCATTAGAGGCTAGAAGTCTTCCATTTCTCATGCCGGCTTTAAATTGGACCAAGAAGTGGCTTCAAAGGCCCTTTGGATCAGATAAAAATTTGTCTGTGCACAGCCCGGGCTATTTCAGGTTTACAGCGGGACAAATAGCCCTCAGCACCTGCTGGGGAGGAAGGGGGCAGGCAGCAGTGTGACAAGGGGTAGCTGTGATCGGAGCTCAGCGTCTCTGCCTGATTTCATTACTCTCCAATATAGGCCAGTAATGAATACAGGTGTGACCACAGCCTCACACTGCCCTCCAGAACTTCAGGACGGTCCAGAAAGACAGAGCATTGAACCAGGAGGGCACCATCTCTCAGATAGAAAACTAAGGACTCATAGGGCCCCAGATTTGAGCCACACAGGGCAGGGGCTGAGCAGAGGCACTTTTCCCTCAGGCTACCTTGCAGAGCCTCCACCATGGGGGCCACCACCAGCAAAGAGGAGCCCAAGAACTCATAGTTTTATGGGGACTGCCAGAAGATTAAACAAATCTGTCTTGGAAGAAGTACAGCCAGAATACTCCTTAGAAGCAAGGATGGCGAGACTTCATCTCATATACTTTGGACATGTTATCAGGAGGAATCAGTCCCTGGAGAAGGACATCATGCTTGGTAAAGTAGAGGGTCAGCGAAAAAGAGGAAGACCTTCAATGAGATAGATTGACACAGTGGCTGCGACAATGGGCTCAAGCATAACAAAGATCTTGAGGAAGGCGCAGCACCAGGCAGTGTTTCGTTCTGTGGTACCTAGGGTCACTATGAGTCAGAATTGACTTGATGGCACCTAACAACAACAAGGAGAATGCTTTTGGGGGTTGTCTTAGTTATCTGGTGCTGCTATAACAGAAATACCACAAGTGGATGGCTTTAACAAGGAGCAGTTTATTCTCTCACGGTCCAGTAGGCTAGAAGTCCGAATTCAGGGCACCAGCGCCAGGAGAAGGCTTTCTCTCTTTGTCAGCTCTGGAGGAAGTGCCTTGTGATACATCAGTCTTCACTTGGTCTGGGAGCATCTCAGTGCAGGAACCTCAGGTCCAAAGGACACGCTCTGCTCCAGGCACTGCTTTTTTGGTGGTATGTGGTCACCCAGTCTCTCTGCTTGCCTCTCTCTTTTATATCTCAAAAGAGATTGACTTAAGACACTATCGAATGTTGTAGATCTCATCAATATAACTGCCGCTAATCCCTCTTATTACATCATAGTGATAGGATTTACAATGCATAGGGAAATCACATTAGATGATAAAATGGTAGACAATCACACAGTACTGGGAATCATGACCTAGTCAAGTTGACAGATATTTCTAGGGGACACAATTCACTCTATGATGGGGTGATGGATATGTTCACCATCTTCACTGCAGTTCTGGTTTCACAGGTGTAATGTTCAAACTAATCACACTGTCCTTTCTAGAGCTGTGCAGCCTATCCTATGTCACCTACACTCCGTCATCATCTGTCCGCCCAGTGGCCATCGAGTCAACTCCAACTCATGGCGACCCCATGTGTGTCAGGGTAGAAATGTGCTCCATAGGGTTTTCAGTGGCTGGTTTTTTGGAAGTAGATCTCCAGGCCTTTCTTCTGAGGTTCCTCTGGGTGGACTCGAACCGCCAACCTTTCAGTTGGCAGCTGAGTGTGTTCATCATTTGCACCACCTATAAAGCTGTGAAACAAAACAAAACAAAACCCTTCCTCTGACCTGGTTTTCTTGTGGGACAACAGTCAGAGAACATGTTTCCACAGACATCAAAATATATTTCAGAAATCAGTCCGAGTGTGATGGTCATGAGAACGGGCCATTCAGATCTCCTGCTTCGGGAGGGTCAGAGGCCACTTTCTCTGACTCCGTCATTGCATCCACACTTGGGTCCACACGTCCCATGGGCTGCTTCCACCAGGGCCTGAGATAGGCAGGGTGGCTGAGGTAGGCTCCACCCAGGTGACAGGGACTCCTCTGCAGAGCGACTCTGGCTCAAGGACTCCCCATCAGCCCAACAGAAACTTCCTTAGAACTGCACTCCAGGATACCTGACCTTCTAGCCCTCCGTCCCTGCCTCATGCACAGGCGAAACCTATGCCAGGTGTGACAGCTCTCCCAGCCTCTCCTTCTCTGCTGGAGTCCCAAAAATAGGGGGAAAAAATAGTTACATGCTCAGCTGCTGACCAAAAGATTGAAAGTTCAAGTGCACCCAGAGGCACCTCGGAAGAAAGGCCTGGCTACTTCTGAAAAATCAGCCACTGAAAACCCTGTGGAGCACGGGTCTACTCCAACACACGTGGGGTCGCCATGAGTTGGAGTTGAATTGGCAGCAACTGGTTTGATTTTTTCTTTTTTTATGGTGTTCAATCCTGTATTACCTGCCTTAGGCAGATGACACAACCTTGCTTGCTGAAAGTGAAGAGGACTTGAAGCACTTATTGATGAAGATCAAAGACTACAGCCCTCAATATGGATTGCACTTTAACATAAAGAAGACAAAAATCCTCACAACTGGACCAATAAGCAACATCATGATAAATGGAGAAAAGGCTGAAGTTGTCAAGGATTTCCTCTTACTTGGATCCATAATCAACGCCCATGGAAACAGTAGTCAAGAAGTCACTGCATTGGGCAAATCTCCTACAAAAGACCTCTTAATGTTAAAAAGTAAAGATGTTACTTTGAGGACTAAGGTGCACCTGACCCAAGCCACGGTATTTTCAATCACCTCATATGCATGTAAATCTGGACAATGAATAAGAAAGACCCAAGAAGAATTGATGCCTTTGAATTATGGTGCTGGCAAAGAGTATTGAATATACCACGGACTGCCAGAAAAACAAACATATCTGTCTTAGAAGAAGTACAGCCAGAATGCTCATTAGAAACAAGGATGGTCAGGCTTCGTCTGAACTACTTCGGACATGTTATCTAGAGGAACAAGTCCCTGGAGAATGACATCATGCTTGGTAAAGTACAGGGCCAGTGAAAAAGAGGAAGACCCTCAATGAGATAGATTGACACAGTGACTGCAACAATGGGCTCAAGCATAACAGCGATTGTGGGGATGGTGCAGGACCAAGCAGTGTTTCATTCTGTTGTACACAGGCTCACTATGAGTCAGAACCAACTCAAGGGCACCTAACAACAACAATCGTGTCTTTGTGGCTGCTTCTCTGGGGCCCAGAGCTGATGCATGGGGCTTCTGGGGGATTTCTGTCAGGACAGTAGGCTCCTTTAGGGCTGGGGCCACAGTAGGTGCACAACACACTCTGGCTGAGTGAATGAATGGACAAATGAACACTCATCTGGGCACCCCAGGGACTAGTGCAGTATCTGGTACACAGGTACACAGTAGGTGCTTAACAGAGCCCTGGTTGTGTAGTGGTTAAGCATTCAACTATTAACCAACAGGTCAGCAGTTTGAATCCACCAGCCACTCCTTGGAAATCCTGTGGGTAAGTTCTGCTCTGTCCGATAGGGTCACTATGAGTCGGAATTGACTCTATGGCAACAGATTTTTGGTTAGGTGATTAACAGAACATGTCTGCTGTCTTAATCACCTAATGCTGCTGTAACAGAAATACCACAAGTGGATGGCTTTAACAAAGAGAAGTTTACTGTCTCACAGTCTTGGAGGCTAGAAATCCAAATTCAGGGTGCCAGCTCCAGGGGAAGGCTTTCTCTCTCAGTTAGCTCTGGGGAAGGTCCTTGTCATCAGTCTTCCCCTGGTCTAGATGATTCTCAGCACAGGGACCCTTGGTCCAAAGGACACGGTCCACTTCTCTCTCTGCTTTCTTGGTGGCATGAGGTCCCTCTCCTCTCTGCTCGATTCTCTCTTTTATATCTCAGAAGAGATTGGCCCATGATGCAACCTAATCCTGAGGCAGACTGAGTCCTGCCTGATTAACATAACTGCCTCTAACCCTGCCTCATTAACATTATAGAGGTTAGGATTTACGACACAGAGGATAATCACATCAGATGACAAAATGGTGGACAGTCACACAATACTGGGAATCATGGCTTAGCCAAGTTGACACATATTCTAGGGGAAAACAATTCAATCCATGACATTCCAGCCTTGGGCCCCCCAAAATTCATGTCTTTGCCACATGTAAAACACTTTCACCCCATCAATCATCCCAAAAATCTTAAATCAACTTTAAGTCCAAATTCCATCCTGGGACAAAATTCCTCTCGTCTGTGAAATCTAGAATACAAATTATCTGCTTCCAAAGTACAATGGTGGAACAAGCACAAGGTAGACATTTCCATTACAAATGGGAGAAATTGGAGGGAAAGAAGGGATAACAGGCACCAAGCAAGTCGACAGAACACATTACATTTCAAGCCTCAAGTCTTGAAAGTAATCCTCTGTTCTCTTGGGACCATTTAGGCAATGGCCCGGCCCTCTAGACTCTGGGGGTTGCCACAATCTCTGGATTCTGGGTGGGGGCCCCTCGGCCCTGGGCTTCAGCTCCATCTTCCAGGCCCACTGGGACAGAAACTCTGCTCCTTCATATTTGGGCAGCCCCGTTCTCCTAGTCCATCTGAGTGGTGATCCTACCCCCTCGGCCCCGGCAGGACCCATTCTTCTGCCCCTTGGGCATGGCAGCCCCACCCCCTCAGCTCTGGACAGAGCATCCGGCCCCATCTCACTGGCACTTGTGAAAGGCAGCCCCACACTCCAGAACCGAGGTGGTGAAGAGCTGACTTTTTGAAACCTAGGAGGCCACAGCCCCACCCTTTGAGACCCAGCAGGTCGTGGTTCTACCCTTTTGAGACCCCAGAGCTTGTGGCCCTACCCTTAGAGACAGAGGCAGCTTGGCCTCCTGTGCTCCTTGCCTGTTCAGCTTCTGCTTCCTGGTTCCTTGGCCTCTCTGCCCATCAGCCTCACAACCCGTGTACGCCCTGCCAGGGCATGTGTTCCAAAGCTCTTCAGTTCTACCTGTAAATGCCTGGAGGCACCCTACTCCACCAGTAAACCTTGGCCTGAGTGCACTCAGCTCTCTAGCTCCGGGTCAGCTCCTGCACCATCTCACACTGGTCTCTTGGTTCTGCTGCTGCCATTTGTCAGCTGCTGCTTCTAGCAGTAACTGCCATCTCCAGTGTGACAGCTCTCCTCACTTCCTGCTGAGCCGTCACCAGGATTGTATTTGATGTCCGTAATTCCACCAACAGTCTCTTCAAGGCAATCTAGGCTTTTACTATTAGACAGACACCTTAAAACTCTTCCAGCCGCTATCCATTCACAGTTTCAAAACCGCTTCTACAATCAGTTATCTGTTAGAGCAGCACACTTAGGCTGGGTTCTCTAGAGAAGCAAAACCAGTGCAGCATATAAATATATATATAGAGAGAGACATTTATATAAACGGAATGGCTCACACGGTTGTAGAGGCTGGAAAGTCCCAAGTCCATGGGTCAGGCTGGAGGCTTCTCCTGACTCTTGTAACTGCAGGGGCTGGCAAACCCAAGATCGGAAGGTCAGACAGCAGGCTTCTGGCTCACAGACTGTGGAGGCCGATGAATTCCAAGATAGGCAGGTAAGACGGCAAATAAGCTGCCAGCGCAAGTCCTAAGAACTAGAGATCAGATGAACAGGAGCCAGCTGCAGGATCCAAAGCAAGCAAAAGCCGGTGAGCCTTGCCAGAAAGTCCACCTATATTGGATGCAGACCACACCCCCAAGGACACTCCCCTTCAATTGACTGCCTGCTCACAACAGATCTCATCGTGCAGGTGATCACATTATATCAGATCTCATCACGAAAGTGATTCCATCATTAAAAAGCTGCCAGACTACGTCATAACTGCCAAGCCATGGAGAATCATGCCCAGCCAAGCTGACACACAACCTTTACCATCACAGCTGGGGAGGAGGGAAAGGAGAGGGACTCAGAGCTGGAAAGGGAGCAGCAAGTGAATTAGAGGCTGCAGTAGGGTGAACAGGGGCCTCCCAAAAAATATGCCCACATCCTAACCCCCAGGGCCTGTGAGTGAGACCTTGTTTGGAAAAAGGGTCTTTTGGATGTGAGTAAGGGAAGGATCATCTCAGATTACACAGGTGGGCCCTAAACCCAATGACAAGTGTCCTTATGTCATGGATTGGATTGTGTCCCCCAAAAATATATGTCAACTTGGCTAAGCCATAATTCCCAGTATTGTGTGATTGTCCACTATTTTGTCATCTGATGTGATTTTCCTATGTGTTGTAAATCCTAACCTCTATGTTAATGAAGCAGGATTAGAGGCAGTTATGTTAATGAGGCAGGACTAAATCTACAGGATTGGGTTGTATCTTGAGTCAATCTGTTTTGAGATATAAAAGAGAGAATCGAGCAGAGAGGAGAGGGACCTCATGCCACCAAGAAAGCAGAGAGAGAAGTGGACCGTGTCCTTTGGACCCGGAGTCCCTGTGCTGAGAATCATCTAGACCAGGGGAAGATTGATGACAAGGACTTTCCCCAGAACCGACAGAGAAAGAAAGCCTTCCCCTGGAACTGGCACCCTGAACTTGGACTTCTAGCCTCCTAGACTGCGAGAGATTAAATTTCTCTTTGTTAAAGCCATCCACTAGTGGCATTTCTATATAGCAGCACTCGATGACTACGACACCTTATAAGAGACAGAAGAGAAAGCACAGACACACAGAGAAGATGACCGTGTGAAGAAGGAGCACAGATGGAGTGATGTGGCCACAAGCCCAGGAATGTCTGGGGCCACCGGGAGCTGGGAGAGACAAGGACCATTCCTCCCCTGGAGCCTCAGGGGGAGCGTGGCAATGCTAACACCTTGACTTTGGACTTCTGCCTCCAGAGCTGTGGGGGGGTAAGAGTCCGTTGCTTTCTGCCCCACCGGTGTGTGGTCATTTGTTACAACACCCTAGCTATGCAAGAACATACTAGAAGGGTCTTTAGGCTGTGTCTACAAGCATCTCTGGTGCCCAGGCACTTTGTAACCCTCATGGAGGAAGAGGAGTGGGACAGCCCCAGATGCCTCTGTGTTACCCTTGGCGGGTGTTATCTTCGGGGGGGCCTGGGATTGCCCTGAAGGTGTTGGGGGGCAGGCCCTGGGACAGTCACTGGGGAGAGGGGGTCCTAGGCCACAACCCAGAATGATAAAGGGGAGGGTTCAGGCGCCTGCCGGGGGAGATGCTGGGAGCTGAGCAGAGCCCACCGCTGCCCCTGGCAGGGCTTCCTGCTGGGCAGGGTCCTGCATGTCAGTGGGGTCTCTCCACTGTCCTGCTTCCTCAGTGCTTTCCAGGCCCTTTGAGGAGTTCTTTTCACTTGGTCCAGCCTGGTCGCAGCTGGGAGTCCCTGGGGGGTACAGTTAAGCACTCAGCAGCTCATCAAAAGGTTGGGGGTTCAAGCCCACCCAGAAGTGCCTGTGAAGAAAGGCCTGGCAATCTACATCCAAGAAAACACCATTGAAAACCCTGTGGAGCACAGTTCTACTCTGAGATGCATGGGATCGCCGAGAGTTGGAAGTGCTTCAATGGCACTTGTTTTGTTGGTTGGTTCTTGGGTGAGTTCCAGGGACCAAAAGAGGCAGCAGCGCTCCCCTGAGGCAAGTGGAGAGGATATAGCACAGGTGGGTGGACAGAGGGGGCAGCCCCACCTGGAGGAGCCCTTCTCGTGGGCCAGCGCCTTCTGTGAGGACCCAGCGGCGCCCTTCATGGAGGACATCATTGCTCTCATTCTACAGCTGGGTAAATCAAAGCTAAGTCATAGGCCACCAGCCAGGACTGGCCTGGGATCTGTGTGCCCCCCAAACACAATCCAGATGGAGGAGCGCAGAGGCTCCCAGCTGGGGTTCAACATCTTGGAAAGCCCCAAGGGAAAGGGACTTTCACCCCCGGAGCCACCTGGCCAGTCTGTGGGCTGAGCTCTTCATCACTGCCCAGTCCTCCTCCTCCTCCAGGAAGCCTCCCACCCCTGGTCCCTCCTTGCACCCTGCATCCCCTGTGCTATGCCTGGAGGCCTCAGCTCTTCACAGGCGGGGACTGGGGCTGTGTCCTCCCCCCACCCCTTCCTGCGCGGTGCAAACATCCAACAGAGCGTTGTGTATGGATTATGAAATTACAGCTTGGTAAGAAAAAAATACATCTCAAAACCCAAGGGCCAAAATAAGTGAGAACAGAAAATGTTTGGGGTCTTTAGTGACACGGGTCCCTGGGTAGTGCAAATGGTTACTGCACTCAGCTGTTAACCGAAAAGTTAGAGGTTTGAGTTGACTCAGAAACACCTTGGGAGAAAGGCCTGGTGACCTGAAAAATCAGCTGTTGAAAACCCTGTGGAGCACAGTTCTACCCCGACACACACGGGGGCCCCGAGAGGCGGAGCGGGCTCGACAGCAGCTGTTTGTTGTTAGTGACACAGCTTGGAGACAACAAATGTGGTCAAATGGAGACCCCAGGAGGGAGGGCGACTCCCGCTGGTCGATCCAGCGAGCTGGTCCCAGCTGACTGTCCATGTGAACGGGGCGGGGGCAATGACAAAAGGGGCTTCAGGCCCCGCAATCCTGTGGCACAGGAGCCCCACAGCCCCCTTCCACAGCCCAGGATGCTTCCCAGCAAGTTCCTGGGATTCCTTCCTGCCCCTCCGTCCACCATGCCACGGAGACACCACATCACACGGTCCAGACCCCTTGCAGGAGGGAAGGACCTAGACCCCAGATACCAAGAGTCTGCCGGACCACGGCCCTCAGCTGTCTGCCTTCCTTGCAAATTGAAGTGACTTCTGGGGCGGCCGCCCCCAGTGGCTGGGCAGCACAGGGTATACCTGCTCAGTCCAGTTGCCCCAACTTGGTTCAACTCTGAAGGGCTGCCCGAGCTCCAGGGCTCCAGTGAGGCCCCAGGGGACCTTCCTTGGGACTTCTCGGCAGCTCCGTTTTCTCTCTGCTCTGTCCCATCCCGCTCCCTCCCCTCCCTGTCATGTTGACCCCAAGTGCACTCCCTAGCAGACCCTACAGGCTACTCTCTGTAGCAGGGTCAGCTTCCCAATTTCACCTTGTCGCTGTTAGCTGCCATGGAGTCAGCTCCAACTCCGGGCAACCTCATGCTCCACAGAACAAAACACTGCCCGGTCCCACACCGTCTTCACAATCACTGGTGTGCGGGAGTCCGTTGCTGTAGCCACCACAGTACGACACACGGACAGACAGGGGTGGACAATTCCACTTGCATGTTACATATTTAAGTTCAAAGAACATTTGTGAAAGCCGAAGGTTCACCTCTGTCTGCACCCTGAGGAATTCCCCTCTGCATGAGAACCATGTGTCTATCACTAGGATCAATGCATTCATTCATTCACTCAATGCATCGGCCACCATTCGGGATGCTTGGGGTACAGTACTACACAGGAACACAAAATCTCATCTGTAGGGAACCTACGCTCTGGTGGGAAGACCAACAATGAATAAATATAATGCAACTTGCACACACTGTTTAATTCTAGCTAGTGATTCATGCTAGGAAGACAATGAGGCAGGTAAGAACATGAACGAGATGATAGAGGTGGTTTAGCCAGAGGTCTCTCAGAGACAGCAACAGGGAGAGAGCTGCATGGCAAGAGGAAACCCTGGTGACTAACAGGGGAACGAGCATCCCAGGCTAGGGGTAGAGCTGGTGCAAGGGCCCTGAGGCAGGAATGAGCTTGGTATGTGTGGTCAGCAGAATATTGCCCCCCGCAAAAGATGTCCATGCATGGGAAACCTAGACAATGAATAAGGAGGACCGAAGAAGAATTGATGCATTCAAATTAGGGTGTTGGCAAAGAAAATCGAATATACCATGGACTGCCAGAAGAACAAACAAATTTGTCTTGGAAGGAGAACAGCCAGAATGCTCCTTAGAAACAAAGATGGTGAGACTTCATCTCATGTACTTTGGACATGTCATCAGGAGGAACCAGTCCCTGGAGAAAGACATCATGCTTGGTAAAGTAGAGGGTCAGCAAAGAAGAGGAAGATCCTCAGAGAGATGGATAGACACAGTGGCTGCAACAGTGAGCTCAAGCATAACAATGATTGTGAGGATGGCGCAGGACCAGGCAGTGTTTCATTCTGTTGTACACGGGGTCGCTACGTGTCGGAACCGACTTGATGGCACCTAACAACAACAAAGAAGTCCATGTCTGAATCCCCAGAACCTGTAAACATCTTAGGTAACACGGTAAAGGGGAATTAAGGTTGCGAATTAGCTGACTTTAAAGAGCGAGATTATCTGGCCACAAGGTAATCACAAGGGTTCTTAAAAGTGAAAGAGAATAGAATTGAGAGTACAGAGATAAACTCATACACCTGTGGCCACCTGGTTTTCAACAAGGGCACCAAGTCCATTCAGTGAGGAAAGAAAGTTTCTTCAGTAAATGGTACTGGGACAACTAAATATCCACATGCAGAAATATGAAGTTGGACTCCTACCTCACATCATATGCAAAAATTAACTCAATCAACAACCTAAATATTAGAGTTGTTGTTGTTGTTAGGTGCCGTTAAGTCAGTTCCCAATCATAGTGACCCTGTGTACGACAGAACTAAACGCTGCCCTGTCCTGTGTCATCCTTACAGTCGCTATGCTTGAGCCCACTCTTGCAGCCACTGTGTCAATCTATCTCATTGAGGGTCTTCCTCGTTTTCACCGGACTTCTGTTTTTGTTTTTGTTTTTTGAACACTTTTTTTTTCTCATTAAACAATTAGTACACATATTGTTTTATGACAATGAATAACAACCCCACGACATGTCAACACTGTTTCTTCTCAACCTTGGTTCCCTATTGCCAGCTTTCCTGTCCTTTTCTGCCTTCTTAGTCCTTGTCCCTGAACTGTTGTGCCCCATTAGTCTTGTTTTGTTTTATGGGGCTGTCTAATCTTTGACTGAAGGGTGAACCTCGGGAGTGATGTCATTACTGAGCTAAAAGGGTGTCCAGGGGTGGCCCTCTATTTTACCAAGCATGATGTCCTCCTCCAGGGATTGCTTCCTCCTGAAAACATGTCCAAAGTATGTAAGACGAAGTCTCTCCATCCTCTCTTCTAATGAGCACTCTGGCTGTACTTCTTCCAAGACAAATTTGTTCATTCTTCTGGCAGTCCATGGTATAGTCAATATTCTTTGCCAACACCACAATTGAAAGGCATCAATTCTTCTTCAATCTTCCTTACTCATTGTCCAGCTTTCACATGCATATGAGGTGACTGAAAACACTGTGGCTTGGGTCAGGCACACCTTAGTCCTCAAAGAGACATCTTTACTTTAACACTTTAAAGAGGTCTTTTGCAGCAGATTTGTCCAATGCACTATATCCTTTGATTTCTTGACTTCTGTGGGCATTGACTGTGGATCCAACTAAAATGAAATCCTTGATAACTTCACTCCTTTCTCCATTTATCAGGATGTTGCTTATTGGTCCAGTTGTAAAGATTTTAGTTTTCTTTATGTTGAGGTGTAATCCATACTGAAGGCTGTAGTCTTTGATCTTTATCAGTGAAAATACTCTTCACTTTCAGCAAAAAAGTTTGTGTCATCTGCATATCACAGGTAAATATTAGCGATAAAACCATAAAATTCTTAGGAGAAATAACAGGGATAAAACTTCATGACTGTGGATTTGGCAATAGATTCTTAGATATGACACCAAAAACGCAAACAACAGCAACCAAAAAAAAAGATAAATTGGACTTCATCAAAATTTAAAACTTTTGTGTATCAAAGAACATTATCAAGAAAGTAAAAAGACAACCTACAGAATGAGAGAAAATATTTGGAAACTATATATCAGTTAAGGGTTTAATATCCAAAATATATAACGAACTCCCACAACTCAACAACAAAAAGACAAATAAACCAATTAAAAAATGGGCAGAAGACTTGAATAGACATTTCTCCAAAGAAGATATACAAATGGTCAATAAGCACATGAAAAGATGCTCAACATTATTAGTCACTGAGAAATGCAAGTCGGAACCACTTTGCACCGACTAGTATGGCTATTATAAAGAAAAACTGAAAATAAAAACTGTTGGTGAGGATATGGAGAAATTAGAACCCTCATTCATTGTTGAAGGGTTTGTAAAATGATGCAGCTACTATGAAAACAACTTGGTCATTCCCCAAAAACTTAAACATAGAATCACCATATGACCCAGCAATTCCGCTCCTAGGTATATACCCAAAATAATTTAAAGCAGGAATACAAGCAGATACTTGTACACCTATGTTTATTGCAACATTATTCACAATAGCCAAGAGGCGGAAACAACCCAAGTGTCCATTAACAGACGAATGGATAAACATAATGTGGTATAGATACACAATTGAATATCATCCAGCCTTCAAGAGAAATGAGTCCTGATGCATGCTACAACATAGAAGAACCTTGAGAACATGTTGAGTAAAGTGAGTCAGATGCAATAGGACAAACACTGTATGATCAATCCCATTTGTATAAAATATCTAGAATAGGCAAATGCAGAAAGAAAGTAGATTAGTGGTTACGGGGACGGGGGGGGGGGGGGGGCAGGGGAAAAGGGGAGTTACTGCTCAAGGGGACAGAGTTTCTGTTTAGGGTGATGAAAATATTTTAAAAAGAGCTAGTGGTGATGTTTGCACAACATGGTGAATATAATTCATGCCACTGAATTGTACATAAAAATGGTTAAAATGGCAAATTTTATGTTACTCATATTTTACCACAATAATTTTTTTTAAGTGGACAAGGAAGGCAGAAAAAGCCAGAGTGAGGCAGTATAAGAAAACTCAACCCGCCACTGTAGCTATGAGGATGGAGGAGGAGGCCACAAGTCAAGGAATGTGGGCGGCCTCTAGAAGCTGGAAAAGGCAAAGGAACGAATTCTCCCCTGGAGTCTCCAGAACAAACCAGCGCTGCTGACACCTTGGTTTTAACCTGTAAGGCCTCCGGGTAACCCCCTCCACCTCCTTGGGCCTCAGTGTCCCCATCTATAAAAAGAGAAGTGGGTACCCATTTAAAGACTAACTTTCCCTCATGTTCTCCTAGGAGTCACCAGCTAGTGGAAGGATGCTGTCATGGTGGCAGCCATCACTCAGCTCCACTGTCCTGCCTCAGTTGCCATGACAATCGTCTCCAGTCCTTGGTGGGGCCATGGTACTGGGTAGCACAGGGCCTCCCTGGCCACCAGGCCTGGTCTCACCAAGGCTGGAGCCTAGATGGGGCCAGGCCAGTGCCTCCCCAGTTAGTAGGCCCTCCCTTGGGGACCTCACCCAGGCCCAGGGACTTAAATACCACCTGCATGCTGCAGACTCCCAAATTCACTCCTCCCCCTCCCTCACTCCAGGGAGCCCTGGTTGTGCAATGGTTAAGTGCTTGGCTGCTAACCTAGAGGTTTGTGGTTTGAACACAACCAGTGGTTCCGTGGGAGAAAGACCTGGTGATCTGCTCCTGTAAAGATTAACTGTTGCTGTCAAGTGGATTCTGACTCTTAGTGACCCCATGTGACAGAGTAGCACTGCCCCCCCATAGGGTTTCCTAGGCTGAAGTCTTTACGGGAGCAGATCTCCAGGTCTTCGCTCCCTCGGAGCAGTTGGTGGGTCCCAACGGCACCTAACAACAGCCACAGTCTTTAGGAGTCTCTGGGTGGACATACAGTTTGCGCTTGACTACTCACTGGAAGGTTCGGTTCAAACTCACCCAGCTGCTCCACCGAAGAAAGGCCTGGTGATCTGCTCCCATAAAGACTTCAGCCTAGGAAACCCTATGGGGCAGTTCTCGGCAGTTCTTTGCTGTCCTGTAGGGTCTCTATTAGTCAGAACCAAGCACAGCAACAACAACCCCTCCCTCCAGCCTCATTTATCTGACTGACACTGGACACGCTCCCTTGGGTGTGACTCAAGAGCTTCTCAAACTCAACCTGTGCAAACACCCAAGCCCGCCCCTCCCAGAGGCTCTGTCCCTGTAACGGCAGCGCCACCCCTGGGGTCAGTCCAAATCCTCAGTGTCATCCTGGCTGCTACCTCTTTCTCGCACCCCACACCTCGCCTCGGGAAATCTCGACGGCTCTGTCCTGAGAACAGATCCCGAGCCTGGCTCCATCTCCCAGATCCACCGCTGCCACGCCAGCCTGGGCCCCTCGCCTCCTGCGGCAGCCTCCTCCCAGCTCTCCCTGCTCCCACGCACGGCTCCCAGGGGCTTCGCCACGGCTCTGGGCCTCCTTGTTGCACCTGCATCCCCTCTCTGACTCACGCCTGCTTCAGTGTGTCTCCTCCCAAACCCTCCTCAGCGTCTCTGGCCCCTCACTGTTCCTCAAAAGCCCCAAGCTACCTCACTCGTACCCCAGGGCCTTTGCACTGGCTGTGCCCTTTGCCTGGGAACGCTTCTCCCCTTTAAGATCACTTCACCCTGAAGTCTTCCCTAACCATGTCATGTACTAGCACCCCTGATCTCCGACCCCACCCCTCCAGTCTGCTCCTAAGAGAGATGGGTCATTTATTGCCAGTCTCACCCACCCAGATGCCAAGTCTCAATGCCTGCCTGGTCCCCTCTGGGTCCCCAGCACCTGGGGCAGACGGTGCTTCCCAAGCCGGCAGAGGAGGAGGAGCAGGAAGCTGACCCCAGACTGCCCTCCCCATGTCCTTGAAGCCCCGCCCAGAACTCAGGCCCAGCCCTGGACTGCGTCTGCCTGGTCTGAGGGTCTGGGGGCTCTCTGCACCTCGGGTTCGAGGACCATCTGGACCAGGACAAGGTCAGGGTTATGGGGCTCAGGGGCTTGGTGGCTTCCTGGCTATGTGACTTTGGCAAGGCACCCACCTCCCTGAACCTGCCCTAGTCTGAAAGGTGAAGAGTCAGCTCTGATGCTAGGTTCCGTCTTGGCTGACACTGTGTGACCTGGAGCTGGTCCCTCACCTCCCGGGCCTGAGATGCTCCCATGATGGGGAGAGGGGGCCTTGCAGCACTTTCCAGCTGTGGACAAGTGGCTTCACCTCTGGAACCCCAGTTTCCCCACCTGTAAGGAGAAGATGACAGTGGTTCCTCATGGTTGCACGTGAGGATTGAAGGAAGTCACATCTACGGCTTAGCACAGCACCTGGCAGCGGAGGGGGCCTCTGTGATGGTTGATGCCACGGGTATTAACGTCGTGTCGGCAAAGGACACACAGCAAGCTACCGAGCCACTCCTTATGTCCCAAAGCCCCAACTGCTAAGCCTACCCCCAGTGGGAAGCCATTGTCATAGAAGCGCTCAGGGCCATTGCCTAATAAAATATAGGACATCAGTTAGATTTAAATTTCAGATAAACAACAAATAGTTTTTAGTATAAGCATATCCCGGGCAATAGTTAGGACATACTTATACCCTATAGGGTCGCTATGAGTCAGATTTGACTCTACGGCAATGAGTTTGGTTTAGTTTTGGTTTTTATACCCTGGTGACGCAGTGGTTAAGAGATAGGGCTGCTAACCAAAAGGCTGGCAGTTCAAATCCACCAGCCACTCTTTGGAAACCCTATCAGTTCTACTCTGTCCTATAGGGTCACTAGGAGTTGGTATCCACTCAATGGCAGTGGATTTGTTTTTTGGTTTTTTTATACTTTTAAGAAGCCTTGGTGGCACAATGGTTAAGTGTTTGGCTGCTCACCGAAGAGTTGGTGGTTCAAACCCACCCAGTGTCTCCTCAGGAGAAAGACCTGGTGATCTGCTCCCATAAAGGTTATGGTCTAGGAAACCCTATGAGGCAGTTCTACTCTGTCACATGGAGTCGCTATGAGTGGGAATCAACTTGCCAGCACCCAACGTCAACAACACTTATACTTTTGGTATAGACATGGCAGTCTGCTTCTGTAGAGATTTACAGCCCTGGAAACCCTACGGACTCGCTGTGAGTCAGAATGGACTTGGTGGCAGTGGGTTTTAGTGTATGTATATGCTGGACAATATTTAGGACATAAAAAAAAAACCCAAACCCATTGCCACTGAGTCGATTCTGACTCATAGCCACCCTATAGGACAGAGTAGAGCTGCCCCATAGAGTTTCCAAAGAGCACCTGGTGGATTTGAACTGCTGGCCTTTTGGTTAGCGGCCATAGCTCTGAACCACTATACTACTGACATGCTTATATCAAAATTTACTCGTTTTTGATCTGGAATTCAAATGTAACTGGACATCCTCTATGTTTATGTATAAGATCTGGCCACACTACTGGGGGCCCCCGGGAGCCCCTGCAGCCCCTTACCCCACCAACACTGTCCCCAGGAGTCAAGCTGTGGAATCTAGCTGATCCTCGGACCCCATGCACAGGGCACCCCCAGCCCAGAAACCCCACTTCAGAGTCTGGGGGTGGGGTCCAGGAGTGGCATCTCAGACCCCAGCCCGCTGGAGTTGTCCAAGGCGGCACCCCACAGCACACAGTTGCGTTTTGGGGGGCCGACCACTGGGTGGCAGCATTGTGCCGCAGACCAGGCACCACCAGGTGTGTTTCTAGCTGGCCCAGCCTCGGCCTCTCCCTGGACGCTGGGAGACAGGGCAACAGGTGGATGGTTGGGCACTGAGGTTGTCTGGGCTTGTGGGGCCCTCACCTGGGCCCGTAGACCCTCCTGGGGAGGCCGTGCCCCCTCGGCCTGTCAGGTCAGCATGGGGGAACCTGTCAGCGAGGTGTTGGGGGCAGTGCAGGGGGCAGGCTCTGGGTTTCCCCTCTCTGCCTTGTCACCCAACCTCACCCGGGCCGGCACTGCCCTGTCACCGCCACCCCCTGAGCTCACTGTGGGGACAGCAGTGGCGGCACCTGTGATTTCGGCTCTCCTCTTTCCCTGCTTCTCCCTCACGTTCGCTTCCCTCTGCCCTTCTCCCTGTCTCCCCAACCCCCTGGGCCTCTGCTTCTATGTCTGTCTCCAGTCCTTGTCTGTCTGTGGGTCCCTCTGTCTCTCCCTGCATTCAGCCTCCATTCACCCTGCACTTCGATGAGGTGCCAGCAAGTCAGGTGACCGGGGCGGGTCCTGCTGCCTCCCTGATCCTCGGGTCCCCCCATTTCAAAGGAACCAAGGAGGGTGCTCTGCTCAGGGGCTTCTGTGAGGGGCGACCGAGGCCCAGCCCTGTGCCTGCGCACAGCAAACTCCCGTGAATGTCCCCTGATGCAATTGGGTCTGAGTTTGGCTGGCGCGGGGGCACAGATGTCAGTCAGGAACGCGGGGTCAGCAGAGGGCACCCCGACTCCCCCAACAGCCCCAGCTAACAGAGCTGGCATCCCTAAGCACTGCGTGCAGCCATTGCACTCCATGCAGTAACTCACCTGATGCTCACAGCAAACCAGGAGGTGAGAACTGTGTTCTCCATGTCACAGGGAGAAAAAGAGGCCCACAGAAGCTAAGTCACTCACCTGAGGCCACGGTAAGTGTTTACCGTAAGTGGCCCAGTGGGGCTGGTAAGTGGCTGATCTGGGAATAGGTAGGTGGGTGGATGGATGGATGGATGGATGGATGGATGGATGGATGGAAGGATAGATGGGTGGGTGGGTGGATGGGTGGATGGGTGGCGAGCCCAGGCCCTGGCTAGAGATGGGGTAGAACCCCTCGGAGGCTGCTCTGGCCCCAGACTTGGCCCAGTCGCTCCCCAGGAGAAAGAAGAGTTGGCAGAACAGAAGGTGATAGCAGACAGCACAGGGGGCTGAAGGCCTTAAGGCTGGGTTGGGGTCTGAATGCCCGGCACGGGGTGGGGAGGGTGCCAGCCCTCACCAATGCGCTGAGGATGGGATTTCCTAGGACACTCTGAGAACCTGTAGGCTGATGACACAGGACGTGGCAGCCTTGTAGCTGCTCTTGGGGACGCAAGCTGTTGTGGCCTCCGAGTCCAGCCAGGTGTGTCCTTGGCCAGGTGAGCACCAAGCCGGAGCCTCCCAGACAGCCCTGCTCACTGTTCCCAGGTAGGCCCTCTTCTGCTCCTGGCCCTTCTCCGCCCCCTCCCTCGGAGCTCTGCCCACGTGGCGTGTCTAAGTCCCCTTGTCAGTGAGGCCATCAAGCCCTCCTTCCCATGGGGGCCACCACCTGCTTGCTTGGCCAGGCTTCTGCCCAGGTGTGCATCCCTGTCACTGCTGTGGGGTCCCCACCACAGCATCCCCGGCACCTTGTCTGCCGAGTGAACGGAGCAGCAACCATCAGTCATCTCTCACTTGGGTCAGTCTCTTACACATCTTGTACCCCCTCTGAATGGCTCTAAAGTCACATCACTACGGGGGAACTCTCCCACACCCCTTCCCCTGGCCGCATCCCCCTGGCATCCCAACGCCCAGGACAGACGCCCCTGGAGGCTGTGCTCTTCCTGCTGAGAGCTCCCGCGAGCCCAGAGGGTGTGCTCCATCCTGAGTTTGGGGGACCTCGCGACTCCTCACCAGAGGGAGCAGGCAGACGTCCTACAGATGCAGAGACCTGGGGAGTCGGGGACCTGCCTGCCCAAGGTCACACGGCTGGTGAGCAGGGGTTGGAGCCCTGTGTTCACCACGACAAGGCAGCACACAGGGGCTCAGATTTCTTGGGACACCGCAGCCCCGTCTCTCCCCGGACACCCCGCCGACTGCCAGGAGGACTTCCGTGAGGGGAGGCCTGGCTTTCCTAAGACCTCACGTGAGAACGATGGGTTCACCCGAGACACAAGCATCCAGGCAATGGCTGCTGGGGGGTGGGGTCACAGCGGACCTGGCCCCCACAGCCGAGCCCCTGGAGACCCTGCTGGAGCGCCATCTGAGAAAATTCAGTGTTCATGGAACAGAGAATGAGGTCAGAGCAAGGGGTGGAAAGGGTTTTGAATCCCTCTGGGGGGCTACAGTCCCTGAGAAACGTGGGATGGAGCCGGCCTCCAAGGGCAGGGGGCCCTGCCATACAGAGCCCCCTGGGCACCCGGAGAGGGGTGCAGGGCCCCAGCACTCAGAGTAAGAAGCAGACAGACCAGGGATGGATTACCCAGTAAGCAAGTGAAACTCCTGTGAAATTGTTCGCTACAGATTAGTAAGGAAGCACAAGGAAGCCTGTGCTTACCTTGCTGACTGGGTCATCCATCCCTGTCAGGGATTGTAAATTTGAAAAGAGGCTTTGATTTTGTAAGAGGTGCTGTGGGGTTGGGAGAGAGACAGATGCCAGCCATGCCCAGAAGCAGAATCTTTGAAGTGGAGAAAAAATGTGAAAATGTTCGCTACAGATGATCTGGTGAGCAAGGTAAGCACGGTGCTTACCTTGCCTATTGGATAATGTGCTCCTGAGACAGACAGACTCTCGGGCAGGTGGGGTGAGGTCTGTGCTAGCCGGGCTCCTATAATCACAACAATCACATTAGCATCCTGTGGGGATCAAGGCTTCCCGGGTCCTCCGCAGCTATGAGGACGAGTGTGGGGCCCCGCCTGGTGGGAATCTGTCTCTCTATAGAGAAGCATCTGGAACAGCCCTGCTCGTGGTTGGGAAAGAAAGCAGCATCTTGGGTGCCTAGTATGAAAACAATTTTTGCATATTTTTTTCCTGCCTAGTGATCCTCCTCGGTAGACTGGGACCTTTTTATAACACTCTGATCACCACAGTGCACATTTGATCCTTTAAGCCTTTTGACCTAGCACAGCTGCATGGGCACTTTGCCTGTTATGACGTCCTCCGTAATCCTTACGGAAGCAGATCACCAGGCCTTTCTTTCACGGTGCTGATGAATGGGTTTGAACCACCAACCTTTAGATTAGTTGAGCGCAAACCGTTTGGGCCACCCAGGGATGAAGTTCTGCTCTGTAACACAGAAGTCGGAATCCACTCAACGGCGATCGGTTTGCTGTTGGGTTTGGTAACGTACTCTGAGAAACTGTGGTTGAAACTCCCCCTTATAGCCCGCCAAGTGGACACTCACCTCTTATCTTCCTGCTGCTGTTGTTCGCTGCTCTCAGGTCAGCCCCGTCTTAGTCTGGAAGCCCCTCTGAAACCTGTTCAGCACCCTAGCAACACGCAGACCTCCGCTGACAGACAGGTTGTGGCTGCGCGTGAGGCGCCTTGGCTGGGAATGGAACCCAGGTCTCTCCCACTGAACCACCACTGCCTCCTCTAAGCTGCCTTCGATTTTTCACCAGTAGAAACAAGAACGCCAGGAACATCGTCACCTATTCCACCCTTCAGGGATGTCCGCAGGAGAAAATCTCAGAAGCCGAATCAGCAGCCAGAGGTGTGCGCGTTCTCATTACTTCATGACATGGTACTTTCTCAGAAGGTGCCGGGGTGTGCACCCACGGGCAGTCCAGGAAGGTGTGGCCACAGCCACACTAGTGGTGAACTTTGTTACTGTTTCAGTCATGGGTGAAAAGCGGCATCTGCATAACTTCACTGTGCGTCTCTTCGTGTCTGAACTGGTCATTTTTTTAGATACTTGTGAACCAGCATTTGGTCTTGCCAGAGGGGTCCGCACACACACACACACCCCC
>NW_004444047.1:3305011-3339429 GCF_000243295.1 Trichechus manatus latirostris | reverse complement strand
CACACACCCACACCCACACCCACACACCCACACACACACTACATGGCAAACACTCCTTTGTTTGGAGACACTTTGCAAGCTAAGTGCATGCTTTTTCGGCCCCCACTGTCAGTGGTGGGGAGGGAGGCCCCCCAGACACACCCCAAGGGTATTAGGAGAAAAGGCCTGGGCAAGGCAGGTTGGTAAACTTGGTGCAGCGGACGACGGATTTCTTTTTGGGGGAGAGAAAGAGAGAGAATCGATGTCGAGGGCCGTGTGGCTGTCAGAGTTCTGTTCTGAGCACAGCGCAGCTTCAGCAGGACCACTTACCATCCCCATTAAGCTGACAAGTGTGCTCAGAAGAGAAAAATGATTTTTTTATGGCATTTACTGCTCAAACCTACCCACCCCGCTGAGAAAACAGAACCCACTAAGAAGGCAGATTGGATTTGGTCTCCCCATGGCTCTTTGTCCTGTCTAGAATTACGCCCACAATACTCCACAATACCCAGCACAGAGGAAGGACTCAGTAAACATTCGTCACGTGAATGCGTGAATGAACGAAGGATGGAATGAAGCCAGACCCTCTGAGGACTGCTCTGGTTGGCCCCCACGTCCTTTGATCCTGGGAGGGAGAACATTCCGACCCGCTGGACACCTCCATCAGAAAGGGCACTCACACGCAGTGAGAAGTACTGGGGTTCATTGTTCAGATTGTGGACAGCATCTGTGGAACCCGCACGGCCAGAGGGAGCCAATGGTGGTGTCAGAACACTTGCCGTCAGAGGGAGCTGGAGCTCTAGGGGGCAGGGTGTCACTTCAACATGTCTGGGGGGCTGTCACAGCAGGACACAGGGACACAGCTGGAGCCAGGGATTGGACATCCCAGGCAGGCAGATAACAGCCAGAGTGTCCAAGTGTGGAAAGGGCGTTCTCGGAGGTAGTGAGCTTACTATCCCCAGAGACATGCAAGCAGAGTCTGCTCAGCCATCAACTGGGAATGTTGTGACAGGTACCAGTGGGTACAAAGGTGGTCTGGGGGCCGTGGAAGGCCACAGCCAAGCGGTCTGAGTTCAGGGGGAAGGGGGTTTCTGTGAGCCGGAGCATCGGCAGGGAAGCTCAGCACTGTGGACACGTGGGGATTTCACTGTCCTTTGGAGACTATGGTCACCCTCCCAAGGCTCAGCGAGCTCTTGCTAGCATGTGGAAGGGGGGCTGTGTTCTGAGAGCAGTGTCTCCAGGTCAGGAGCCCGGGTGGAAACACACGGTGGAAGTGCAGCGGGGCCTCCCGGCCAGTCTGCACCGGGGGCTCGGGGAGGCAGGGCCTCCGTCCAGGCGAGGTGCGATAAGCATTCCAGGAATGATGATTGCTTCCTCCTGTGGGCAGCCATCCTCCCTGCCTCCTGCCAGCTGCTCTCTCCGGCAGCTCTGGGCGGAGAGCGGGTCTGGGCTCTTGATGAGCCGCCAGCCTTGCCCTCACGGCAGCCTCGATGAGATCACAGGGGTGGTCCGCACGCCTGTCAGCCCCCCACATGTAATGGGGAGCAGGTGTTCCCAGGGGGCCCAACTCGGGGAGGAGATGCCTGAGCATCAGGCCCCGGTACCAGCAGATGAACACAGCCAAGCACTCTGCTGGGCCCGTGAGGCTCATGACTTTGGCCCCCAAGGCAGCTTAGCAGGGAAAGGCCGCGCCCCATTTTGTGGACAGGGAAATAGACGCCGGGAGAGGTGGGGACCTGACCTGCTCACACGGACTCTGGGGGGCAGGACAGACTTGGACACAGAGCCAGGGGGTCTGGGCCAGGGCACGTGGCTCCTGACAACACACACAGGTCAGGTCCTGACCCTCACCTCCGGGCAATGCGGCCACCAAAAGGCAGGGCCATCCCCATCCTGCCGGCCAGAGCATGTTGGTTGACCGGAGAACCAAATTCAGTGCTGGATGTCCCCCTAGCTTTCTGTTCTCCTTTTCTTCCCTCAAGCAGCGTCCCCTGATGCAGAGCTGAGGGCAGAGACCCAGCCCCAGAGACACAGCCAGAGTCTCCCCTGGGCTGTCTTAGTTATCTGGCGCTCTGTAACAGGAATAGCACACGTGGGGGGCTTTAACAAACGGAAATTCATTCTCTCACAGTTTAGGAGGCTAAGCATCCAAACTGAGGGTGCCAGCTCTAGGTGGAGGCTTTCTCTCTCCGTCGGCTCTGGCGAAGCTCCTTGTCACCCTAGCGCCTGTCCCTCGGCTCCTGGGCCATCTCCATGTGGTGCAGCGTCTCTCTTCCCCCATCTCCACCTGTTCAATCTGCTCTTTTTTATCTCAGAAGCAATGGACTCAAAACACATCCTACACTAATACTGCCTCATTAACACAACCGAGAAAACCCATTCTCAAAAAGGATTATAACCACAGGTATAACCCACTGCCGTCGAGTAGATTCCGACTCATAGCCACCCCATAGGGTTTCCAAGGCTATACATCTCGACGGAAGCAGACTGCCACATCTCTCCCAGGAGCTGATGGTGGTTTCAAACTGCTGGCCTTTCTGCCAGCAGCTGATCGCTTTAACCACTGCACCACTAGGGCTCCTTTACTACGCGTATAAGGGTTAGGATTTACAACACATATTCTGGGGAGACACAATTCCATCTGTAAGATGGACTTTGTTATGGATGGAATTGTGTCCTCCCAAAAATACAGGTTGGGAGTTCTGACTGCTAACTTCTCGTTTGGGAATAGGGTATTCTGGGTTATACTGATGAGGGTGTGGTGGGGGGGGTCCCAGACCTCATCACTTCTGACTTACAAGGAACAGCATAGACGCAGAGACAAGCTAGCCTGTGAATTGCCAAGGGACCAAGGAGCAGAAGGGCCAACGACCTTCCTCAGAGCTGAGCAAGAGAGAGCCTCCCCCAGAGCTGGGGCCCTGGGTTTGTGTTTGCAGCCTCCTACACTGTGAGAAATGAGCTTCTATTCTTTAAAGCCACCCACCCACACGTGGTATTCCTGTTAGAGCAGCACTCGGAGACCGGGACACGCCTCCTCTGAGCCACAGATTCTCCTGACTTTAGGGCCCGGCTCTGCGGGGAGGTCCTTGCCTCAGCTTGTCCAGGTGGCCTGGCGCTGTGGGGTTCCTGGGCTTGCAGACTGGTCGCCCCGTCGTCTTCAGATAATGTTGGTCCCCCCACCGCGTCTACCTTCCTCTGTGCTGCGTCTGCTCTTTTCTATCTCGGAAGTGATTGGCCTAAGACACACCCAACACAGACATGGTCTCGTTAACGTAACAAAGAAACCCCTATTCCCAAATGGGATCACACATACAGGGGTTAGGATGTGCAACGCATATCCTGGGGGGGCACAATTCAATCCATGACAGGCGTTATCCTAAGCATGTCGCTCCCCAGGGCATCCTATGACGGGAGCATCAGTGCTCCCAAATGCAGAGGAAGGAGACTGGCCAGGACATGCCAGGTCAGTCCCCTGTGTGAGGCAGCGCACCTGGACTCTGAGCCCGGGGACACTGACCAGGAGTGGGATCTAGTTGCCTGGGGCTCTGTTGGCAGGTGCAATGGAAGTAATAATTGGTAGCAAAAAATGGCTAATGTGAGTGCAGCTACTGTAGAAAAGAGTTTGGTCGTTCCTCAAAAAGTCAAACCATCCGACCCAGCAATCCCAATCCTAAGTACACACCCAGAGGGAGTGAAGCAGGAACTCAGACAGAAACCTGCACACCAGTGTTCACTGCGGCACTTTTCACAAGAGCCAAAAGGTGCCAACAACCAAAATGTCCATCAGCAGAGGAATAGACGGACAAACTGTGGTGTCCACACACCGCGGAATACTCCTCAGCCGTAAGGAGAAATGAGGTCCTGAGGCACACCACCGCATGGATGGACAAACTGTGGTGTCCACACACCATGGAATACTCCGCAGCCATAAGGAGAAATGAGGTCCCGGTGCACACCACCACATGGATACACCCTGAAGACATCACTCTGAGCGAAGTATGCCAGTCACAGTGGACGAACACTGTATGAGCTCACTGACATGAAATAAGCAAATAGATAGCAAACAAAGATTATTAGTGGTTACTGGAGTGGGGAGGAAAATCCTGGAGGCGTAGTGGTCAAGAGCTACGGCTGCTAACCAAAGGTCGGCAATTCGAATCCACCAGGCACTCCTTGGAAACCCTATGAGGCAGTTCTACTCCGTCCTATAGGGTCGCAATGTGGTCACGATGAGAACGGGTCTGGGTTTTTTGGTTTGGAGCTGGGAGGGAAGGGGAAAAGGGGAGTTTTTGGTGGGTGGTCACTGAGTTTATGTTCATGGTGGTGGAATGATTTCGAAAAGGTAATGAGAATGGCTGCAGAACTTGAAGAATGTTATCAAAGTCACTGAATTGTAAATATAGAAATTGTTGAGATGACGTATGTCTTGTTATGCATATTTTCACCACAATTTTTAAAGAAACGGCTCATGTGAGCACTCTGCCTCTCCCGAGTCATCTCGGATCGGCCCACACAAGCACATGACATGGAGAGAGGTGGGGCCGTGTACCGAGAGGCCCGACCGCTCCATAATTTAGGGGCCCCACCCCTCCATAATTTAGGGGCCCTCTTTAAGAAAGGAGCCCTGGTGGCACATTGGTTAAGAGCTTGGTTGCTAACCAAAAGGTCAGCAGTTCGAATCCACCAGCTGCTCCTTGGAAACCCTATGAGGGAGTTCTACTCTGTTCTATAGGATCACTATGAGTCGGAATCGACTCGCTGGTGGCTTTTGGTTTTGGTCCTTTGAGAGAAAAACCCACAAAATTATGAATACAAAATCGGGGAAAGGTGAATAGATTTATAAGTAGAAAAATATCACCACATTACATATTTTTAAAAACTGACAAATACCATAAATATTAAAAATCCAAATAATTAACGCAGGATTTTTGTTCCCTGCCCAACAGGCCTGGAGGTTACTTTCTTCCTACATTTTTCCTCTGTCTGCTTCTCACGTCAAGGCAGTAATATCACGAAGACTAGAAAAATAGTTCTGTCTTTCCTCGATCAGTGTGATTTCAATCTGGTTGTGGTTAGTACTAGTTTAGAAATGCTTTTCATTTGTTTTTTTAGCTTCACAACTCGCTATGGACCGCGCCTCCAAAAATGAGGGTTCTTTTCCATCTGTTTCCATGATTCGCTGTTGGATCTTCCAGCAGTCCAAGAGCTGTTCGTTGCTTCTATTCAAAGTGTCTGTCTTCATCAGAGCCTCTGCTTTTGCTGGAGAATTTCCTATGGTTACAATTTGCTTCTCAGCATCTGTCAGAACGGCCTCTTTGTTCCTCTTTTCTGCCTTTATTTCGTATTCCAGCCATTTCACCTGATTTCTTCCTCATTCCTTAATGGATGGATGCAAAGTTGACGATCAGGCCCTTTGATGTGGATCCAGTTCAGGAGTCTGCGATTTCTCACCTGTTTTATTGAAACGCTCCAAACTGTCTTTGCAGATCATGGTTTAAGCCGCGCGCAGCACGTTTGAGTTTCTCCCCCTTTTGAAGAAGCGTTTTGCCTCTCATCTGTGTTCGTATTTCTCTTCCAAGAGTGGGAAGGTTGGCCATCGCACCGCTAGTCCATGACTGCGCCCCTGTCACGAACGGCTTTGTAACGGGCAGGCCACCTCCTTACACCCTACGGTTCGAGAAGAGCCCAGATTTAAACACCGCACCCAGGAGAGGCATCCGAAAGGAAAGCTATAGCACCCGCTTGCTCGGTGCCAGTGCCCGCAGTGGGGAGGCCAGCAGCTCCTCGGAGGCTAGGGAGCCACGTCACCCAGGCCTCTCCTGGGCTCCCGTCGGTCTGAGCCTTTGTCCTCACTCCCAGCCTGAGTGGGAACGCGCTAAGGGACATGGGGTGTTATCCTGAGCCTGTCACTCCCCACGGCATCCTATGGTGTGAGCACTGATGCTCCCAAATGCAGAAGGAGACTCTCTGAGATGTGCCGGGTTGGTCCCCAGCACTAGGCAGGACACCTGGACTCTCAGCCCGGGGTGACTGACTGGGAGTCGGATCTGTCGCCCCAGGCTCTGTTGGAAATAATAATAATTGGAAGAAAAAGTGGCTGCTGTGAGTTTTTTTCCAGCGTGTTCCCATGATTCACCCCTCGTTATTAACTGAATTAGCCAAAAATCCAGGAGATGCCTGTTGTTTCCATTCAAAATGTCTCTCTTCCTCAGAACTTCTGCTGCTGATCAGAGCTGACCTCCCTCTGCTGAAGACAGTCCCCGTTAGACGGTTTGATGCTTGGCAAATCGTTAACAATTCCTCCGGGACTTCCGGGGGTGACAGCAACACCCAGAAATCGCCATCACGACCCCTGTATGACTGTCACACCCCGTGTGATGAGGTCCCCAGGGAGTGGGCAAGGCCTGACTCTCCAAGCTCACGCATCCCCCTCTCCCCTCGCCCAGGACGACCCTGAAGAGCTCAGGGGGAGTTTGGCCGCCTGCTCTTGGTGGGCGGATGGGTGAGGGCTGCGTTTCTGCTGCTGGGTGGGGCTCCCCGGCCTGGCAGGAACACCTGGGGGCAGACAGCTGGAAAGGATTCCTCTAAGGAGGGAGTCCTTGCAGGATGGAAGGGATTGCATTGAGGAAAAGCAGGCCTACCAGCTCCATCCCAGCCTCGGCTGCCCGCAGGCCCCTCCAGGGTCCTGCGGGGTGAAATGAAGCCAGTCACGTGGCCCCCAAGGCAGAGCCCCCAGAGCCAGCACCCAGGCAGGGCGGTGGTGACCCCAGAGGCTGGCCACCCTGGACCAGACAATGAGCACTGCCTCCTGCCTGCTGCTAGGATGATGCAGCCCCTGCGCGGACCCCTCCCAGCCCGCATGGGGCCACTGCAGCTGCCGCTCTCCTGGCCACCTGGTGGCGGGAACAGCTGTGCACCAGCCGCCCCCGCCCCCGCAATCGCTTGAAGCCGAAGCTCTGCTCAACTTCTCAGGGGCGGGCCGGAGGCGCCTTTCCAAGCCTGAGGCCCAGCCAAGCCCTGCGCTCCCACCTCCCTGCCGCTTGGCTGTGTCCTGACAGAAGAGGGCGGGCAGGGGCTGGGCTGGCCGCAGCCACACGGTGCCGTGGCCGTTATGAGTTAGGTCATGTCCCCAGAAAAGACATGTTGAAGTCCTGACCCGTAAATGTGACTTTGTTTGGAAACAGTCTTTGAGGATGTTATTACTTGACATCTGCTGGGGTGGGGTGGGTCCTCTCCTTAGAAAAGAGAAGGGACAGACAGGCCACGTGGTGACAGACTAGAGTGACGTAGCCACGGGCCAAAGATCTGGCAGCCAGCAGACACCTGGCCTCGGCTCATCACGTCCGTTTTCTCCTGGCCGCCTCACCCCGCCCTGTGACAGGCGCAGCTCCGTTTCACAGGCAAGAACACTGAGGCTCAGCTGTGAAGGGGTGAGAGATGTGGGGTGCTCAGGGGTTCAGGGGAAAAGCGTGTGTGAGCACTGGTGGATCCTGGGGGGCCTTCTTGCTGGCGGAGAGAGAGATTGAGGGGGTGTAAGCCGGGAACACTTCAAGGGGTGCACAAAACCAAGACACCATGCTTGGTAAGGTAGAGGGTCGGTGAAAAAGAGGAAGACCCTCAAGGAGGTGGATTGACACGGTGGCCGCAACAATGGGCTCAAACATAGCAACGACTGTGAGGATGGCGCAGGACCGGGCAGGGTTTCGTTCTGTCGCACGCGGGGTCGCTGTGAGTCGGGCCAGCACCCGACAACAAGAACAGCCCTCCCCTGTCCCGATAAGGCGGGCTCTCGAGGCCTGTAGGCGGGACAAGCAGGTGGAGTCATAACCGTGGAGGCAGCCAATGCTTTTTCTACAGGGGAGAGCTGACCTCGCTTCCATGTCACGGGCAGGCCCCAGTGCCTATGAGCCACGGCCACTTTGTCAATCCCGTTTCTGAGCCGTCCCTTCCCACTCCAGGTACCAGCCTGGTGGGGACGAGCATGAGCTCCACAGTCAAACAGCCTGGAGCCCTGCCTCTGCCCCACACCAGCTGTGTGGTCTTGGGAGAGATCCTTACCGTCTCTGAGCCTCAGTTTCCTCATCTATAAAATGGGAATAACACGAACATCCACCCCATGAGGTGGCTCCAGGGGCTGAGTGACTATGTGCATGTGGGATATTGCACACACACACTAGGTGTTCTGCCGTATTGGCCGTCAACACCGTCAGCAACGAGCTGCTTCCACGAGAGCTTCCACTCTGCCAAATGTCCCAACTGCACCCTCAATGTGGGTGTCACGATGTCACTTTTGCTCGCACAGAAACTAAAGCTCAAAGGTTTAAGTGGCTTTTGGAGGTCACCAGCTGTGGAGGGGCAAAGCCAGGATGTAAATCCAGACCCCTCCACTCCAGGACCCACATTCACCACCCACTGTCCCATCTGCCCTGCACCCGGGCTCTCCCTCTGGGTCCCTGAGTCCTTTCTACAATGGGACACACACCTTTTGGGGCTGAGGGAAGGACACCAGAGCACGTGGTACAGCATGGCAGTGTCTGAGACGTCATGGGTGTGAGGGCTTTGGCTTGGGACAAGGCACAATGAGCCCTGATGTCACCAACCACAGTCTGGATAGGGTTAGGTATGGATGAAACCACAGGGTTAGTGTTAGGGTTAGGTATGGATGAAACGGCATGGTTAGGGTTAGGTATGGGTGAAACAGTAGGGTTAGGGTTAGGGTTAGGGTATGGATGAAGTGGTAGGGTTAGGGTTAGGGTTAGGGCTAGGGTATGGACGTACCAACGGCCTGAAGCCACCAAGCAGCACTTCAGAGCTTGTGGGCTATGTGTCCACACTTGGATGAAACTGAGAATTAAAATAATTGCCTAAATACATAAATATAAATAAGCATAGACCCAGAAAAAGTCTAGAAAGCCCTGACTCACTATTAACAGTGGTTATCGTTGGGAAATGGAATCACGGATTAAGGGTAGCTTTCAATTTCCACTTCACCTACTTAGGTGCTGTTTGAGTTTTTTCATAATAAGCATGTTGAACTCTCATAATTTTTCTATTAAAGAAGAGAGTAATCTTAAAATACTAAAAAACTAACAATGAACAAAAAATAATAATCGTCCAGCTGGTTTGGCCAAGAAAGCTCTCCTTCCTTCATTCCTTTGAATTGCTCCGGGCAAAGGGTCATGGTTTTCCCATGGCGCCCACCCCCACTCGCCTCACTCACAGCAGGGACACCTGAAAGGCCAGAGTGGGGGTGGGAAGTGGGGGGCAGGCAACTGGTTGACCTCGAAGGGGTATGGTACAGATTCTCCCAGTTGGGGCTCAGTCCTGGCCCGGAAGATCCAAGGGCCCAGGAAGCATCAGATCCCAGGGAGATGAGGACTGACTCCCCCAGGCATCACCTGAACCCCTCCTCTGTGGCAGCACAGGTACAACCACACCAGCACCTCCTGGCACCTCTCTCCACACGGAGGAAAAGGAAGGACTTCTGCAGCATGCCTCTCTGCAGTCCCTGGGCGGTGCACACAGTTAAGCGCTGTACTGGTAACTGAAAGGTTGGAAGTTCAAACCCACCCGGAAGTGCCTTGGAAGTAAGGCCTGGTGACCTGCTTCCGAAAGGTCACAGTCTTGAAAACCCTAAGGAGTGCAGTCTTAGAAGAAATACAGCCAGAACATTCCTTAGAAGTGAGAATAGCAAGACTTCAGCTCACTTACTTTGGAAACGTCATCAGGAAAGACCAATCCCTGGAAAAGGACATGCTATTTGGTAAAGTGGAGGTCAGTGCAAACGAGGGAAACCCTCCATAAGATGGACTGACACAGTGGCTGCAACAGTGAGCTCAAACATACCAATGATCATGAGGATGACGAAGGACTGGGCAAAATTTTGTTGTGTTATACATAAGGTCATCATGAGTCAGAGCTGACTTGAGGGCACCCAAAGACAACAACAATGGGAGTTCTATGTTTAACTTTTTGAGGAATAGAGCTGTGTGATGCTGGGACACCAACGGATTACTCTGTAAGGAGTTGTCATTGTTGTTGATGTTGTTAGGTGCTGTCGAGTCAGTTCCTTCTCCTAGCCACCCTAGGTACTACAACAAAACCCTGCCCGGTCCTGCACCATCCTCACAATCGTTGCTATGTTTGAGCCCATGGTTGCAGCCACTGTGTCAGTCCATCTCCTTGAGGGTCTTCCTCTTTTTCACTGACCCTCTACTTTACCAAGCATCATGGATTGAATTGTGTCCCCCCAAAATATCTGTCAACTTGGCTAGGTCATGATTCCCAGTATTGTATGATTGTGTACCATTTTGTAATTTGTTGTGATTTCCTTATGTGTTGTAAACTCTATCACTATGATGTAATAAGATGGATTAGCAGCAGTTATACTAATGAGGACTGCAAGATTAGATAGTGTCTTAAGCCAATCTCTTTTGCAATATAAAAGAAAGAAGCGAGCAGAGACACATGGGAACCTCATACCACTAAAAAAGCAGCACTGGGAGCAGAGCGCATCCTTTGGACCTGAGGTGTCCTGTGCTGAGATGTTCCCAGACCAAGGGAAGACTGATACATCACAAGGACCTTTCTCCAGAGCTGACAGAGAGAGAAAGCCTTCCCCTGGAGCTGGTGCCTTAAATTTGGACTTGTAGCCTACTAGACTGTAAGAGAATAAATTTCTCTTTGTTAAAAGCCATCCACTTGTGGTATTTCTGTTATAGCAGCACTAGATGATTAAGATACCAAGCATGATGTCCTTCTCCAGGGACTGGTCCCTCCTGATAACATGTCCAAAGTTCTTGAGACAAAGTCTCACTATCCTTGCTTCTAAGGAGCATTCTGGCTGTGCTTCTTCCAAGATAGATTTGTTCATTCTTCTGGCAGTCCATGATATAGTCAATATTCTTTGCCAACACTGTAATTCAAAGGCATCAATTCTTGTAATGAGTAGCCTTATGCATAACTCATTTTGTAATTTGGCAGCGTGCCTTTGGGATGGATTCCTAGAAGTGTATTGCTGAGTCAAAGGGTAAGTGTGGATGTAATTCTGGTAGGAACTCAGCACGGCATCTAGAAGCACTGGGAGCTTCTCAGACCAGTTTGCCTGTGTGTCTGCTGGAAGGGAAGTCCACCCACGCTCTGTCCAGCGGCCATGTCTTAGAAACATTTGGAACTCCCATCAAGCCAGCCATCATGACAGGTGACATTGCTTTGTTTGTCCCATCCAGTACAAAGTGGCCCTCAAGCCCTCTGGACAGGCGGAAACCCGGCCCAGGCTTCAGTGCCAGAAGGTAAAATCAGTCATTTATGGCTGCATGGAAAACCACCCCAGACGTAGCAGTGTCAGAAGGAAAAATTTGATTAAAGAGTCAACTAGAATTAACAGGGTTTATTGAGTAAGAAGCTGTTCATGAACAGGGAGCATCCAAGTTCAAAGTGGCAAGGATTTCAAATAAGCAGCTCAAGCACAGGGATTTTAAAGGTGGTTGGACGGCCAGAAGAACGAACAAGTCTGGGTTGGAAGAAGTACAGCCAGAATGCTCCTTAGAAGCGAGGATGGTGAGACTTCGTTTTGCTTACTTGGGACATGTTACCAGGAGGGAGCAGTACCTGGAGGACGTTTTGCTTGGAGTTAATGGATTGAATTGTGTACCCCTAAAACTTGTCTCAACTTAGGTAGGCCATGATTCTCAGTATTGTTGGTTGTCCACCATTTTGTGATCTGATGTGATTACCCTACGTGTTGTAAACTCTACCTCTATGATGTTAATGGGCCAGGATTAGAGGCAATTATGTTAATGAGGCAGGGCTCCATCTACAGGATTAGGTTGTATGTTGAGTGAATCTCTTCTGAGATATAAAAGAGAGAAGCGAGCAAAGAGCAGAGGGACCTCATGCCACCAAGAAAGAAGAGCCGAGAGCAGAGAGCAGAGCGCATCCTTTGGACCTGCACTTAGAAGCTCCTAGACCAGGGGAAGATTGATGACAAGGACCTTCCTCCAGAGCCGACAGAGAGAGAAAGCCTTCCCCTGGAGCTGGCATCCTGAATTCAGACTTCTAGCCTCCTAAACTGTGAGAGAATAAACTTTCGTTTGTTAAAACCATCCACTTGTGGTATTTTTGTTACAGCAGTACTAGACAACCAAGACACTTGGTAAGGAAGAGGGTCAGAGAAAAAGAGGAAGACCCTCGATGAGATGGATTGACACAGTGGCTGCAACAATGGAGTCAAACACATCAATGATTGTGAGAATGGTGTAGGACTGGGCAGCATTTCCTTATCGTGTACATTGGAGTTGCTGTGAGTCAAAGAGGACTCTATGCCTCCTAACAAAAACGACAACAAGGGGATTTCCAGTAGGGAGTTACAGTGACTGGATTTTAGGTATGTCTTTAATCAAAGTGAGGGTCTTACAAAGTGGGGGTCTTTCTGTCATTGATTCCATAGACATACTTGTCAGATGGGAATTGGTTGTTCTGCTATGGTGAGTCAGAAATACTTCTAACTGTCCAGTTGTTTTTTTCTGGGAAAGTCTCTGCCGCTAGGACAGTTTGAAAACTCCCTATTGTATGCACCTGGCACAAACGGCCATCTTGATTTATTGTTCTCCAAAAGGTCCAAACGCACACCAGCAGCCATTTTGTTCCTTACTTAGGGTCTTAGTTAGCTGGTGCTGCTATAACAGAAATACCACAAGTGGATGGCTTTAACAAATAGAATATTATGTGTGTGCTTTAAGTGAAAGTTCACAATTCAAGTTAGTTTCTCATACAAAAATTTATACACACATTGTTATGTGACCCTAGTTGGTCTCCCTAGACTGTGACAGCACTCTCCTCCTTTCCACTCCGGATTTCCCATGTCCATTCAGCCAGCTCCTGTCCCTCTCTGCCTTCTCATCTCCCCTCCAGACAGGAGCTGCCCATTTAGTCTCATGTATCTACTGAGCTAAGAAGCACACTGTTGACTAGTATCATTTTACGTATTATAGTCCAGTCTAATCTTTGAAGAGTTGGCCTCGGGAATGGTTTTGGTTTTGGGTTGACAGACAGTCCAGGGGCCATATCTTCCGGGGTCCATCCAATCTCAGTCAAACCATTAAGTTTAGTCTTTTTACTAGAATTTGAGTTCTTTTTTAAAATTTTTTTTATTTTCTCCCCAGACAAAAATTTATACATACATTGTTATGTGACTCTAATTGTTCTTCCCATACTGTGACCGCACACTCCTCCCTTCCACCCGATTCCCCATATCCATTCAACCAGCTCCTAACCCTCTCTGCCTTCCCATCTCACCTCCAGACAGAAGCTGCCCATTTAGTCTCTTGTATCTACTTGAGCTAAGAGGCACACTCCTCTCGAGTATCACTTTATGTCCCACAGTCCAGTCCAATCACTGTCTGAAGAGTTGGCCTCGGAAATTGTTTTACTACTGGGCTGACAGAGAATCCAGGGGCCATGCTTTCCCGGGTTCCTCCAGTCTCAGTCAGACCATTAAGTCTGATCTTCTGGTATTCTTACTAGAATTTGAGTTCTGCACCCCACCTTTCTCCTGCTCCATCAGGGACTCTCTGCTGTGTTCCCTGTCAGGGTGGTCATTGGTGGTAGCTGGGCACCGTCTAGTTCTTCTGGTCTCAGGCTGAAGGAGTCTCTGGTTTATGTGGCCCTTTCTGTCTCTTGGGCCAATATTTTCCTTGTGTCTTTGGTGTTCTTCATTCTCCTTTGCTCCAGGTGAGTTGGGACCAATTGACGCCTCTTAGATGGCCGCTCGCTAGCTTTTAAGACCCCAGATGCCACTCACCAAAGTGGGATGCAGAACACTTTCTTAATAAACTTTGTTATGCCAATTGACCTAGATGTCCCATGAAAGCATAGTCCCCGGACCCCCACCCCTGCTACTCTGTCCCTCAAAGTGTTTGGTTGTATTCAGGAAACTTCATAGCTTTTGTTTAGTCCAGTGTGTGCTGTCCCTTCCCTTCATCTAAGATAATTCTTGTCTACTGTCTCGTTTGTGAATACCTCTCTCCCTCCCTCCTCACCCTCCTAACCACCAAAGAATGTTTTCTTCTGTGTTTAAACTTTGTCTTGAGTTCTTATAATAGTGGTCTTATACAATATTTGTCCTTTTGCAACTGACTAAATTCACTCACCATAATGCCCTCCAGATTCATCCATGTTATGTTTCACAGATTCATCGTTGTTCTTTATCTCTGCATAGTATTCCATTGTGTGAATATACCATAATTTATTTATCCATTCATCCGTTGATGGGCACCTAGGTTGTTTCCATCTTTTTGCTATTGTGAACAGTGCTGCAATGAACACAGTGTGCATATATCTATTCGGTTGATGCTCTTATTTCTCTAGGATATATTCCAAGCAGTGGGATTGCTGGATCGTATGGTACTTGTATTGCTAGCTTTTTAAGGAAGTGCCAAATTGACTTCCAAATTGGTTGTACCGTTTTACATTCCCACCAACAGTGTATAAGTGTTCCAGTCTCTCCACAACCTCTCCAACATTTATTATTTTGTGTTTTTTGGATTAATGCTAGCCTTGTTGGGGTGAGATGGTATTTCACTGCAGTTTTGATTTGCCTTTCTCTAATGACTAATGATCGTGAGCATTTCCTTATGTGTCTGTTAGCAGCCTGAATGTCTGCTTCTCTTCATTTCCTTTGTCCATTTTTTAATCCGGTTATTTGTCTTTTGGTTGTTGAGGTTTTGCAGTATCTTGTAGATTTTAGAGATTAGATGCTGATTAGATTTGTTGTAGCCAAAAATTTTTCCCCAGTCTGTAGGTTGTCTTCTTGCTCTTCTGGTGAAGTCTTTTGATGAGCATAAATGTTTGATTTTTAGGAGCTCCCAGTTATCTAGTCTCTCTTCTGGTGTTTCTGCATTGTTACTTACGGTTTGTATTCTGTTAATGCCATACATTAGGGGTCCTAGCATTGTCCCTATTTTTTCTTCCATGATCTTTATTGTTTTAGATTTTATATTTAGGTCTTTGATCCATTTTGGGCTAGTTTTTGTGCATGGTGTGAGGTATGGGTCTTGCTTCATTTTTTTGCAGATGGATATCCAGTTATGCCAGCATCATTTGTTAAAGAGACTGTCTTTTCCCCATTTAACAAAATTTGGGCCTTTGTCAAATGTCAGTTGCTCATAGGTGGATGAATTTATGTCTGGATTCTCAATTCTGTTCCACTGGTCTGTGTATCTGTTGTTGTACCAGTACCAGACTTTGACTACCATGGCGGTATAACAGTTTCTAAAATCAGGTAGTGTGAGGCCTCCCACTTTGTTCTTCTTCTTGAGTAATGCTTTACTTATCCAGGGCCTCTTCCCTTTCCATAGGAAGTTGGTGATTTGTTTCTCCATCTCCTTAAAAAATGCTGTTGGAATTTGGATTGGGATTGCATTGTATCTGTAAATCACTTTGGGAAGAATTGACATTTTCACAATGTTGAGTCTACCTATCCATGAGCAAGGTATGTTTTTCCACTTATGCAGGTCTCTTTGGTTTCTTGCAGTAGTGTCTTGTAGTTTTCTTTGCATATGTCTTTTACTTCTCTAGTTAGATTTATTCCTAAGTATTTTATCTTCTTGGGGGCTATTGTAAATGGTATTGATTTGGTGATTTCCTCTTCAAAGTTCTCTTTGCTGGTATAGAATATCCAGCTGATTTTTGTATGTTTATCTTATATCCTGATACTTTGCTGAAAACTTCTATTAGTTCCAGAAATTTTCTTGAGGGTTTTTTGGAGTTTTCTGTGTATAAGATCATATCATCTGCAAATAGAGATACTCTGACTTCTTCCCTACCAATTTGGATGCCGTTTATTTCTTTTTCTAGCCTAATTGCTCTGGCTAGGACCTCCAGCACAATGTTGAATAAGTGTGGTGATGAAGGGCATCCTTGTCTGGTTCCCAGTCTCAAGGGGAATTCTTTCAGACTCTCTCCATTTAGGATGATGTTAACTGTTGGCTTTATATAAGTGTCCTTTACTATGTTGAGGATTTTCCATTCTAGTCCTATTTTGTTGAGAGTTTTTATCATGAATGGGTGTTAGACTTTGTCAAATGCCTTTTCTGCATCAATTGATAAGATCATGCGGTTCTTGTCTTTTGTTTTATTTATGTGATGTATTACATTGATTGTTTTTCTAACGAACAAACAAATTTATTCTCTCACAGTCTAGGAGGCTAGAAGTCTGAATTCAGGGTGCCTGTTCCAGGGAAAAGCTTTCTCTTTCTGTCGACTCTGGAGAAAGGTCCTTGTCATCATTCTTCTCCTGGTCTAGGAGCTTCTCAGTGCAGGAACCCCAGGTCCTAAGGATGCGCTCTGCTCCTGGCACTACTTTCTCGTTAGTATGAGGTCCCTCTGTTCTCTGCTTGATTCTCTCTTTTATATCTCAGAAGGGATTGACTCAACATACAACCTAATCCTCTAGATTGAGTCCTGCCTCATTAACATAACTATCTCTAATCCTGCCTCATTAACGTCATAAAGGTAGGATTTACAACACATAGTCACATCAGATGACAAAATGGTGGATAATCACACAATACTGGGAATCATGACCTAGCCATGTTGACACGTTTTGGGGGGACACAGTTCATTCCCTAACACTGAGCACTGGCTGAAAGTAGTGACCACTTATTTACTCATGGATCCGGGGCTTAGCTGGGCAGTTCATCTGCAGGTCTCTCTGGTGCAGCTGTGCCCAGCTCTCACGGTTGGGTGGTTGGTGCCTCTGTCTCCACGTGGCATCTTCTCCTCAAGCAGTAGTGTCCAGAGCAGAAGGGATGAGACCTCAGAACCCCCACAGAATCATGTCACCACAGTCTATAAGTCAGAGCAAGTCAGAGTCCAGACTCAGAGGGGTGGAGACAGAGTTTCCGTCTCCAGATGGAGGGAGGGGGGCTCCACCGTGCACAGGGGCATGCGTGCAGGGAGGGGAGGGGTTTCTCCAGTCCAGTACCAGGTCTGCATCCTGTTCTAGCCTTGAGATCCCCTCTGTCTTTGGGGCAACCATGGCTTGGAGAGAGGAGTTCTGGCCCTGGAGCCAGACCAGCCCACACTAGACCCCTGCTTAGGTGCTGGGGACCCTGAGTAAGGTCCCCTGAGACTGAGCTGGCAGAATCAATGCCCACGGCTCTTGGGGTCTGCCTAAAGGTCGGTGAGATACGGGTGTGGGTCTCCTTCAAACAGATGTTGTTGCCGTGGAGTTGGCTCTGACTCACGGAGACCTTACGCATAACAGAATGAACCACTGCCTGGTCCTGTGCCATCTTCCTGATGGTCTGTATGTTGCAGCCATTGTATCAATCCATTGCATTGAGGGTTTCCCTTGTTTTACCCGCTCCTCCACTTTACCTACCATGATGTCCTTTGCTGATGATGTGTCTAAAGCAAGTGAGCTGAAGTCTAACCATCCTCACGTCTACGGAGCATTCTAGTTGTATTTCTTCTAAGATTGATTCGTGCATTCTTCTGGCAGTCCAGTATATTCAGCTTTCTTCCCCAACACCACAGTTCCAAGGTATCAATCCTTCTTGTGGGGTGGGGGAGGGAGGGAGGAAAGGGAAGGGTGGAGAAGGGAGGGAGACAGACAGGAAGGAAGGGAAGGGGGGGAAGGTGCTTTCAACCCTTCGTGCTTTATGCTGAGAAGTTTTGTTGTTGTTAGGTGCTGAGTGGGTTCCGACTCATAGCGACCCGATGTACAACAGAAGGAAACACTGGCCGGTTCTGCGCCATCCTCACAATCGTTGTTAAGTTTGCGCCCAATGTTGCAGCCACTGTGTCAATCCATCTCGTCGAGAGTCTTCTTCTTTTTTGCTGACCTTCTACTTTATAAAGAAGTTACTTTATAAAGAGAAGTTATAGCCGCTTGGAAATCACAGTCCGAGGTTCCAAAACCCCAGGCTATCCGTCTGGATGGACTATCCCCAAAAGTACTCATTTGAAAAACAACGGACTCCTGCGGGCGGCGGTGGGGGGAAATGGAAAGAGCCCTTCGAGTTTCCAAGAACGCACTAGCTTCCTCGGGGTGAAACCAGATCTGGGGGAGGGGAAGAGCCCGAGGGGGGCGGGGCGGAGACTCTGGAGACCCCTCCCAAAGCGGAGATCCTGGGGAAGATGGCTCCCAGTTTTTGCGAAATTGCCGTAAATTGGTCCTCTCTGTCCTGGAGTCCTGCCAAGCTTTTGACCTGCTTTTCCGGCGCATTGAATTGGGGTCGTGTTGATTTGTTTTTCCTGGACTTGCTTCATTTACCACAGCTGCCCTTCGGGCCCACCCTGCGTAATGCAGGCGCGCTGGAAGAGAAATCAATCAAGGCTTGAAGGACGTGGATGTGCGCTCGCATCTTCCGGGGCGGGCCAAGCTCTGCATTCTAATGACCCATTGTCGCTTGGGTAGGGGCTCGGCAGCAGAGCGCAGTTGGTGCCGCGGATTCAAATCCCCCTCTTCCAGCTGCTGCGCGGCCTTAAGCGATGCTGGCCGGAACCTCACAAAGTTGTAGAGAGGACGCAGCCACGCCAGACGCCAGCACCTCCTGCTTGCACGCCCGCTCGCCCCGCCCCGCCCACCTCGGGTGCCCAGTAGGGAAAGGGCAGCTTACGCTGAAGGCGGCGGACACAGCTGGCGTGCGGTCGCTGACCAGGGCAGAGGGGCCTGTCCGGCTCCTGGCGCGCCTCTGGGTCTCCTGCCTGCCAACCTCCTGCAGCCCCATTGGGACCAGGAGCTCGTCGGGGTCGGACGTCAATGGCGCCCTAGCCGAGGCTCCAAGTACTGGGGGGACGACCTAGCAGCAATGCCGGGAAGGCCCCTGACCCCACGGGCACGACTAAAACACTCCCTCCTCACGAACCCTAAGGCCTTCTCAGTGTCTCGCCTCCTCTACACGGGCTGGGGGAGCGGTCCACGCCAGGGGGTGGTGTTTCTCCAAATCCCCCCCCCCACGCCCCACACGTGGAAGCCGGGTCCTGGCTTGGAGGCTCCGGAATATCTCAGGGCTATGGCTGGGCTCCTCCTGTGGCTCCGTCCTTCCCGCCCCCGCCCAGACCCGAGTTATAGAAAAGCCACTCAACGACCCCTTCACAGGCAGGGCCTAGCCCGAGTCTCCCGCGAAGCCCCATGAGAGCTGGGGCTGGGACCTCCCGTTGGAGACGGGCCGGGGTTCCCGAACAAGAAGGGCTGGGACTGCTGCCTAGGCGGTTTCTCCCTCCTCTGAGGCAGGTTTGTCTGCCACGAGAACTCGATGATTCCAGAGCGAGCGCAGCCTGCTGAAGGCACCGAGGTTGATAGAACTCCCGGAGCCTGAGAAACCCACCCAGAAGCCCACGGTGCAGCCTGAAGTGACACAGTGCCGGGCTCTCTTTTTTAAAATACGGGAACATAGCATTTAAACCCATGTGCCCCGTGAGCACCTGGCTCCGGCTTCCTCTTTGAACTCTGATCACCAGGCCCGTGGGACCGCTCTCTGGCCGACAGGGGTCCCACCAGGCTCAGCAGGAGCAGCCAGCAGACCCGGAGCTGCCTGGAGGGCTCGGCCGCCCGCGGCCTGCAGCCCCGCTTCCCCAGCCCAGTCAGCACCTCGCGTGGTGGGCCCCCCCCTAAAGAAAGGTCACGAGAGAGCTCCAGCTGAGAGAGGCCTCTGAGGCCTGGCGGTGGCTGCGTTTTCTCCCACACTGGCACTTGGCGCCCCACGGGAAGCAGAGGAAGGAGGCGCCTGCGGGCTCTGCAGGTGCCCAGCCTCCCTGCCACACCGTTGGCCTCTGACCCTGTCTCTGGGTGCTCCGGGCTCTGGAGTAGCAGTGAGCACGCAGGGACAGGCCCGCAGTTGCCCGCCCTCCACCTCCACTGACAGTGTGAACCCACTGCTCTCCTGACCATCCAGAATGGGGGCAGTTGGGGGGCACCAAAGCTGCTGGGCAGACCCAGCTCCACCTGCCCTCCCCCCTCCGCCCTCCTGGGAGTGGCAGGTGCAGGGACCCCCCCATCCCTCCTGGGGGTCCCCTGGGGTCCTGCGGATGCGGGCTGGAGAGTCCTCCCATGGTGAGGGGAGCAGCTAGCTACAGGCCATGCAAGGACACAGGGCAGGGCTGCCCGCTGGCCGGGACTCACGCCCGGAGGGAAGGGGGGCCTCTGCCAAGGACAGGGCCTGGGAGGGTAGAAGGGGGCCCAGGACCCAGCAGGCTCCGCAGGGGATTAGGAGGGAGAGGGGGGAAAAGGCCCGGGAAAGGCCCGGGCTCCTGGCCGAGTAAGGACACGGCTCCTCGTTTAGCGTAGTTTAATGCTCTCCTATCCCCTGCCTGAAGTCAGTAATGATCCTTCCGCCTTCATGGCTTCTGAACAAGGGACCCGCATTGTCATTTCGTCCCGGGCCCTGCAAATTACGTGTCCAGTGCTGCCCGGAGCTGCGAGGGCGGGACATGCAGCGGGGAGCCTTCCTTCGCAGGGGTCACAGCCCAGAGAGGGTGGGCCACCTGCCCGAGGCCGCACAGCCAGGCCCTGAACCTCTGTCCTTGGGTCTCTGTGGAGGGGAAGAGGGAGGCATGGGGGAGGGACTCGGCCTGCCGCACCCCCGCCCTGCGGGACCCAGACGATGGCGCTCCGCCGGGCGCGGGAAGGTTAAACCAACAGACATAGCGGTGGGGCGGGCGGGAGTCCCGGCGCCTCCCAGCTTTGGGGACTAGTCGGTACCCCCCGCTGGGGCCTGGGGGGGGGAATAATCCGCCCGCGCCCCGGCGCCGCCTGTCCCGAGGGCCTGGGCGGCCGGCGGAGGCGGACGCGCCAGCAGCGGAGCGCGGGCCCAGGCTGGGCGCGGTAAGACCCGAACGACCTGGGGGGGCGGCGAGGAGGCCAAGGGGGAGGACGAGGGCCCCGCGAGGCCCAGGCGCTCCCAGCTGTCCCCGTCCAGGCCCGCCGGGGTGGGGGAGGTGGCGTCGTTTGGGGGATTTAAAGCTGAGAGAGCAGCAAGAGCGCCGGGGCGCTGAGGGCACGGCGGCCGTGGGGGCCTATGCTCGGACTTTTTTCCTGCTAATAAAAGCTCCCCCAATCCGTCGTGCTTTCGGCCCGGGGCAGCGCGCCAGCGGGGCTCAGCCAGGTCCCCAAGTCCAGATCCAGGGCCGCTGAGGGGCCCAGGCTCCCCGGTCCCGGCCTTGGCGGGCGCCTCCGCCGAGCTCGCCTGCCCCACTAGCTTCCGCTGTGGCACTGTTGGGGGCGAGGCGCCCTGGGCCCATTTCGAGGACCCGAAGACTCGAGACAATGGGGCAATCTGCAGCCTGCCGCCCTCGCCCGCACAGCCTCCTTCCCTCCGCTGACCCTCAGTTTCTCGGCTGGGCGGCGGGGCCGAGGCGGGGACGGCAGGCGCCTCGCCCGGGACGCATCGCCCAGGGCCGCGGAGAGGAGGACGCCGGAGGGCAGGGCGAGAGGGAGAGGAGTGGCCGGGCCGCGGGGGGCTCGAGACCCGCCTGGCCTGGGAGAGCGGCGTCGGCGGCCGGGAGGCGCGGCGGTGGGAGCGGAGAGCCCCTGAGAGGCCTCCCGGACGCGAGTGCGGTTTCTGCGGTTCTTTCTAAATGTTCGAGACGAGGGCGCGCCCCGCACTGGCCGCGCTCAGCCACGCCTGGCCGGCCTCCTGCTGCGGCTTTGGGACTGGACGGCGGGTCGGGGAGGGCGCCCTCGGAACAGGCGCGGGTCCGGGGCTTTCCGCCCCGCGCAGCCCGCAGCGCGAGTCCCTGCCTGCTGACGGCGTCCACTTCCCCGCCCGGGCATCCAGACCGCAAACCCCTCACCGCATCCACCCGGCCGCGCCCCTCGCGAGCGCTCTACTCTCCTCACCTGGAGGAGGCGTTTCCCTAGCGGAGGAAGAGGCGCGCGGCCGGGGCGGAGGCTCTGACTGGATTCTTGGCCTGCCGCCCCAGCAGCCTGCTGTCCCCACAGCGTCGGGAGAGGGGGGCGCGCGGCCAGAAACGACCTTGCCTGGGGAAGTCAAACCAAGCCCAGCGACAACCAAGAAAGAAAGCGCTTTCTCCTCCCCAAAAGCTCAAACCCAAATGCGCCATCTGTGAGGGTAGTCGCCCGCGGTGGGCTGGAGTGTTTGCTTTATTGCTTCGTTTTCTCCAGCTGTTTGGCGTCGCGCTCTAGAGCACGTCTCCCTGTGATTGCGAAAGAAAAGCCCCACAGGGCACAGGAGCTGTACTGTGACCCCCAGGGACCCGCCCCGCCACCCTCAAGGTTCGGATCCCGCCGGCGGGGAGGGGTGGTGGGAGAAGCCAGACTTACCGCTGTGAGAGCCGAGCCATCTGGGCCTTGACCGCGGGGGTCTCCGGGACGGTGTCCCTTGGCAGTGCCATCGGAGTGGAACAGTGGGGATGCCCCCCGTGCGGTCAATGGCGCTTACCTGCCCCATCCCTCCCCTGAGGCGGTTGTCTGGGGAGCCGAGGCCCAGCTCCGGTCCCTGTCTGCCTCCTGGAGAGAGGTTTGGTTTGGTTTGGTTTGGGCTTCAATCTTTTTGCATCAGCCCGGGCAGGAGAAGGCTCGCGAAGAGGTGGTGTCCAGGGCAAGGGTCTGAGAGCCCGGCGGTCGTCCCCGCGCCTCCCCCAGCGCCTGGCAGGGAGCTCGCCCTTGCGCCCTCGGTTCCCCCGGCTGCAGCCAGGTCCCAAGGGCCCGGCTGCCCCGTGGCTTCGGTTCTCTTTGGGTCTGGATTCGGAGAAGTCGCTGGGAAATGTCAGCCTTACGGATCAAACATCTCCACGGCTGCAGGGCGTCGCCCAGCCTGGCTGGGTCCGGGATGAGCTGCGGGGCGCAGAGGTGCGCGGCCTGGGGACCTTGGTGCGACCGGCAACCTCCTGGATGCGGGGGGAGGGGCCAGGGTGGTCATCATCCCACTGTTGTTATCCTGATTACCTGGTCAGGTCGGTGCTGTTACTATCTCCATGTTTCTGCTGAGGAAACAGAGGCTTAAAGAGGCATAGCCCCCTACCCCCAGAACTTGGGCACGGAATCCACCAGCCTGGGAGCCCCTGAGGCCAGATGCGCCCGGGGTCAGCCAAGGGACAGAGAGCAGCCGGCTGTTGGAACTACAGCATCAGTATCTCCCAGCGACCACAGACCCCACATGTGGCAGGAAGGCAGGAGGGAGGAGGTTGCTTTCACTGCGTGGGATGGTGGGTCCGCGGTGACCCCAGCAGCTCAGCACACCTCTCTGGGGACAGCTGCAGACTTCCCTGACAGACTTGTCCTCCTGGTGGAAGCCCCAGCTCGCCAGAGAGAGGGAGGAAGGCCGGGGCTGGCTCTCTGTGTAACTTCCCTGCCTGTTTGGCAGACATGATGCCTGGTCTAGGTACCTTCGCTGTTCTTGGCTTTGTATTTTAAAGTTACAGTCAGTCTAGCCACACCTGTGGGGGCCCCCAGTGTCCCTTGGGGAACCGTCCTTCCCAGCAGGGCAGATTCCACCCCCCCCCCCACTGTCTCCCTCACCTGTGGAGGGGACCTTGTCGGACTAAAGTCTTTTGGCCCCTGCACCGCTCGCCTTTGCTGACTCTGAGCCTCCGCCAGCCCGTGCCTTCTCAGCCTCCATTCCACAGAGATGCTCCCTTCAAGTGTGATAGGGAAGGGGTGGGGCTCAGGAAACAGGTGCTCCAGAGACTCAGCAAACGACTCCTGGCTAAGTAGGAAGGGCCCTTGGTGGGGCAAACGGTGAACATACTCGGCTGCTAAGCAAAAGGTTGGAGGTTCAAATCCACCCAGAGGCACCTTGGAAGAAAGGCCTGGCAATGTACTTCCAAAAACTCAGCCACTGAAAACCCTATGGAGAACAGTTCTACTTAGACACACATGGGGTCACCATGAGTACGAATCGACTTGACAGCAACATTGGTTTTTTTCTTTTCCGATGAAGAAATGTGTTAGCCTCTAACATTTACATGTGTCCTGTTCTAAGCAGAGGATTACAGGGAAAAGTAGCTAATTTCCATATTAGATGTCCACTGAGACTCCAGGCTGAGCACTGCCCTCTGTTGGCCTTTTGTACAAATTACAGGCAGAGGAACATCAAAGAGGGGACAGGTGAAGCTGCATGGCTGCTGGGCTCTTGAATGCAGGCCTGAAGTGGCAATAATGACACTTTAGCTTAAGCTCCTTGGGGTTGGGGAATCTTCTCACCCACCACTGTAAAGAACCACAAAGCAGAGTGGGAAGGAGACGCGTTGGTTCAGGTCCCCTCTGCACCTCCCGCTTCTCCACCCTAGCCATTGTTGGGGTGTAATTTGGCAATGAAAAGAGGGTGACGGCTCAGCCTGTCTTCCCCCAGCCATGCACATTCCCCAGGTTCCAGACAGCTCTGACTGCCGGCGCCCAGAGCAGGGCCTCGTACCCTGACTGCATTACCTGGTGGCTATTGGATGAATGAGTGAACAAATAAATGAAGTCGCTGTGCTTCCCCACATTCATTATCTGTGCCATGAGCACCGTCTCAGTTCCTTAGAGCTGCTGTAACAGAAACACCGTAAGTGGCAGCTTTAACAAACAGATTTCTTTTCTCACAGCTCTGGAGGCTGAAAGTCCAGATCAGGGTCTCGGCCGTGCCAATTCCTTCTGTGGCCCCTCTCCTAGTTCCTGGTGTCGCTGATGGTCCTCGGCATTTCTTGGCTTGTAGATGGGTCCTCGAATGTCATCTGTCTTCCGCTATGTGTCTCTGTGTCTATTCTGCTCTCAGACTATCTCAGAAGGATGAGGTTTAGGGCCCATGCTACTCTGTTACGACCTCATTACACAACAGAAGAAAAGCCGGATTTCCAAACAAGGTCACATCCACAGGTACAGGGGCCAGCACATCAGCACCTATTCTGCGGGGGGAGACAGAACAATCTACAACAAGGATAAAACAGGTCCTGCCGTAGTGAGGCCGGGAGAACATCGGGGCTGGGGAGGGCCGTGTGAACCATGAGGAACTGCGGACAGCAACATCCCCCACTGCTGTTGACCTAAAAGGAGTGCTGGTGGTGCAGAGGTTCGAACCCACCAGTCGCTCGACAGGAGGAAGATGTGGCAGTCTGCTTCTGTAAACATTACAGCCTAGAGAACCCTTTGGCGGTAGTTCTACTGTGTCCTATAGGGTCGCTATGAGTCGGAATTGACTCGATGGCAATGGGTTTTGGTTTACTGTTTACCTACCAGGTCCCTGAGGGGTGCAAACAGTTTGCAAGTGGCGATTAACCTAAAGGGTGGTGGTTGGAACCCAGCCAGTGGACCCAGTGGCACCACGGAAGAAAGGCCTGGCGATCTGCTTCCATAAATATTGTTGTTGTTAGTTGCTGATGAGTTGATTCTGGCTCATGGTGGCCCGATGTGTGCAGAGTAGAACTGCTCTATAGGGTTTTCAAGGCTGTGACCTTTCAGAAGCAGATTGCCAGGCCTGTCTTCCAAGGAGCCTCCAGGTGGGTTTGAACTGTCAAACATTCAGCTAGTAGTCCCTGTTTGCACCACCCAGGGACGCCTCCACAAAGATCACAGCCAAGAAAACCCTATGGGGCAGTTTTACTCTGTAGCACATGGGGTCGCCATGAGTTGGAGTCGATTTGACAGCAATGAATTTGCTTTTGGTTTCTGGCGGTTTACCTGTTGGGGCCTTCCCTCCTGCGGAGTCATTGCTGTCTGTTTGTCTTAGGGCCCACACGCTCGGGGAACAGGCTGTGCATCAGAAATCCCCTGGAGATACTAAGAAGCACTTTGGGTGGGGAGGCAGGGAAGAGGGGTTTAAACCCCACTTCAGTTCTGCCCCATGCTAGGCCCTGAAGCAGACCAGAGACTTTACTTTAAGGCAACATGCTCACTTTAGAAATGGCGTGGGGCGTAAGGGTTCAGGGGAGCTTGAAGGGGAAAAATCCAAGATGTCCCCATCTCCAAAGGGAGGTGTTCAGTTATTTCAAGTCAGTTCCACAGGTTTCCTGCAGGTGGCGCTCGTGGGACAGAGCAGGCCCCAGAAACCTTCAGAATAAAATAGCTTGGATGAATACCTCCCCCGTGCTCGCATCTAAAGATGCAAGCCGAGAAGCCCAGCAAAGTCGGGCTTATGTGTGAACAGTTGGCCGAGACAGTTCAGGTCCAAGAAGCTGTTTCATTTCAGCACGTCCTCCTCCAGTCCCAAGAGTGTAATGTTGGATTTGGACACAGAATGCCTTTGGACAAACGTATTCCAGCGTTTTTCAGAGCTGGGCTCTGCTCCCATGTCCGCCCCAGCTCTATGGACCGAGACCCGGGCCCCCTCGCACCGCTGCTTCCATTTCCTTCATCTCAGGCACAGGATGGCTGACGCGCCCCCCCTCCGGCCAGATTGCTCCTTTCGGGGTGCTCAGAAGGGCTGGAGAAAGCCCAAGGAAAATTCACCAGTTGCTAAGAACCGTGGGGCCCTGAGGGATGGAAGGAAACTGGAGACCCGACCAGGCCGCGGCCCCACCCCGGGGAGGGGCTCAGCCGAGGTGGGAAGGGGTGAGTGGAGCAGTCTGCATAAAGAGCACCCACAGACACAGGCCACTAACGAGGTGCAGAGAGGACGGGGCCTGCAGTAGCCCCCCTGCCCCTCCCCCACAGGCATGGAACTCTCAGAGAAGCTGCCGCCACCCCAATCTGCTTTGGTGGCACAACTTCTGGGTCTCGGGTGGACTGGAGGAGAAGTGTCAGATTTAGGGGGGCTGGGAAGGTCAGCCATCCAGCTGCCTCCCCCACTAAGGGACCCCTCCCCCATCTTCCTGTAACTGCCCCTGACAAACACCCACACTGTCCCCAAGGAAGGCTCTGGCCGGCCCCAGATTCCCAGGGAGGGGACACAGGGAGAGGTGGGCAGAGCTGTGGGCTCCGCAGAGGGGAGCCAAGATGTGGGGACATGACCGACCCCACCCCAGGCATCTCTGCAGAGCTTGGGCCAGCCCCCCCGGCTGGCTGCAGGGAGCCTCGACTAAGTTCAGGGTCAGAGGAGACTCTGACTGCCCCCTCCCCAGCCCCTGAGCCAGCAGTCACATGGCCATATTGTCACTTCTGTGATGGGACTGAAGATGGGGAGGAGGGGGTCACAGGAAGGGTCATATCACTCAGCACAAAGCTCAGAACTCCTGACAGACCTGTCTCTCCCCAGGGCGCTCCAGGCCCCGTTGCAGGCGGAGGGTCTCCACCGCTGTCTCCCTGCCCCGAGCAGCGGTCAGCCTGGCCCCGCCCTCCTCGGCCTGGAACTTGGCCCCAGCCTGCAGCGCCTTCTCTGCCACACTCATCAGGCTTCCACAGTCATTGCCTCACACGAGCTGGCCTTGTCCACACCCGGAAGCACAATTGTTCTCCACATCATTTCAAGTTTACTTAGAGCAGGGTGGTAGGAGCTGAAAAGGTGAAACAAGCTACTCTGTGGGATAGTGAGTTCTCCATCAGGAGAGGTGTGCAAGGAGCAGCTAGACAACCTACTAGGTTTCTACACTGGTCACTGTTTGGGACCCTCTCTCTCAACTAATTTCCCAGGTGGATTTCCAGCTGACATCTTAGTTGTGGCTCAAAATCCCACTTCCTGCCGTCGTGAGGGTAGCCTCATCCAGGGCATGAGAGCAAATGGCGAACGGCGCTGACAAGTGCGGAGGGCCTGGGCCCTGGCTGCTGTACTGGAGGCTGACAAGGACTCAGATGGCGTAGGGCTGAGTACTGTCCCCAAAGCCATCACATCTTAATCCTGGAACCTGTGAATGTGACCTTATATGGGGAAAGGTCTTTGTAGATGTGACTAGATTAAGGATTTTAAAATGAAGAGATTACCTGGGATTATGCAGGGGGCCCTAAATGCCATCACTTGTATCGTTATGGAACCCTGGCGGTGCAGTGGTTAAGAGCTCAGCCGCTAACCAAAAGATCAGAGGTTCGAATCCACCAGCCGCTCCTTGGAAACCCTATGGGGTAGTTCTTCTCTGTCCTATAGGGTCACTATGAGTCGGAATCAACTCAGCGGCAATGGGTTTGGTTTTGGTTTTGGTTTTGATATCCTTGTGAGAGGGAGACAGAGGAGGACTTGGCGCACATGGAGGGGAGGTGACGGCCACGTGAAGATGAAGCCAGAGACTGGAGTGATGCGGCCAGCAGCCCAGGAAGCCAGCAGCCCCCAGACGCCGGACCAGACAAGGAAGGACCCTCTGCTGGAACCTCGGGAGGCAGCGTGGCCCTGCAGCACCTTAATTTCTGCCCAGTGACACTGATTTCGAACTTCCAACCTCGGAGCTCTGAGAGGATAGCTGGTTGTTGCAAGCCGCCCAGTTTGTGGTCCTTTGTCGCCAGGACGCTCACACCGATGGGTGGGGCCAGGCACCCTGGGCTGACCTGGTATGTCACAGACAAAAGCTGGTGTCATAGAAGTGCTCAGGGCACAGTGCGGATGCACAGGGATCGGCCGAGGCCTCTGGCTGCGTGTCCTCGGCCCCCTCGAACAGTCTGGGGGGGCCTTGGCACAGGAATGCGGAGGGAAGGCTGGCTGCCCCCACATCCACATGCAGCCACAGGGGCAGAGCTGTGTGAGTCAGGGCCGGGGGGCAAACATTTTATTCTTGCCTCAAACCTCATGCTTCAGTTTTCACCACCGCCCCCCCAAGCTGTTTCCTTGGGACCTTCAAGGAGAGATGGCAGGTGAGGAAGCATCCAGGGGGTGCAGTGAAGATGAACAGCTTCCAGCCAGGCCTCCCCGCAACCCCGAGGAGTGCGGACCCCCCTGCTGATGCTTACGGATGTGCTGGAAGGAGGCAGCGTTAACCCATCCCTCCCCTTGGTAAATAGCTCATCCCCTCAGGACCTGCTGAAATGCTCACTGGTTTAGGAGGCCGGTCCCAAGCAGTGACGGGGTAACGGGCTGCTGCTCTGCACCCCAACGATAGCACCCACTATGTGCCAGGCCCTGGGCTGCCCACTGGGGCACACGTATCACACCTGTCATCAGGCTGATGACAGTGGGGTGAGGCTGGTGCTGCGGCGTGTTGAGAAGCTCAAGGGAGGAGCACTGTATTTGGAGTCCACAAATGCAGAGGAGTAAGAAGAAGGGCTTGGGTCTCAGCGGCCCCACCAGCTGTACAACCTCCACTGGATTCCAAGTACAGTGCTCCTTCCCCAAGCCCAAGCTCTCTGCCCACCAGATGGGGCAAAATTGGGCTACTGAAGGGACTGCCAGTCAAATATACAGTATGACCTCACCAGCAGTCAGGGGGATAAGAAGCAGAGGAAATACAATTTTATGCCTATCTGTCTGGCAAAAAAAAAAAAAAAAAATTACAAGGAGCTAGAGCTCAGCTGCTAATCAAAAGGTCGGCAGTTGGAATCCACCAGCCGCTCCTCGGAAACCCTGTGGGGCAGGTCTGCCCCGTCCTCCGGGGTCGCTGTGAGCGGGACGGGCCCCACGGCAGCGGGTTTGGGGTTCCGTTTTCTTTTTTGGTGTGTGTGTCATGGTTTGAATTATGTCCCCCCAAAAATGTATCAATCTGGCTGCACCCTGATTCCCAGAACTGTGGGGCTGGCCTCCACTGTGTGATTGTAATCTTATGTTAAAGGGGATTAGGGTGGGATTGTAACACCACCCTTACCCAGGTCACATCCCTGATCCAATGTAAAGGGAGTTTCCCTGGGGTAGGGCCTGCACCACCTTTTATCTCTCAAGAGTTAAAAGGAAAGAGAAGCAAGCAGAGAGTGGGGGGCCTCATACCACCAAGAAAGCAGTGCCAGGAGCAGAGCGCGTCCTTTGGACCTGGGGTCCCTGCGCAGAGAATCTCCTAGCCCGGGGGAACACTGAAGAGAACAAGGCCGACAGAGAGAGAAAGCCTTCCCCTGGAGCTGATGCCCTGAATTTGGACTTTTAGCCTACTTTACTGTAAGGAAATAAACGTCTCTTTGTTAAAGCCATCCACCTGTGGGATTTCTGTTATAGCAGCACCAGATGACTAAGACAGTGTGCCACCTGTTGGCCGAGGGAGGAGGCAAAGACGTTCTCATATGACTATGGTGGAAGCGTGCAGTGTGACAGCATTTTAGAAAGGCAATCTGCAAACATTTAATCACACACACAGAGACTACTTGGTCCACCAGTCCTGTTGTTAGGTGCCATCGAATTGGTTCCGACTCATAATGACCCCGTGCACAACAGAACAAAACGCTGCCCAGTCCTGCACCATCCTCACAGTCGTTGTTATGTTTGAGCCCATTGTTGCAGCCACTGTGTCAATCCACCTCATTGAGGGTCTTCCTCTTTTTCGATGACCCCGTACTTTACCAAGCATGATGTCCTTCTCCAGGGACTGATCCCTCCTGATAACATGTCCAAAGTACATGAGATGAAGTCTTGTCATCCTTACTTCTAAGGGGCATTCTGGCTGTACTTCTTCCAGGACAGATCTGTTCATTCTTCTGGTGGCCCATGGTATATTCAATATTCTTCGCCAACACCATGATTCAAAGGCATTAATTCTTCTTCAGTCTTCCTTATTCATCGTCCAGCTTTCACATGCATGTGAGGTGATTGAAAACACCATGGCTGGGATCAGGTGCACCTTAGTCCTCAGAGTGACATCTTTGCTTTTTAACACCTTAAAGAGGACTTTTTCCAGCAGGTTTGACAAATGCAATATGTTGTTTGATTCCTTTCTTTCTTTCTTTTTTTAAATTGTTTTTTAGGTAAAAGTTTGCACAGCAGATTAGGTTCCCATGTAGCAATTTTCAGACAAATTGTTCCGTGCCATTGGTCACAGTTTTTACAATGTGTCAGCATTCTCGTTATTTCCGTTCCGTTTGTTCAGTTTCCATTGACCTAGCTTCCCCTCCCCTCCTTGCCTTCTCATCTTTGCTTTTGGGTAACTGCTCACCGTTTGGTCTCATATAGTTGTTTAAGGGAGCACATTTAATCACACACATGGTCAAAACTGTGGGTAGTGGTAGCCAGGCACCATCTAGTTCTTCTGGTCTCATGTGAGCTATTACTGCAGTGGACTAGTATCTTCTTCAAGGCTTTGATTACCTTCATTCTCTTTCGCTCCATACGAGTAGAGACCAATAGTTGTACCTTAGACGGTACGTCGTTTGATTTCTTGATTGCTTTTTCCATGGATGTTGGTTGTTGATCCTGTTGCAGTTGTTGGGTGCTATTGAGTCCATTCCAACTCATAGTGACCCCATGGGACAGAGTAGAACTGCTCCCATAGGGTTTTCTTGGTTGTAATCTTTCTGGAAGCACAGAGCCAGGTATTTCTCACGGAAGCACTGAGTGGGTTAGAAACGCCAAACTTTCAGTTAGCCCCTGAGTGCTTAACTGTTGTGCCACCAGGGCTCCTTGGTTGTTGACCTAAGAATGAAAAGCTAGATAACTTTAATTTCTTCACCATTTATCATGATGATATTTATTGGTTCCATTGGGAGGATCTTCCTTTTCTTCATGTTCAAGTATGATCCATACTGAAGGCTGTGGTCTTTGATCTTCATCAGTAAGTGCTTCAAGTCCTCTTCACTTTCAACAAGCAAGGTTGTGTCATCTGCATAACACAGGTTGGTAATGAGTCTTCCTCCAATCTTGATGCCCTGTTCTTCTTCTTAGTCCAGCTTCTTGGATTATTTGCTCAGCATACAGATTGACTAGGTGTGGTGAAGAGATACAACCCTGATGTACACCTTTTCCAATCCTGAAACATTCAGTATCACCTTGTTCTGTTCAAATGACTACCTCTTGATCCATTATATGTATTTAAAAAAAAAAGAAAAACAACCCGTTGCTGTCAAGTCGATTCCGACTCATAGCGACCCTATAGGACAGAGTAGAACTGCCCGGTAGGGTTTCCAAGGAGCGATTGATGGATTCAAACTTCCAGCCTTTTGCTTAGCAGCCGAGCTCTTAACCACTGCACCACCACTGCTCTGTGTAAAAGTAAATGGGAGCCTCTGGATGGTGCAAGCAGTAAACAATTAGCAGCTAGCCAAAAGGTTGGTGGTTTGATTCCACCCAGAGGCATCTCGGAAGAAAAGCCTAGTGATCTACTTCTGAAAAGTTCCCCACTGAAAACCCTGTGGAGCACAGCTCTGCTCTGACACACAGGGGTCGTCGTGAGTGGGAGTCAGCTCAGTGGCAGCAGGTGACTGATTAGGAGTAAATGACCATGGAGACCAACGTGTGAAGAGACACATTAGGTCCACAACCTGGCTTTCCAGAGGGTGGACTGCGAGTGGGTGAAATGCTAAGGGTTGCGGGGCCTGTGATAAAAGATGCATATGATCCCGTGGAAGCAAAATTGTGGAGGGTGTCTAGGGGGTGTACATCTGTGTGGGCTGGGTAGGTGTATGGATGTGGGAGGGTATGAGTGTGTGGTTATATGTGTGCATGTGGGGGGGTGTGCACGTGGGGTGTGCAATGTAGGGGGTGTGGGGCTGCGTGTGTGTAAGAAATGTGTGTGTGCATGTGGGGTGTGTAGTATGGGGGTGTGAGGCTGTGTGTGTGAGGAATGTGTGTGCCTGTGGGGGGGGTGTGCGGTGTAGGGGGTGTGGGGCTACGTGTGTGAGGAATGTGTGTGTGTGCCTGTGTGCATGCGTGTGGGGTGTGCAGTGTAGGGGATGTGGGGCTACATGTGTGAGGAATGTGTGTGTGTGCATGCGTGTGGGGTGTGCAGTGTAGGGGGTGTGGGGCTACGTGTGTGAGGAATGTGTGTGTGTGCCTGTGTGCATGTGGGGTGTGTAGTGTAGCGGATGTGAGGCTGTGTGTGTGAGGAATGTGTGTGCCCGTGGGGGGTGTGTGTGCAGTGTAGAGGGTGTGGGGCTGTGTGTGCGAGAAATGTCTGTGTGTGCCTATGTGTGTGGGTGAGTATGCAGTGTAGGGGGTGTGGGGCTGTGTGTGTGAGGAAGGTATGGGTGTAGGGCCGTGTGTAGGCATGAATGGTTGTCTGTGTGGGTGTGTAGATGCATGTGAGGTGTGGGTTTGTGTGTGAAGTGTAGGGGGAGGTGTCTGTGTGTGTGGATGGACACGTGTTTGTGTAAGGGTGTGTCTTGAGGAGTGTGTGGGGTGTGGGTCCATGTGCGAGGGGGTATGTGTGTAGGTATGTGTATGTGTGTGCGTGTGTGTGGGGAGTAGGTCCATATGTGGTTGTGTATGTGTCTATCTGTGTGAGTGTGTGTGGATGTGTGTGTGGGTGTGTGGATGCTTGTAGGTGTGTATGCATGTACACACGTGTGAGAAGATGTACTGAGTGTGTGAGTGAGGACATGCGTGTGGACATGTATATGTGTATATGTGAGGTGTGGTTGTCCATAAGTGTGAATGAGTGTGTATTTGTGTGAGTGTGTATGTAGGTGTGTGAGTGGGTGTGGGCCTGTGGGGGGTGTGGATGAGTGTGAGGGGTATGTGTGGGGGTGTATATGCACATGGGGGTGTGTGTCCTGGTGTGAGTGTATGTGTGTGTGGATGTGTGTGGTGTGAGTGTATGTGTGTGTGTGGATGTGTGTGGTGTGAATGTATGTGTGTGTGTAGATGTGTGTGGTGTGAGTGATGTGTGTGTGTAGATGTGTGTGGTGTGAGTGATGTGTGTGTGGATGTGTGTGGTGTGAGTGATGTGTGTGTGTGGAAGTGTGTGGTGTGAGTGATGTGTGTGGATGTGTGTGGTGTGAGTGATGTGTGTGTGTGGAAGTGTGTGGTGTGAGTGATGTGTGTGTGTGGATGTGTGCAGTGTGAGTGTATGTGTGTATATGCCCATGTGGATGTGCAGGGAGGTATATATGCATGTGGGGAGGTGTGTTTCAGTGTCAGACTGTGTGTGTGTATGTATGGGGGGTGTATTGGGGGAGTGGGTATATGCATGTGGGGGTGTGTGCTGGTGTGAGTGTGTATGTTCATGTGTATGTGGGGGACGAGGAGGGTATATGTATATGTGTGACGTGAATGTATGTGGGGTGTGTGTGTGATGTGAGTATACACGTGTGTATGCACGTGTGGATTGTGGGGATGTATATGCATGTGGGAGTGTGTGTACTCCTGTGAGGTGTATGTGTGGATGTGTGTGGGTGTGATGGTGTGTGCTGGCATGAGTGGATGTGTGTGGGGTGTATGTGGGGGTAAGTGTGTACATGCATGTGGGAGTGTGTGCTAGTGTGAGTGTATTGTGGGGGAGTGTGTTATATGTGTGTGATGTGAGTATGTATGTATACACCTGTGGATGTGGGGGGGTGTACATGCGTGTGGGGTGTGTGCTGGTGTGAGTGTAGGTGTGTATAGTGTGTGTGTTTGTGCATATGGGTGTGCATATTCACGTGTGGGTCAGTGTGTACCGGTGTGTGTGTAGGTGTGCATGTGTGAGTGTGTACTGGTGTGAGTGTGTGTAGGTGTGCATGTGTGTGTGCAGGTGTGAGTGTAGGTGTATATAGTGTGTGGGTTTGTGCATATGGGTGTGCATACTCA